>NC_141879.1:113878560-114181590 GCF_056163025.1 Triticum urartu
TGATGCTCTTTCTTGATTTCTACCTTCGTCGATTCAACATCACGAAGAGCTCGGGAATCATTTTCATCATCCCTTGCATACTATAGTTCATCATGAAGTTCTAGTAACTTGGTGATGGTGACTAGAGAACTCTGTCAATCACTATCTTATCTGTGAGATTAACTCCCACTTGATTCAAGCGATTGTAGTACCTAGACAATCTGAGCATATGCTCACTGCTTGAGCTATTCTCCTCCATCTTTTAGCTATAGAACTTGTTGGAGAGTTCATATCTCTCAACTCGGGTATTTACTTGAAATATTTAACTTCAACTCCTAGAACATCTCATATGGTCCATGACGTTCAAAATGTCTTTGAAGTCCCGATTCTAAGCCATTAAGCATGGTGCACTAAACTATCAAGTAGTCATCATATTGAGCTAGCCAAACGTTCATAACGTCTGCACACTAGTAGAAAAAGGGTCAAACATGAAGCACATTAGTGCCGGTTTGATTTTGGCCCGGTACTAATGGTACCATTAGTGCCGGTTTGAACGGATTTGCATTAATGCCGGTTCGTGTTGAACCTTTAGTACCGGTTCGTGTTGAACCTTTAGTACCGGTTCGTGCCACGAACCGGTACTAAAGGGGTGGTGGCAGGCTGGCGTCAGGCCGGGGCCCCACGATCACCTTTAGTACCGGTTCGTGGCACGAACCGGTACTAAAGGTCTAACCTTTAGTACCGTTTCGTGCCATGAACCGGTACTAAAGGGGTCTGACCTATAGTACCGGTTTGTGACACAAACCGGCACTATAGGGCAATTTTCAAACTCTACCCTCCCCCCCCCCCCCGTGTGTCGCCATTTCAGTTCTGAAAAAATAAAAATAAAATGATAAAAACTTCAAAAAATAAAATCCTTCGAGAGGTAGTTATATTACTACATCTACTAGTTAGGAAAATTTGAAAACTACAATTTGGACCTGCTTTGCAAAAAGTGTAGGGAAAATGTAAAACGGCTATAACTTTTGCATATGATGTCGGAAAAAAGGTATAATATATCAAAAAATTCAGCACGAAAATCCACATCCGATGGAGACCGCCTACGGCCTGTTTGGAATTTTTTAGAATCCTCAAATTCCAAAAGGAAAAAAAGATATGGTCAAATTTCAGTTTTTTTAAAAAAAATTGGTTAAATCTGGTCAAACTACTTATTCAAGAAGTATTAATGTTACTACATAATTATTCAAGAATATTAGTGTTACTAAATAATTATTTCAATTTTTTGAATTTTGGTCAAATCTGGTCAAACTATGGTCAAACTGTGGTCAAACTATGGTCAAACTTATTCAAGAAATATTAGCGTTACTAAATAATTACTGTTTTTTAGAATAATAGTTTCAAACTCAAACGGTGAAATGTGTGACTTCATGCTCAAGCTAAACTCCTGAGGGTTAATAGGATTGACATCTTACTATTGTCAGGAAAACAACAAGTGCAGACTCGGAAACGAAGGAGAATAGAACCCGAAAGTTAAGCGTGCTCGGGCTAGAGTAGTGAGAGGGATGGCTGACTGGTCGGGAAGTTAGATGATTTGGAATGAGTGATCCACACTTGAGCGGTTAATAGAGGTGATTAGAGACTAAATCATCAAATAATTCAGAAAAAATCAAAATCGAAAAAAAATCAAAAAAAAATTCCAAAAATTTCAAAAAAAAACCTTTAGTACCAGTTGGTCACACCAACTGGTACTAAAGGTCCCCCATACCAGGGCGCGAGCTCACGCCACGTGGTGGCACTTTAGCGCCGGTTCGTGCCGAACCGGTACTAAAGGGGGGGGGCTTTAGTGCCCACCCTTTAGTGCCGGTTATGGAACCGGCACTAAAGGCCCTTACGAACCGGCGCTAAAGCTCCGTTTTCTACTAGTGGCATCTGCTCCTGCAATAGGTCTGTCACCTAGTGGTGCATCAAGGACATAATTCTTTTGTGCAGCAATGAGGTTAATCCTCAGATCATGGATCCAATCCGCATCATTGCTACTAACATTTTTCAACATAGTTTTTCTCTAGGAATATATAAAAAATTAAACGGGGAGCAATATCGCGAGCAATTGATCTACAACATAGATATGCTAATACTACCAGGACTAAGTTCATGATAAATTAAAGTTCAATTAATCATATTACTTAAGAACTCCCACTTAGATAGACATCCATCTAATCCTCTAAGTGATCACGTGATCCAAATCAACTAAACCATGTCCGATCATCACATGAGATGGAGTAGTTTCAATGGTGAACATCACTATGTTGATCATATCTACTATATGATTCACGCTCGACCTTTTGGTCTCCGTGTTCCGAGGCCATATCTGTTATATGCTAGGCTCGTCAAGTTTAACCTGAGTATTCCGCGTGTGCAACTGTTTTGCACCCGTTGTATTTGAACGTAGAGCCTATCACACCCGATCATCATGTGGTGTCTCAGCACGAGAACTTTCGCAACGGTGCATACTCAGTGAGAACACTTGTACCTTGATAATTAGTGAGAGATCATCTTATAAAGCTACCGTCGAACTAAGCAAAATAAGATGCATAAAAGATAAACATCACATGCAATCAAAATATGTGACATGATATGGCCATCATCATCTTGTGCCTTTGATCTCCATCTCCAAAGCATTGTCATGATTTCCATTGTCACCGGCATGACACCATGATCTCCATCATCTTGATCTATATCAATGTGTCGTCACATGGTCGTCTCGCTAACTATTTCTCTTCACTACTAGGGAAAAGGCTAGCAGCAGCGCGGGTTTTAGGCCTATCAGCAGCGCGGGTACCCGCGCTACCAATAAGGCGCTACAGCTAACGTATAGCAGTAGCGCTGGTCCACCCGCGCTACTGCTACACAAGTGTTGCAGCAGCGCGCTTAAAGGAACCTCGCTGCTGCTAATAGCTATAGCGCGCTTCCCCTGTGCACGCTACTACTACAACCGCGCTGCTGCTAACTTTTCTGCACTTGCTACTGCTAATTTTAGTAGTTTTTGTTTTTTTCGGCATATTTGTTTTGTATTTGAACAGGCTTTATAGAAGAATCTTTAGCACATACAAATGTCATCATGATACACATACAAATGCCTGCGAGACCACAAATGTAATC
The DNA here is from genome assembly GCF_056163025.1 of Triticum urartu. NCBI lineage: Eukaryota > Viridiplantae > Streptophyta > Magnoliopsida > Poales > Poaceae > Triticum > Triticum urartu. The sequence goes on from NC_141879.1 coordinate 113,881,699, forward strand.
ATAGCATATACATACAAATAGTCTCATCATAATCATCATCCAACACAAAGTGGTATCTTGTCATCATCACGAAAATAGCGATACATGCAAGTCTCGAATACTTGCAACTACAACGTCATCCATCTAAACAAAGGTATACGCGAGAAGAGCTATCACTATGAGTGAGAGAGGAACTATGCAGTACATGAGATGGCGGTTACGAGTCCTCTCTCGCGCTAGCGTGAACCTCAAGTAACTAGCTTCTCCTTCTTGTCTGCTTTTGAAGCCTTTATGGCTGGCGTCCGAGAACCCATTCACTTGTGCCTGACACTCATGCCACTCGTTTTACACCCCCGGAACCTTCCCTTTGTACACGACATAGCAGTTCCATCTCGCCATCAAGAAACTAGGTACCTGTTAGAGATGCATGTTCATGAAGAGGATGTACAATCATATATATGCAACAAAATATACTAGAGAACACCGAAAAAGAAAGGGTTAGCAACTAGATGCAACATACAGTACGCAAATTAATTAACTAGAGGTACGCAGGTCATCGTACGCAAACTAACAAAGTAGCGTTGCGCAAGTTCGGCAGGGATCATGGACATCACAAAGTTGCATCACTACAAATAGTATACAAGTTCAACCGACACATATCATCATCATCGGCATCATAAATCACTAGAAGTTCCATCCTTCCATATCATTGAGGATGGACCCTAGCTTCTTGAACGGCGTGAGGTCTAGACGTTGCATGCCTATGCGAGTTCGGACGTCAGCTCGCGATATAGGGCCGTGGTGGAACATCCCCTTCTCATCGACGACTTCTTTCATGATGATCGTCGCAAGTCGCTTTGGATGCGAAAGAAGTCATCTCTAAGTTTATAATCCGCTTCTCCATGAGATTCTAGCCACTTGTGGATATGATCATCATTTCTGCTTCTCATGCGAAGCTTTTGGTGATCCGTGTTGAACTGATTCATGAGATGGAGGATGTACAATCCATCCTTATTGCTTGGTTTTGGGACTTGGATGCAGGAGAAGTTAGTTTTATGCGCGAAACCCATCTTCTTGTTCCTTTGTTTCCTGATCTACATGTGGCCACCTCTAAAGCTGAAGCCTTGGAGAGCATCATCTAGAATATTCATTATGTGGGTGTAGTCTTTTTTCTCGTAGTCTCTGGAAGGGTCAAAATACACGGTGTGGGAGACTTGCAGATAAAGAACGATAAGGACGGCGTGCCCGTTGCTGCGGGGAAAAGACATCTCAAATTAGTCCCCATAGAGAGAGAAGGAATGATTGAAATGTATGAAAGGGTTGTTCGAAACTGACTTACTTTGGATGATAAGGCACGAGGACAATTTCCCGGTCCTTATTCTGTACCATGAAGTTTTGGAGGTAGTCCCTAGCAGTTTCATGCTCAAAGTCGCCGAGACTCAAGAAAGACTCGTGCATGTAGTACGGATCCGCCACACAGATTTGCGAGACTTCTTCATTGTTCATGACAGAGCTCATATGTAGCGCAAAAAGGCGGACGATTGTAAAATCGAGCCGCCTTGTCAGAAACATATCAAAGATATGGTCAAACCGCAGGAAGAACACCTCCGCGGGCCGTGTCTCGATGTAGCACTTCCCCTCAGGCACACGAGCCGCGTATGTCGGATATCCTGGATCCTTTGAGGCTAGTAGGCTTTTCTCAGTCGACAGCACATGGTCGTGCAGTTTTCTGAGATCCCCTGATAGTGCCTCCAGTGGTTTCGGCGGTAGCATCGGCTCGCCCGTGAGATGGAACATGGCCGCACCTTTCACAGGTACACGCTCTTCAGAATGCATCGTTTGGCTGCTATGTGCTCTGGCTTGTTTGGAGGCAGCTATCTTCCCCGATCTCTTTCTCTCCTTTTTCTTGGGCACACCTTCTAGACCCTTCCTTAACCCCTGCCACAGTGTTCCCGGGCTAAGTACTGTACGACCCTCGCGCTGGGATAGTTGAGCCTGTGTTGAGGCGGCATCTTCAGGCGTGTCCTGTGAGGATTTCATGAAGAGAGACTTTTTGCAATCCCTGCTACGACCTTCCTGCCCGGGCATATCATCCATATCCTCATTAGCAAGCTGATAGCCCGATTCGTCATATGGTTGACTCATCAATTCTATGTCACAGTCATACGCGTTTGTATTGAGAAAATCCATAGGGCCGACCTCCGTCTCATCATCCATTCTCTGTTCTATAGGACAAATTACATCAGCCAGCACTATTGCACCCCCTTCATCATGTCGTCCACCGCTCTCACCCGGCACTACAGGAGCTGGTAATTGCGTAGGCGGGGTGGTGGTCTCCGCACATGCTTGTTGATGTGTGGTTATTGGTGTGCTCTTGGCCGGCTCCAGACGAATAAGATTCTTCGGCCATAGCAGCACCCAACCCTTGCAGCTTCCAATCCGCGGCGGGGTCTCGTCGTCCGCTACCACATGCTGTACTGGAGGAGGCAAATCCTCGTGCCCTGATTTCACACTGGACAAGCTAACCCTGAAGTGCCCAACAGGGATCGGCTGGTTGTGGAACGTGGGTTGCAAGGGGTCCATTATCATCCCCTTTCCCACGTCCACCTTCTGGCCTTTGATCAAGTAGAGTATGGTGCACAGGGTTTCTTTCGCCTGCAAACACATATTTCTGTGGCGTAAAACATCCGAAAGGCAAAAAAATGGAATATTATATATATATATATGTTGGTGCGACACGTAATTACCGTGACGGCGTCGAGCTCAACAAAAGACGAAGGCCCACCAAGCGCGCCAGAGACTGAGGACGGGCTACTAAGAGCGGGAGCGGCTGCAAGAGGAGGCCCAGTTGCGTGAGCAAGTGATGGTGCAATGGTGTTGTTGTTCATGGAGTTGCTCCCGACGAAACTGGGCAACGAGAAATCATGTACCGTCTTGTCTGGATTTTCCTTCGTCTAGTTGATGATAACTGGAACCAAGTTAGTAGCAAAATCATTTCGGCAAGCAGTTACAGCTGCATTGACTGCCTGCTGTAGCAACTCATATTTGTCCTCGGCTTGTTTTTTCGCGTCCTCAGCTGCTTTTTTCTCGACCGCAAGATTCACCTTCGCGTCGATGTTCACCTGACTAAACTTCTTTTTCTGCTTCTTGGCCTCCAGGCCCTCGTTGCAAAACACCTTCCACGTGGCACCATCTCCAGCGCTGTGCACACGACCATATTGCGGCCACTGGCCCAAAGGGAGTCCCTTAAGTTCGTTCAAGGCCCGGTTGATGAGAGGGGTGTCCCACTTGGGCCTCATCGGAGAAGTAGGGTTTTCGGCTGCAAGCTGGTGTTGCTTCTCCAGTAGTCTAATCAATTTCCTCGTGATCTTTTCCGTGTAAAAAACCTTTTTCTCCTTGTCCCACTTGTAGCGGGCCCTGATGAAGTCATGCTCCAAGGGTTGGTGAACTTCGCGAAGGGGTCTGGGAGACCCACGGCTTCACGTTTTGCGTCCTCCTTATCCCATATGGGCCTTTTACCGAGGTAGCCATGGCTTCCGAGGCGATGCTTCCCCGTGTTCCTTTGCTGAAGGCTCTTGAATTTCGCAGCCTTAGCCTTGGCGTCCTCGGTAGCGCAAGTGTCCTTGAACTTTTCGAACTCCTCTTCCGTAAGTGTCGGATTTTCCTCCAGAATCTTGGACAGGGGTTCCTCAGCCTCAATAGCTCGTTTCACCCTCGATTTCCAGGAGGCCAAATCATTGCTAAACATGCCCATGGCGTGATTGTTAATCTTTTTCATCTTCGGATCATCCCACGGTTGTTCTATGTTATCATCCCGATCGGGGAACTTGAATCTCTTGTGCAACTTCGTTAGGAGCAACTGCGTCAAATGTTCTTTACTCCTTAAGTCATCGTCATTGATGCTCGCGCATTCCCGTAGGATGCATCCTACTTGGTTCCCATAGCACTTGCGAGGTTCTTCCGGCTCTAACGGCTCTAACTTGCCAGGTGCCATCTTTGTGATCACAAGTCGTCCAATCCCTAGTTTGTTAGGTTTTCGTACCCTCTCCTTCTTATGCCTCTTTTCGGTACCGGCATCGGCGCCGGTATCTTCCCTGGCGGTACCTTCCCCACCGGTCTCGGCGCCGCCATCGGTGTTGGCACCGTCGGTGTCGGTGTCGGCGTCAGTACCATCATCGAGGCGGACCTGCAAACCTTGCTTAGCAGTCAAAAAGTCGAGGTAGTCTTGTTCACCCTCATAATCCATCTCGTCTGCATCTTGGTCAGAAGGCCCAGTTTCCTCGTTGTTCGACATGTTTCCTATGATTAAGTGTCCTCATTTATTTCTAAAAGTATGAATAAATGAGAAATGAGATAAAAAAGAAATCTAAGTGCCAGCACTCGATATGCCAACTATGTAGCACAAATCATGCCTTTATTCACGGGAAATTTCGGCATGACCTTTGCTAAAAAATGGACATATCGAGCGCCTGAAATTCACCGGAACGGAAATGAATCAACATTCCGGCGTAACATAGGCAACTCGGATCATTTACCAAAATATGACATGTCCAAAACATGACATATCCACATATCACATGTCTAGTTCAAATTTGCATATAAATTCAGCAAATTTTGAAACCTATCTAAATTCATAACTAAATAGATAACCTAATTAACATAACTAAAACCTAAGTAAACTAACCCTAGCTAGCAGAGAGAGAGAGGGGGGTGGTTTACAGAGGGTGCAGGGTGAGGAGGCAGGCCCGACGATGGCCGAGGTTGGGAGGGGAGGAAGCAGAGGAGGGAGGCGAGGGCCGACGGGTCGGGGGCGAGTCCTGGCACCGGGGGCGAGCGCGCCTGGGTCGGGGGCGGTGGGGTCGGGGGCGAGCGCACCGGGGTCAGGCAGGGCGGGGTCGGGGGCGAGCGCGCCGGGGTCGGGGGCGAGCTCGCCGAGGTCGGGGGCGGGCGCGGCGGTGCGACGTGGCCGGGGAAGAGAGAGTGGGGATTTGGGGGAAAAGTGGCGGGATGAAGCAGGGAGAGGGAGAATTTTGGGTTAAGTGGACGTAGCAGTAGCGCGTTTACACGAAACGCGCTACTACTACCTCGACTAGCTGTAGCGGTTTTTTGCAGAAACCGCTACTGCTACCTTGACTAGCTGTAGCGATTTTCTGCAGAAACCGCTACTGCTACCTTGACTAGCTGTAGCTCTTTTTCACTAAAGCGCTGCTGCTATAACCAGTTTCCCTTTTTTCTTTTCCTCAGCATAATAGGAACATATATATTACATCATTGGACCCTTGCATAATAATGGCTAAGTGTGTATACAAAATAGGAACATATATATATATATTACATCATTGGACCCATGCATAATAATGGCTAATTAAGTGTGTATACAAAATAGGAACATATATATATATATTACATCATTTGACCGATTCCTCAGCGCTGACGTTTTCGTTTTTGAGTCAGCTTCTTTCCCTTCTTGTTCATCGAAGAATAATTGAGCCCCTCATTGTGACTTTGCCTTTTCCATGGAGTACGATTTTTCTTTGGTAATGTAGTATTGATACTTCTTTTGACGTATACTTCATCGTCATCGTCATCTTCCCTCATTGGGTTGCCGTACTGATCATAGTCTTCCTCGTTGGCGACTCCATCCATTCCAATGATGTTTCTTTTGCCTTTCCTCACGACAACACGACTGGGATTGCATGGGTCGGTTATGAAGAAGCATTGCGTCACGTGCTTAGCGTGTACCCATGGCTCGTTTTTTGCGATAGCGTTCACGGTAGCGCTCTTGGCGTTGGGTATAGTCATGGTAGTGAAAATCCGGCTTTTCTTTCGACATTCTTAGCCCATCTGACAAGGAACATCGTCGTGTTGTGTAGTCCAGAGTAGTCAAGCTCCCAGATCTCCTCGACGCTTCCATAAAATCGTTTAGTTGCGTCGTTGTCGCTGCCGGTCATGCATTCCATCTTCACCCCTAAGTTCTGATATTCATCACTATCCATATCTTTGGCCTCCGTGTAGAACGTGTATCCGTTGATATCATATGCTTGATAGGTTACGAAGTTGGGCGAGGGGCCATGTGCTAAGGCGTATATGAGCAATCCGTCCTTAGAGCCCTCCTCCGGGGGATTAGCAATAATATGCTCTTTGAACCAATGCAGGAAAGTGGAGTTGTGCTCTCTAGTAACTTCGGCGTCCATCCTGCATACCCCCTGGTCACGATACTTCTTTGCGATAATTTCTTTGTGCAGTGCCACGAAAGGATCTACCTTGTCTAGGTGTTGTAGCACTACCAAGTTTGCTCTGTCAAAGTCACTGCGTCGATCTGAGTATGCCACGTGCAGTTCCCTGCGACCATTGCAGTGACCTTCTCCTTCGAGCCTCCCATCGTGCTTGTTAACGGGCAAACCAACACTAACACCAGGCGGCTGGTCTACGCCATATAGAAAATTCTCACAGAAAGAGATGCACTCTTGTGTCAAATAGCCCTGGACGATGCTTCCATCCGGACGGGATATGTTATGAACGAATCCTTTGATGATCCCATTCATCCTCTCAAACGGCATCATGTTGTGCAGGAATGACGGCCCCAGGTCTATTATGTCATCCACAATATGGACACACAGATGCACCATCACATCAAAGAACGCGGGCGGGAAGTACATCTCAAGCTCATTCAGTATCACAATGATCTCTTCCTGTAGCCTTCGGAGCTGCTTCACACTGATCGACTTTCGAGAGATGACGTCGAAAAAGTTGCAGAGACCAATAAGCGTGTCACGGACGTGCTTGTCCATTATCCCTCTAAGGGCAACAGGTAATATCTGCGTCATCATCACATGACAGTCATGAGACTTCATCCCGTTGAACCTTTTCTTGTCCGTGTCTAGATATCTACTTATCTTGCCACAGTAACCGGAACTAACTTTGACTCCGGTAAGGCACTTAAAGAATTGATTGATCTCAGCATGACTTAAGGTGAAGCAAGAAGGGGGGCAATAATCCTCATTCTTTATTTTCTTGCCCTTCTTCTCCCGTGCCTCTGTCTCCGTCTCTATCTCGTCTGACATTTTACATGGCGGCATGTGCAGATCTTCCCTGATTTCCAAATCTTGCAAGTCTTTTCTTGCCATCGGCCCATCCTTGGTCTTATCTGGCATGTTCATCAGTGTTGCGAGCAAGCTCTCAAGGACATTCTTACAGATATGCATTTGATCAAGGCAATGAGGTGTATCGAGTTTGTGCCAGTACTCCAAGTCCCAGAACACAGACCTCGTCTTCCATACCTTCAGCAGCGGCTCCGGCGCCTTTCTCATCGTCTTTCCCGGCGCGGGGCACTCCTTCCAGTTTTTCAACAGCTCGTCGATTTCGCCACCGCTCCGCTTACGTGGAGGTCCTCGATGCTCAGCGTGACCATTGAATAGATCTCCACGGTTTCTCCACGGGTCGTCCTGTTCGAGCCATCTTCGATGCCCCATGTACATGATTTTCCCAGACCCGCCATCTTTCCTTGACGTTAGCTGCTGAGATGTCGTATCATCCATGCACCGCGTGCATCCGCAATATCCATGGCACACCTGGCCTGCCACATATCCGTAACCAAGATAGTCGTGCACTGTCGTGATCAGCGCGGCTCTCATGTTGAAATACTCGCCTTTGCTGGCATCCCATGTCTTGGCCGGTGTTTTCCATAACGTGTCTAACTCCTCCTGAAGTAGCCCCAAATACAAATTAATATTATTTCCTGGTTGTTTCAGCCCTTGAATAAGCATGCTCATGTGAATGTACTTCGATTTCATGCACAACCAGGGGGGAGGTTGTACATCCATACAAACACGGGCCATGTGCTATGGTTGGTGCTCTGGTTGCCAAACGGATTCATGCCATCGGTACACGCGCCGAGCACGATGTTCCTTGCATCACATTCAAAATACCGATAGAAGTTGTTCAGCGCTCTCCACTGGCTTCCATCCTTGACGTGTCTCAGCTTCGGATCATCTCCATCGTCGGGCTTCTTCCTCTCCGCGTGCCAGCGCATTAGCTTTGCTTCCTTGGGATCTACAAAATACCTCTGGAGACGGGGAGTGATCGGTAAGTACCATACCACTTTCTGGGGACATTTCTTCCCAGCCTTCTTGTATCGAGATGCATTGCACACCGGACAACTTGTTTTTTCCGCGTGCTCCTTCCGATAAATTATGCAATCGTTGATGCATGCATGGTATCTAACGTGTGGCAGATCAAGAGGGCACACGATCTTCTTGGCCTCATCAACACTACTAGGACATAGATTACCCTCGGGAAGAACATCCTTTAGGTACTTGAGATGCTCATCGAGGCTAGTGTCGGTCCATTTGTTTTTAGCCTTCGTCTTCAGCACTTGGAGCGTGAAACTCAAGCGGGTCACCTCAGGATTGCAACCATCATACAATGGAGTGGTCGAGTCTACCACCAGTTGCTCCAGCTTAGCCTCCTCTCTAGAAGCAGCTCTCTCAGTACTCGTCTCCTTGCGAAGCAATGCTTGAACATGAGGGTCCCGCACGATTGAACTTAGTACCGACGAACTCTGCTGCGTGGAGTCCATGTCGTTCTCTCCGCCGCCATGTCCGGCCCCTTCTCCGCCGCCATGTCCGGCCTCTTCCTCGCCGCCATTATCGATCATCTCTTTGTCTTGCCCCGTGTCATCATTGCCTGCCCCGTCGGCATCCTCAACATCGTCATCCTCATCTTCAGTTATCCACCGAGTATAGCCATCCATGAAACCAGTCATGAGCAGGTGCGCTTCGACACGACCATCGACATGGGGGTCAAGCCAAACTATTCCTTTGCATTTTCGACACGGACATAAAACCTCTGTCAGGTTATTTTCCTTCATGTCCTGCACCGCCGACCGCAACCACCTGTCCACCATCGTTCCACTGACCATCGTGAACTCTGCACGGTAATAATAAACAAATTGATTATAAAAATGCGTGCATTCATCAAAGTCATACAAAAATTCGGCATGACCTTCCTTAAAAGTAGGACATATATAGATCTAGAGTTTGCCCGGAATTCACCGAAACGGAAATAAATCGACATTTCGGCAAAACATAGGCAAATCAAATGCACAATTTGGCGTCAACTCATGCCACACACACAATTTCCATAAAAAAATATCACACACACACATGCATAAACATATTTCCATTTTGCAAAAGCATGAAATATTAATCACACCTCTATCTCGAGATCGAGCACACGGTGGAGAAGATGATGTAGGGAGGTCAAAAGTGCACAAAGCTCTTCTTGACAAAGAAAGATCTAGTTAGGGGGCAAATAGGTCACTTAACTAAATGCTACATCTACCTAGCTAGCTAATTTGGGAGGAGACAACTTCAACTAGTGGAGGGGGGAGGAAAAAGAGAAAGGAGATGAATTAATGGAGGTGGTGTAGTTATAGCTAGGAGTAATGAAGAGAGAGAAAGGTAGGTAGAAGAGGGAGAGTAATGGGGGGAGAAGTATTGAGGAAGAAGAAGAGTGAGAGAGGGAGGATGTGGGAGGGTAGGGGAAAGGGAGGAGAGGAGATGGGGAGGGGGAGGTGGAAAAGGTGGTGGGTCCTGCGTCTTAGCAGTAGCGCGGGAGAGAAAGCGCGCTGCTGCTAAGAGCGTAGCAACAGCGCGCTTTCCTGTCACGCGCTACTGCTAAACGGGCCAACCCTGTGCACATTTTCAAAATTAGCAGCAGTGAGGTGACAAAAAAGTGCGCTGCTACTATGGCATTAGCAGCAGCGCGCTCCCTGGCACCGCGCTACTGGTAAACTTATGTCGTTGTGTACTGTCGGTGGATTTTTGTAGTAGCGTGGTTTAAGCGTCACGCGCTACTGCTAAGTTTGCACCAGTAGCGAGCTTTCCGTAGCCGCGCTGCTACTACTTAGCAGCAGCGCCTGTTTTTATGCCGCGCTGCTGCTAAGATTCTGTGTATAAGGTTTTCCCTAGTAGTGCTTGCAATTATTGCTATCGCATAGCGATAAAGTAAAGCAATTATTTGGCACTTGCATCTTATGCAATAAAGAGACAACCATAAGGCTTCTGCCAGTTGCCGATAACTTCAACAAAACATGATCATCTTATACAACAACTTATATCTCATCACGTCTTGACCATATCACATCACAACATGCCCTGCAAAAACAAGTTAGACGTCCTCTACTTTGTTGTTGCAAGTTTTACGTGGCTGCTACGGGCTGAGAAAGAACCGTTCTTACCTACGCATCGAAAACCACAACGATAGTTTTTCAAGTTAGTGCTGTTTTAACCTTCTCAAGGACCGGGCGTAGCCACACTCGGTTCAACTAAAGTTGGAGAAACTGACACCCGCTAGCCACCTGTGTGCAAAGCACATAGGTAGAACCAGTCTCGCGTAAGCGTACGTGTAATGTCGGTCCGGGCTGCTTCATCCAACAATACCGCCGAACCAAAGTATGACATGCTGGTAAGCAGTATGACTTATATCGCCCACAACTCACTTGTGTGCTACTCGTGCATATGACATCTACGCATAAAACCTGGCTCGGATGCCACTATTGGGGAACGTAGTAATTTCAAAAATTTCCTACGCACAAGCAAGATCATGGTGATGCATAGCAACAAGAGGGGAGAGTGTTGTCTACGTACCCTCGTAGACCGTTCGCGGAAGCGTTATATCAACGCGGTTGATGTAGTCGTGCGTCTTCACGATCCGACCGATCCAAGTACCGAAAGCACGGCACCTCCAAGTTCTGCACACGTTCGGCTCGGTGATGTCCTCGCCTTCTTGATCCAGCAAGAGGGGCGAAGTAGTAGATGAGTTCCGACAGCACGACGGCGTGGTGACAGTGTTGGTGAAGAACAATCTCCGCAGGGCTTCGCCTAAGCACTACGAAAACTAGGACGGAGGATAAACTAGAGGGGGCGGGGTTGCCGGCACACGTCTTGGTGTTTCTTGATGTCTATTTGGTCCTAGCCCTGCCCCTCTATTTATATGTTGAGCCCTGGGTCAAAACTTGGAGTAAAAGCCTCCACAAAGTCGGTTTCACTCGAAAGGCAAGAGTCCTTCTCGGACTCCAGGCCAGACGCCGGGGTTCCCGGCGTCTGGACCCAGAAGCTAGGGACCCTGGCGTCTGGCCCCTGGACTCCGCAAAACTTCCTTTTGCGCTTTCCAAAAACCTTGTGGGCTTTCCCCTTTGGCTCAAATAAAGCGTTCTCGTACCCAAAAATTTCGGGAAACATCCGGAACCCCTTCCGGTGAATTCCGGAACCCTTCCGGTGACCAAACACTATTATCCCATATATCAAACTTTATCTCCGGACCATTCGGGAGTTCCTCGTCATGTCCGTGATCTCATCGCGGACTCCGAACAACATTCGATCATCAACATACATAAATCATATAATACTATATCGTCAACGAACGTTAAGCGTGCGGACACTACGGGTTCGAGAACTATGTAGACATGACCGAGACACCTCTCTGGTCAATAACCAATAGCCGGACCTGGATGCCCATATTGGCTCCTACATATTCTACGAAGATCTTTATCGGTCAGACCGCGTATCAAAACTACTGTACCAGCAGTACTACTTGTTGGGGAACGTACTAATTTCAAAAATTTCCTACGCACACGCAAGATCATGGTGATGCATAGCAACGAGAGGGGAGAGTGTTGTCTACGTACCCTCGTAGACTGTTCGCGGAAGCGTTATATCAACGCGGTTGATGTAGTCGTACGTCTTCACGATCCGACCGATCCAAGTACCGAAAGCACGGCACCTCCGAGTTCTGCACACGTTTGGCTCGGTGACGTCCTCGCCTTCTCAATCCAGCAAGAGGGGCGAAGTAGTAGATGAGTTTCGATAGCACGACGGCGTGGTGACGGTGTTGGTGAAGAACAATCTCCGCATGGCTTTGCCTAAGCACTACAAAAACTAGGACGGAGGATAAACTAGAGGGGACGGGGTTGCCGGCACACAGCTTGGTGTTTCTTGATGTCTCTTTGGTGCTAGCCCTGCCCCTCTATTTATATGTTGAGCCCTGGGGACGAAACTTGGAGTAAAAGCCTCTACAAAGTCGGTTTCACCCGAAAGGCAAGAGTCCTTCTCGGACTCCAGGGCCAGATGCCAGGGTTCCCGACGTCTGGACCCAGACGCCAGGGACCCTGGCGTATGGCCCCTGGACTCCACAAAACTTCCTTTTGCGCTTTCCAAAAACCTTGTGGGCTTTCCACTTTGGCCCAAATAAAGTGTTCTCGTACCCAAACATTTCGGGAAACATCCGGAACCCCTTCCGGTGAATTCCGGAACACTTCCGGTGACCAAACACTATTATCCCATATATCAAACTTTATCTCCGGACCATTCGGGAGTTCCTCGTCATGTCCGTGATCCCATCCCGGACTCCGAACAACATTCGGTCATCAACATACATAACTCATATAATACTATATCGTCAACGAACCTTAAGCGTGCGGACCCTACGGGTTCGAGAACTATGTAGACATGACCGAGACACCTCTATGGTCAATAACCAATAGTGGGACCTGGATGCCCATATTGGCTTCTACATATTCTACGAAGATCTTTATCGGTCAGACCGCGTAACAACATACGTTGTTCCCTTTGTCATCGGTATGTTACTTGCCCGAGATTTGATCGTTGGTATCTCAATACCTAGTTCACTCTCGTTACCGGCAAGTCTCTTTACTCGTTCCGTAATACATCATCCGGCAACTAACTCATTAGTTGCAATGCTTGCAAGGCTTAGGTGATGTGCATTACCGAGAGGGCCCAGAGATACCTCTCCGACAATCGGAGTGACAAATCCTAATCTCGAAATACGCCAACCCAACAAGTACCTTCGGAGACACCTGTAGAGCACCTTTATAATCACCCAGTTACGTTGTGACGTTTGGTAGCACACAAAGTGTTCCTCCGGTAAATGGGAGTTGCATAATTTCATAGTCATAGGAACATGTATAAGTCATGAAGAAAGCAATAGCAACAAACTAAACGATCAAGTGCTATGCTAACGGAATGGGTCAAGTCAATCACATCATTCTCCTAATGATGTGATCTCGTTAATCAAATGACAACTCATGTCTATGGTTAGGAAACATAACCATCTTTGATCAACGAGCTAGTCAAGTAGAGGCATACTGGTGACACTCTGTTTGTCTATGTATTCACACATGTATTATGTTTCCGGTTAATACAATTCTAGCATGAATAATAAATATTTATCATGATATACGGAAATAAATAATAACTTTATTATTGCCTCTAGGGCATATTTCCTTCACTGCTAGCTACAGTAGTTACTCCAGCAGAGGCCTCCTTTCGTTCATAGGATAGGAATATGAAAATCATAGGAAGTGAGATGATATGCATCTCAATTCCTATAGAGAAAGAGATGCCATTTGATGCTTAGGATAGGAATTTTTTCATTTATTCTAGGCTAATGTACTGGTAATTTGCTCTAAAAACTATAGTAGTAACTAGTAGTATTGGTACATGCTCGTACTCAGACACAGACACACACACTAACTACTAGTACTACAACTTCTCACATGCTGGCCAGACACCGTCGTTCTCCTTCCCGTCTTTGTCAGCGACACCCCACCGTGCTTGGATCTCCGCCGACCTCTCCGCAGCAGCGCGTGCGTCCTTTTCTTTCTTGCGGCAGCGGGCCTCTCTTTTCTTGAGTGCTTTCTGACTTTTCTGCTCAATCTGTGCAGCTTTGGTCGCCTCTTGCTCTACCGCCCATTCGGCCTTGGCATCTTCAAATTCCTCCCACATAGTTATGAGGTTGCGAGCGGCGATGAACTCGGCACGGCGGGATGCCATCGCTTCCCTACCATTTTGTGTGCGGTCGTGGGCGGCGAGGAACTCGGCACGGCGGGATGCCATCGCTGCCTTACCGGTTAGTGTGTGGCGCGGTGGCCTGAACGACGCTTGGTGAGAGCTCTGGGGTGAAGTGGCCGGACAATCGTATAGTGCATTGGTTTGTCAAGAGCTCAAGGACAGAAGACGAAGCAAATTTGGATTCCCCTTCAATCCTGGTCATTTATTACTGAGTAAAATGCATTGGCGGTCATCGAACTTGTATTGATAGCTCACTTTGATCATTGTATATGAGATATGGTGATTATACGGTCACTGGCTCAGCGTATAGCTCCGTATTTGTCTGGTTGACCAGTCAAACAGTCCGCATGCGCCTCATTAGCTCGTGTTCTTTATCTATCTACGCGGGCCTACCTCTCAATGGAGAAATAAATACTGTAAAAACCAAAATTATGCGTATGTGGGGAATCAAACCACAGAGTTGTCACTGCAACGCACCCTCGTCAGCCAAATGTAAATGAAATACTTCGCGTCAGACACTCACGCTCATGCTATCAAAGCAAGCTAATGCATGCATGTCGCCCTCCAAAATCAAAGTCCTGCTCATGGCGCAACGCAAACGGCGAGCCCATCACCCGCGCCCCGGCGGTGCCTGACAGTACTGTTTAGACGTTTGATGGAGGCCTACGCGAACGCTGAGCATGTATTCACCTGGCTCAACACCAACGGTCATACTCGGACCGCCTTGCTCATGTATATGGGTACTATGGTAGTATGGTATGGAGTATGTACTATTGTGAGCGACCGATGTTAGTGCCACTGCACACCGAAACCCCTTCCATCGCTAGCGCGCGCTTCCCGCCTGAAATGGTCACCGTCTCTCCAGAATGTCAATTCCGCATTCACCGGACTTAACTGCAGGTGCAATTGGTGTGTCACTGACATGCGGGCCAGATGCCCGTTGGGCCCACATGTGAGTAACGCAAACGCATCCGCAGTTGAGTCACTGAAGCAGCGTCCGCATTCACGCCCGACGAACCTACTCCGGCGCCAGTTGTCCATTCGTCTGCCGCGACTCGTTGCCATTCGCCCGCTATATTAACTTGAGCCCCAGCACCCAGCCATAGCCAAAGACCCACACTTATTCTCCTCCGGTCCCGTCCTTCTGTCGGCACCACTTCAACCATGGCCTCCTGGCGCTCCGAAGCTCTCTTGGACGTACTGTCGCAGGAGCAGACGAGGGACATCGACGGCTCCGCTCCGGGCGCGCTCCAAAGCTCTCTTCGATGTACTGTCGCAGGATCAAATGAAGGAGATCGCCGCCACCCCCCACCCCCCCCTCGGCCGCCCTCCGCCGCCACGACCACGAAGCCGGCGCACGTGCGCGGGCGCAGACGGCAGCGAGGAAGAGTAGTACACGGTAGGTCGCCGCCGCTCTGGTCCCGGGAAGGCCACCGCTACTCCACTCAGTCGACGCCAAGCTTGGTGGGGTAAACATCGGCGGTCGATTAGCCGCTTGACGGCGACGTGGAGGCGGAAATCTTCATAACCTTGTGCTCCGGAGGAGGAGGTTATCGTGGTGGATGAGGAGGAGGCAAAGGCAATGGCCGGATTTCTCGGGTTCATGGCCGGACATGGTGGTCGGGCAGCGGCAATCGTTTAGATTAGGTTTACAGTAGGTTTTAGTACAGTTTGTGCGAAATATGTAATGACTTTCGTCCAGTTTGTAGGAAAAGTTTTCGAAATGTAATTAATTTCATTTGGTTAATTTGAAATTTGCTTTGTTTGCACGAATTTCATCCAGTTAGTTCATATAGTTGTCGAAAGGTATGCGGGCAGCATTGGATGGCATCCATGAGTGTCCTCAGACAGATGCCAGTGTAAATTTGTGGGCCAGCGCTGGAGATGCCCTAACTATCATGCTATAATCGCTAACAATCCTCCATTATTTGGCAGGGAACAGTTATCCCTCGATCAAAATCAGATCCGCGGTGTTTCGCACTCCTCCCGCGTAAGTGTGTAAACTCTTGCTTACATAAAAATGGAGCAAGTGGATGGCACTGTAGCACGTCATATCACTCGAACTAGCCCACCTAACGAGCAGGAAATCACCGCCCTCATCATTTTGTTCTGGATTTCTATCGATCGATCGCGCAAAAATGTTACACTTTGCAAGTTCTAAAGGAAAAGGCGGCACACTTACGACTCGTATGCGTCGCAACCCCAACAGTCCGGCTCGCACGCCGCTCACCAGAGGGAACACGCGTTGTCTTGCAATTTCACTGACATGTGGGACCGTAATTGAATAAACCATCAATAGCCGAAATCTAATCGCTCGGCGGGCATCGGCTGAGAAGAGAGAAACGGGGGAGGGAGAAGAGATCGCCCGCCCGCCATGCACGGACTCCAAGAAATATATGGTGATAATGTGAGGTGGGCCATGCTTGTGTCCGGACCGCTTCCGGAGCCCGCTCTCACCGCCTTGGCCCCTCAAGACGCCAGCTGCCCGCCGCATGCATGCATAGCAAGTAGTACTCCTTATGTGGAGAAGAGAGAGGCATTGACAAAGTCAAGGAGTGGGCTCTGCAAGAGCCCGTCTCTACACGTGCTCCTAGGTATAAAAAAATAATTCTAAAAAAGGCATAAAAAACAATTGTGTCTTAAAAAAGAAAGGTAAAAAACATTTGAGAGGAAATAGATAGAGAGAAAGTGAGAAAAAGTTGTAACCTGGGCATTACATGAGGAAGGAGGGAGTGGTGCACATGCCAAGTTCACTGCGCTGCCGTGTTTCACACTCCTCCGTTGTAACAGTGGAGACAATAGCTTTCATCAAAAATAAACAATGAATACTCGTTGCTCGTCCTCTATATCGGAAAGAATACTTTCATTCGCCGACATGTGGGACTTCGACCATCCTGGTCCACCTTCCATGCACAAAATTATCCTGGTCTACCCCGGTCGTATCGCAGGCCCAACCTTTCCCACTGTAAGTTGTTCGGACGAAGGAACCATCATGACTTCGTTGGATTCCGCTTCTTCAAGAAAACTTACCGTACCCGCAATACTGCTACCACACGCGAAGACTGGACGGCATTGTACCACGTCATATCACTGAAACCCACTAGGACAAACTATCCCACCTAGGTCATCTATTTTGGAACGGAGGGAGTACGTCTCTGCACTGCTATGATTTTGTGTTGCACGTTCTCTATACTTTTGCTACAATTTTCCTACCCTATGAACCAAATGAGGCCTGAATGTATGTCGACTATTGTCTGATCGATCGCTAAGCCTACGATTTTAGGAGCTAGGGCTATTGGTCGATCGACGAGGGATAAGTATAAGCGTACCACGAGCTCATCAGCCCCAACGTTTCTCTTCGGTGAGTGTTTTGCAAGTACTATAGCTCGCACAGTAGCTAGCCTACTAACACCAAGAATCATCATACAAGCCCTGCTGATATGATAAACAGTTCAAACTTACATCTAAGCATGCCATATATTACATCAAAAGCTGGTGAGGATACGTCTGTTTCCATAACTCAGAGAGGGTTCGCATGATTCATCGCATGATTCACTATCAAACAAGAGTAGCAAGATCCGCCCACACAAGACAGTGCACTAGCCCTAAGATGGTTTGATAACACGCATTGTTCTGGTAATTAAACACAGGGCAATGCAAACTACCCTGAAGGATTAGCGCGACCAACTATTTCTTGTCATCGATCTCTCGGGCAATGACCACAGCACGGACAGCGGCATGGGAATCGATTTCTGGGGCGATGTCCACAGGACTGACCGCGACATCGGAATCGATCTCCGGGGCGATGTCCACAGGATGGACAGCGGCATCGGAATCTATCTCGGGGCGATGCCAATAGGATGGGCCACGACATCGGAATCATCAAGGACGTCCACCGGCACCTGCATAACCCTAACATATTAGCAAGCACATTGCAAATAATCAAAAACCACAACTATGGTAATAAGCCATTATTTTTTACCTTGTGCAGCTCACCGGGGGATCTCATCCCTCCGGGGGCCATCTCCTCATCCTTGATGGGGGCCATCACCTTGCGAGGGGAATACTGCTTCTCAACGGCGACTATCTCATCAAACTCGGTCTTGAGCCTCACATAGGTGGCAATCAGAGTTCCTGGGGTAGGCACGGTGGGGCCCTTGCTGTTCTTCCAACTTCCTTTGAGGAGTTCGTCCGCCAACGTCCTCAACTCTTTGGCCAGTGCTTGTTTCTTGGAGTTCTTCGTCTCCATGGGTTGGCCTGCCAACATGGTCAACTCATTGGTCGGTGCTCGCTTCCTGGAGATCGCTGTCTCTAGTAGGTTGTCCACTGGCAACTCTTTGCCTAGTGCTCCAGGATCCATTAATGAACTAACAAACAAAAAGCAATCGAAAGGAAACCACAATCGCAATGAAAATGGGAAAAGAATAGGATGTGAGAATCGGTCGGTGCTTCGCAAAAAGAAGATTCTTGGAATGAAAATATAGCAGCATAACTGATTCGCCCACCTTTCCTTCGTCGGTACAGAAGATAAATGGCAGAAGTGAGTAGCCTGGAGTGAGGTTTTCTTCAAGAAAGGGAAGAAAGGGCTTGAATGAGTGTTCCAGTGAAATGATGGTTGCTTCGTCCAGTACAACCTGGAGGCCACCTTACCACTACTGGTAAAGGTGTGGGTTTTGTGATATGACGGGTCATGACGGCCACACCGGGGTTACAGGTGAGTCTCGACTGTAGAACCTCGCTGTGATTTGGTGGATGGCACGCAGGCCCGGATGCTTTGAAATGTCCTGCATGTAGATAGAGCGGCTAGTCATATAGGAGTGCTCAATATTGTGCACCGCGACCAAGGCGGAGAGGAAAACGAGAGAACTACGTAATTAATGCATGAGTTTAATTAGGGTAGTTTTGTAAAGTACAAGATACATTCCTCCAATCGCAAAATGCCTTGGTTCATGAGATTTGAGATTTGAGCCCTATAAACCGGAAGGGAGGGAGTACTGCACACGGTGTAGTCTAGTCACTTGTTGAAATCTCTAGAAAGGCAAATACTCCTTTCCGGTTTACAGGGCTATACTACTCCCTCCGTCTAGGTGTGTAAGTCATCTTATGAAAACCAAATAGTCCCAAAACACTTAGGCGCGGTGCATTAACTTCTACCTTGTTTCTTGTTTCTTGACATATCAACCAATAAGAGATGAGAGGTGTGCATGCTTTTAATGACTTGCAATGGCTAGTTCATTGCATGCAATGCTATTAATTAGCAAATAAACATTGGTGACCCCGGGAGGAAATGGTGCTAAGCGCGTGGACCTATGCAGAATGAGTATCAAGCAATGGATAATGGAGTTTAATTGTTAAACAATAGCAATTTTGTCTCATGCAAGAGCATGGCTAGCACTCCAAGGAACCGCACCACGCGAGCGTTCGCAACTGCCACGTTCGGGTTGCGCTTGGCTCTTCGTCTCTTCGAGAAGACGAACAATGATGTTACTCCTACTTCTATAGTATCGAATCCACTGCTGCATGTCCGTCCACCTCGTGCGGGAGGGATAGCATGTAGCGAAAGCTTCTACTTACTGCTTCTGCCTTTGCGTCTATGACAGGTGGGCCCAACAGGTGGTTGGCCCTCCTGTCATGCAGCCAAAGGCAGGTGCAGTTAAGGCACTGGAGCTCAGTCCGCGAGGGAGAGGGCGTTGTAGTAATCAAAATTCTTGGTCTTGTTCAAGTTGACGCGACACATCAAAGAACTGCACTCGATATAAGTCTTTTTACACATTTCAAATGGGCTACTTCGTATGTAGGAGTAGACATATTCTGCTTCGTATGTAGTCACTTGTTGCAATCTCTAAAAAGAAATATATTTGGAAACGGAGGGAGTACAACGCATGCATGCATGTCGTGACTTTCCTTTTGATACTTGCTTGTGTTGATTTGATGCACCTTGCCAAATTTTGA
Organism: Triticum urartu; assembly: GCF_056163025.1. Taxonomy (NCBI): domain Eukaryota; kingdom Viridiplantae; phylum Streptophyta; class Magnoliopsida; order Poales; family Poaceae; genus Triticum; species Triticum urartu. The sequence goes on from NC_141879.1 coordinate 113,901,501, forward strand.
CTATAAATTTAACTAACCAAATTTTCATGCATGTCAAAAAAATTTATGGGGCTGTCTGGATTGTGACTATGTTTGTCTTATGTTGCCACATTATTTTTCCCACACTTGCCACACTTGCCTAACCTGAGTTGCTCAAATTGTTAGACACACTTTGGCTTGCCTAAGGGAATCTTGCCACAATTTTTGTGTCTATGACATGTGGGGTTCACCGCTAATAAAAAAATTCTTGTCTTAGGTGTGGCTAATAAAAAAGACTTATATTTAGGAACGAAGGGAGTAGAAAATATAAATAATAATGCATGTTGGGGCAACCCACGTTTCCGCTAATTTTAGCCATGGGCTTGTTCACAATTTTTACGAGGGGGTGGTTGTTCATTTAATGGAGGGACTTGTAGTACCAGACTTGAACGATACAAAGTGTGACCTGGCACACCGTAACACCACTTGGAACAAGCGGGTAGCTATCTCAAAAAACAATCAACAACTAAAAAAACTGCGACCTGGCATGTAGTAGTACACAATTTTAAAGATTGTTTTGATGGAGTGAAAAAGGAAAACTACCCCACTACGTATATATAGGCCGGAGCCTCCGCGCTTGCTTGCTAGGGTTGCTCTATTCACACAATCTCATCCTCTCCAGATCTAAACAAGATAGGGGTAGTAACACTGTCTTTCTCCCTTCAAAAAACACTAGCTTTCTATCCTCACCGCTGGTTACAGATCCGGACGTATCCCCTTCCACCAGTGAAGGGGAGGAGGGGCAGCATTTAGGCCGTCGTCGACAGCGAGGGAGGAGACCCACTGCCGGCCGCACCGTTATCTCTAGCCGAGTGCCGGTGCGGGAGGTCCTCCGATCCTTTCGTCGTTTCCTGTGGGCGGATCCGGCCTCCCGCCGCCCACCTATCCACACCCCGACGACCTTCAGGTATATCTTCATTCGAAACCGCCTTAGCTCTGCTTCCCCAGCTCGCTACGTCGCTGCATGTGCATCATTTTCTACCTCTCAGCCCCTCTCAATCAGATGGTCCAACATCACTTTTTTTTTCTTCTATTGTTAGAGGTAAAGCTACTTCATGGAGTCGAATCTTGTAGTACTTGGTTCAAACAAGAAATAAAGTGGGGGTGGGGGAATTTAGTATGTACATCGGACTTGGTACAAACAGGAAGGAAAGGGGGTGAAAGTAGTACAGACTGGTCATCCAATCGGTCTCTTGGTCGAAAAGGGAAATATAGGGGTAACGTTGTACACAGTGTATGACCAGGACTAGATTTGCTATCCACACATAGGAGTAGGTGGCTAGAGTGAACAAAAATGGGACCAACCCAGATATGTTTCTTGGATGTTTTTTTCTCGGGGCAACAAACTATGAATCACCACTTTATGCCCCTATTTACGTACATGGTGTTGGACTGCTGGTGCACCCACTGTTCTTAATCTAATGTCCTTGGTAAAAATGAAGCCATGCCACTGTTATAAGCCATGACAAGTTTAGCCAAATATTTTTGCTTGTAATTGTTTGAGACTCTGACTGTTTCGTATGTGCCTTTTTGTGCAAACAGGGATATCCAATTCACCTGGTTGCTGTTGTGACCTTTTGGTGCACTGCACAAAACTCTTCTTAAAATAAGTGACTTTTGTGCTGTTTAACTGGAATGTCAGAATGGAACAGTTGGTTCATTTTGGTGGAACTGCACAAAGGGAGATCTGTGTTCCAATCCTCATCATCCATATTTGCACCATAACCTTCCTTTAGGTAAGAATGATATTTAATGCATGTGTTCATCTCTATTTTCCGACTGCCATGAGAAAATAATGTTGTTTTTTACTAGTACACTTGTACTCCCTCACTGACAAAACCAATTCTGAATTAGAAGGCCAATCATGTACTTGGTTTCACCAACTGGTGAGGAGAAAGAGAAACAGAGCATGAAGAGGAAGAAGAAGAAGAATAAACAATGCCAAGGCGATCTTGCTGAAGCCTGAGGCCTCAGTCGAGGCCATTCAAGGGCTCCGGTAACGACTACCTTACATGTGAGATGATCCTCACACAGGTTGGTACTGGTCTTTATCTTGATTATTGTGCCTGTCATATGTATTGGTAATTTGGTATTGTGCTACTGTTTGCCGATTTCATAAAGGAGTAATTTGGAGCCTGAACTCGCAGGAAAATCATTACATCGGGTGATTTCAGTAGAACTGCACAAAATGATCAGATGGACAGGTACTTCTGCTGCTGCTATGTACTCCAAAGTTCACTCAGACAAGCATCGATGTTGACAAGAAGTGCCTATATTCATTCGAGTATCAACCGGCGTCAACCAATTGTCAAACTCCCAGTATTAGGAGAGTGAACGCCAAAAATATTGCTTGGTGCATAGCCCAGAAAAACGCAGTCCAGTCTTTGGTCCCAACTTGTGCCTTTTGGTTATCGGCACATATGGTAGCGAACTATATGGCATGGAGTCTAAAGATTCCAAACAAGTTGGTTGACGCATATATTCATCTGGCACTTAATCAGTTTGCACGCCAAGGATGCTCCATTTCAGTTGAACTGCACAAAAAATTTGGGTGGTTCATTTTCTCAACCGCCTCCTTTCTCGTCTGCAATGTAGAATTTTGGCGAGATACAGGACCAAGATGAGCCAGTAAACTAGTTGGATGAAAGTAGTGGCCAAATTGCTCAAACCTCCCTCAGCACGAGGCCACTATTTGAGGATAAACCTACAAGCAAAGTTTAGATTGTCTGTGTTGCCTCTTATGTACTCGAAAGTTTACTTGTACAAGAACTAATTTTAGCAAGAAGTACCTCCGATTGAACACCATTTACCAGTTTGTACCCTGGGTAATTAAAGTTCGTCCATGGATCATATTGGCTGTGATCTCAATCATTTGGATGCATAAACATACTGAACATGTGTATATCTGAATCTTTTTCTGAATTATGTATGAATATTGTCGTGTGATCTATCAATCGTTTGGATGCATAGATATGTTGAGCTTGTGTATATATGAATCTTTTGAGTTGTTGATAGTGAATGTTGGCTATGAATATGAACGTGTCCTGTGAACCTGAGTTTGATATGAATGTTTACCTTTTCTGTTGTATGTGTGTGTGAAATTGTTAGTATGCCTACTGTGGGGTATAAAACGCAGGTCTCTTATAAAAGTAATGATGTGTCCAATTTATGTTTTCCCTTCTAACCACATTATATATACTAGCAAAAGGGCCCGTGCGTTGCAACGGGGAAAAAATATGGCACACACTTACGTTCTATTCTTCTTTACCGGGTCTGTCATTACATGTGCTCTGGTGTAATAACATCATAAATTACCAAACTGCCTTAGGAGTTTTTGTCTCAGGCACCACAGTGAGAATGATTGACAATATGAGCATCACCAGCCTGAAGAAAGTTGTTGTTGTTATGACCGGCATGGCCAAGAGGATATATGATGCGCACTGACATCCAACAACAACATTTCTCATGGTTTCGGTTTTTTTCTGAACCAGTGCTATATTTGATTATTTGGCACAAAAAAGTTGTAATTCTTTCACTCCAACTACGGCCAACATGGCTCGTCATTCTTCCAAAAGATGTCCCTTATGATATTTTTTCAGAAAAAAGGAGTGCATTATCTCCTTGCTGTCGTCTAACTGAAGGAAACTGAATGTGAAAATTTAAGTGTATATAGACTGACCCACTCGGAGTGCATACAAAAATATTTTTATTCAAGTTGTCAGTGCCAACACTATACCTCCAATGTCCATCTGCATCTACACGGCTAGGTCTAATCTTAAGCAAGAATGAAACTACCAAGCAAACTGAGATAACAGTAGCCGACCCCGGGCAGCAGGTGGTCAGGGATCATCAGCAGAGAAACACGAAGTCGGCTGACGACCGCCGAGCATGGCCAGGCCCATCTCGCTCTCGTGGCTGCCGTGGTGGCTCCCGGGCCTCTCCGTGGCTCCTCCACTCCGAGTCCACAGCCCGACCTCGGCATTCCGCCTCCATCCTCCTCCGCCCTCTGTCCCGCATGCTCCTCCACACCTCCCTCTCCAAGCCGACGGATCCGACCTTCCCCTCACTGGATCCGGTCCACCACGAGCCTCAAGCCACCCTGCCGCCGCGCTCGTGTCCATGTCGTGCGTGGTGTAGAGGTGGCCAACGTGTGGAACAGGCTGCGTCGCAGGCATCTGCGCGTTGCGCCTCCGCCGGACTACCGTTTTGTTGTACAATTTCCCTTCGTTCTCATTCTGTGTTTGTCGATTCAAGAGGCTCGTTGTTGATATGCAATTTTCCTAGGTATATAAAGTGGTAGACTTTCATGTAAGCAATCGAGGTGGGATTACTCCGAGTACATGTGTGAAAATCAGGTAAGGTACAGATATAGAAGCGTGCATGCAGGCCCAAACATGCGTGCAGGCCCAATAAGAGAATGTGGACGTGGACCAATTGGATGGAAAAAGTTTTTAGTACCGCCTGACAGCAATTGGACGGACTGTTGATCAAAACTAATGGAAAAAAGCTGAAAGGGTAAATTCACGGAAAGAAGCATATTATGACGGTGAACCCAAAGAGTCAATCCGTGCTTTATTATTAGGGAAAGATTTATATTATTACTATTATCGTATATTTTATAGAGACTTATATATACATTATAAAAGCATCCCACGTGTTATTAGCTTATAAAAGTAAATGTTTAACGAAAGTTGGCAAGGAAAATCCTGATTGTTTTTGACTTACAGGCAAGTAAAATCCTGGTGATTGCGTACAAAAGCTTGCGAAGATTTGAAGGACCAATTTAATAATAACACGCTCATTTTTATTTTGAGCAATAACTCGCTAATTTCTTGGTGTACGTCTAATCTCTCCGGTACGTCTAATTTTGTACGGAGGGATTAAAAAAATACGACTGTATGTGTCCTGGTATCTTGGTGTACGTCTAATCTCTTGGTACAGCTCTAACGTGCACCTGATTTACCTATAGGCTCAATAAATAATCTGTTGTCACATGTCTTAAATCAACATTAAATATCTTTGTAAGAGCACCTTTATAATTATCATCTTCTTTTATGTGGGTGGTACTCCTTTTAGAAGTTTCTAATAGGCAATATATTGTTGTGTTGTTTGAAGACTGACTTGCTTTTTTGACTGGCAAAGTATTGATACTTACTCGATGACAGAGTTGACCCAGGGGTACTTCTTTACTTTAATAAGTCATATTCTTAGTGAATTCTTATCACCATCCTTCCTTCAGAAATTACACAGGGTTACACAGGGTTAATAGTACAAATTGGTTCATTTGTAGAGGCATGTCCGAGTGCAGATTGTAGTTCTGAAGTACGAAATACTGTTTTTTTAATTTTCTTATAGGAGGTATAATTTTCTAATATACTCCATTGTGTTGGGCCAAGCCTGCAATATGCTCCTGGAAATTTTAGCTTGATTTATGTTCGTGCGACTCATGTACACAAGTGCTAAGTTGTTTCGAGTATATTCTACAACAGGTGGAAGCGGATGATTGTATACATTATTTGAGTAACAATGGTTATGCTTTCACTAATCAAGTCTGACCAGTTTATACCTTATTTGGTTATGTGTCACTAAGATACGTACGAGGTCTCAATAAACAAGATGCATTTGAACATTGAGTCATTGACCTTGCAGCGAGAACAAAGTTGCAGCTGCAAAGGTATTTTTCTCTTACTTGGCAAGCTTCTGTTGTCAAGGTATCATGGGTCCGGTCTTATATGGTCAATATAATTATACACCTTCCAAGAAAATGATTACAATTGTGCCAGTGAACTACTGGTGCAGATGGTGTTGTCTTAACCCATGAAGAACAATATATGAGGCTTTGAAGAAGGCTAATGTCAAAAGCTAGAGGAATCACAGCAACAGGGTGATGTTGTTGTGATGGATCGAGTAACCCGTGATGAAGAAGGTTATTCAAAAGAATGTTGTGGTTTTCTTCAAGTTTGTAGGAAAGACAGGCAACTCAAACATGTATGTCAATTTATGGTGGTAAAGTAAAATTTGCACTACACACTCTTCTAGCTTATATGGTACTAATCGAGGTATTATTGAGTGGAGCAGATCAGTTTATCCCTGCGACTGGACTTTTCTACGATGTGATAAGTGGAACCAAGAGATATGAGGGTTTCTATACTGTGAAACTATCTAAAAATATAACTTCAGTATATATGTACCTACAAATATAACAATGTGCATATATAAAAGCATGGTCGTTGACAGAAAGAAAACATATTGCAATGTGAACTATTTGCGATCAACTATCCAATGTATATACATGTTTTAACTGGAATTAAAATGAGCCACGTTCGTAAGATATTGGATGTGGTATTCAACAAACTCCTGTATTTTTATTTGATGGCGGCACATAGATATCTGATGTAAGCATTCTTTGAGTGTTAGCTGCTAATTGATTATTATCAAAATTAACTCATGATTTATTTTAGGATTTGTTTTGTGTTTAATTGTAGTTTGACTTTGTATTTTAGGATTTGTTTTGTGTTTAAGTGTTTTGGACACCTCTTTCTCCCACAAGTTAGAGAGGGATTATATCTCCAACCATACATAATTTATTTGTCCAGGAATAGCATAAGTAGGGTAACTAGAAACAATTAGTTGTGTAAGATACAATGTAACCGTAGATTTGGTTTCTGAGATTTTATCTAACCATTGTTATTGTCAAGCTAACACTTCCAAAAAAAATTGTTGCCCGTGCGAATGCACGGGTTGACGACTAGTACCTATACTAATCCTAGACTCCCTAGAAATTTCCACGTTAATCAGTAATTAGGAGCCGTTGATCTGATGGGACCGAGTTATTACGGTGTAGATCTATTCTATCTATTTATCTATTGCTCTTGAGGAAAAAAAAGACACCTATTAATTCCCAAGTTAATCTGGAAATAGGAGACGTACATCTAATGGGACCATGTCATTAGGTTTAGATTAACTCATACAAGTTTTGTAAAAAAAAAAGAGATGTCCTGTTATTACGGTGGAGAGATGGTCATGGAAAAAAAATTGCTCCTAGGCGATCCTTTCCTGAAAATAGATTCCATTAATCACGCGATCCTTTCCTAAAAAAACAAACGATCCTAATACTACTCCATCGTTTCTTGCTTTCCTAATTAAAGCAACTATATCTCTATCTAAAAATAAAAAGAAATCATTCGGCCAAACACACGATCCTTTCTTTAAATAAAAAAACACCTGATCCTAATACTACTCGATCGTTTATTGCTTCCTAATTAAAGCAATCTATATCTCTTTCTAAAAAAAGAAATCTCTATCTCCTATACTACACGTTCCTTCCTCTTCACGGTACTCCCCGCAGTTGATTTGCATGGCATGCGTCATGGACCTTGGTCTACAACGAGCCTCCTCATCCGGGTGGAAGAGCCAGATAATCTTCTGTACATCAGCAATGCAGAGGAGCCGTGATGGAGGAATTCCAACAGCAAGCACATCTGCTGCCTATGCTATTCCCATTGGAGAAAAAAAGGTTATTAGAATAAGGTTGGCATGATCATTCGCCTACATGTGGATTAGCGGCATGGCATCAACTAGGCTCCCCATCAAGGTTGGAGAGCCGATCACTCATGGCGCCCAACATACAGGTTAGCAGATTGATCAACTTTCATGTGTGTGGTTATGATTCTGTATGTCAGCGATGGAGACGAGCGTGATGAATTCTGGAGAGAAATTCCAAAGGCAATTGCATGTGCAGCCTATGCTATTTCCAGTGGAGAAAGAAAAGTGCTTTGAGAATTCAGATTAGTCAAACATCTGTGCTCAAGATGGTGCGGCATGTTTCAGTTCTCATGTAAACTTTTTGAATTAACACGAGGACTTCTCATGTTAATTTTTTTTTGAATTAACACGAGGACTTGTCATGTCCATCTGACAAACTCATCCGCAGAAATATACTCACCCATAAATCCCCATCCTTCCAATTTTACAGGTTTTATTAGATGGCTGGTCCGAGTTTGCACACAACACATTATTGTTGTTAATAACATAGATTCTGATGTAATATTTAGACCTAGACCGTGCGATCGCATGGGCTCCGAAGTCACCGAGTTCATCCTCGATTGTCTACCTCCACTAAATTCCGTGAATATCCTGCTTGGTTTTTGTCTAGCACTAAGACCAGTACACCATAGATCTCTTATTTTTCATATAAGTACACCACACACAAAGCCAAGACGCTGATTTCAAGGACGCTGGATCACATAGGTAGCTTAACAGGTTTTATTTTCCATCCTCAACGGAATATGTTTGCATGGTGAAATGGTTTGTTTTAGTGCTGGTAGATGATTCGCAAGTGGTGGTTCGGATAGCATGTTGCCGCTGTAGAAGAAGTGAAGAACTAGGATATGTTGTCGTGCCAACTCCCAATGGGGGCGCGGGCCTGTCATGCCAGGCCAAGTTGTCGAGATCATGCTTGCCATGTCTTTGGTGGGAGCTAACCGGCTGTGTCCAGTGACCCAACAGAACGGCCATCAGCGGCAATGCATGCAGATTAAAGATGGGAACCAGGACTGCAGGAGTGCGTGACAACGGAAATTGCAAGCATGTTGTACATGAAGGGAGAGGGACAACGGACGGATGAGAGCTGACGAAGCGATAGATGTTTACGCTGGTACGTGTTCTAGAGATTGGATTTTAATTAATAATCCTATGCAACTAAGATGTTGGTTCAAGCTTAATTCCTTTCACCGCTGGAACTGAATCATGCCTTTGTTGCAGTTCAGCTGTACGTTCATCTTTCTCAAAGGAACCAATGATGCCCTTAATATTTTTCTTACCAAACGTTTTTATTCTCTCTGAGAAGAAACAATCAGTGTTTAAGCTCAGTTTAGTTGCTGTTTGGTGGATGTCTTAATGTATTCTGATTATTGTTTGTTTCATCTTTTATCTTATATAAACAGGAGTAAAATGCCTACGTACCAACACGATGCTCTATGATTCTTGGAACAGATACAAATAAATTAGTATATTCTCTTGAAAAAGGTGTGTTATGCAAAATTCAGATCTATACTATGTTTCGTTTCAAAAAAGCCTTTAGCGTGTGTTTTGGGTCATATATAGTTTTCAAACAAAAAATCCAAAACCAGTCAGATATTCGGGGAACTGAAAGCTATAATTTCCAACACTTATTTTTTTTTGTAAGTAGAAATACTGATAAATATAAAATAACGTTCCACACAGTTTGAAATTTCTTTGCTCTAGGGCACATGCGTACATGGAAAAACATAACAGTAGAGGATGTTAGCAAGGAACGATACTGGCTAATTGATTTTTTTTACATTAATTGTTGAGGTTTCAACTTAATCATGGTCACTATCTATATAAAAACAATAGTACAATATATCTAAATAGATGGTACATAGTGGAAAAAAGGTTTGACTTCATCACGTTGACAGTAAAAAAAAGAAATAGTAGTTTGTACACCTTAATTTCTAACCCCATATTAAGTTGATGCCATTTTTGCAAGGGTATTTGATGATTTTCTTCTATGCATTTTTCTAAAGGGAAACGATTGCCCTCAGCCGGTTGACAATCACCGTACGTCCGTCGCCTCCGTTGCATGCCACGCATCCTCAGCATAAAGGCAAGTACAAACACCTATTTCAACAACAGCGGTGTTGTTGCAATCTTGGCGGCGAACAATTACTGTGATGGTATGCAGCTTTGTTTTGTAGAAATATAATCCTGCAACAAGTCCTCTAACGCGGCTTTGTAACAAGACAGTTGTTGTAGAAAAATTCTAAAAACAAAAATTCTGGAACAAAATGTCTGTTGCAAAAAAAGAACCGAAACAAGACGTCTGTTGCTGAAAATTCTGCAGCAAGATGTCTGTTCCAAAAAAAGAACTGCAACAAGACGACTTTTGCTGAAAATTTTGCGGCAAGATGTCTGTTGCAATGGGGGATGGTAACGCTCGGCGGTTCGATGCGTCAAATCTGACGGGTCGCGGTCGTCCGATCTTTTAAAAAGTTCAGCCAGCACAAATGTGATGCCTTACGAAGGAGCAATTGTGACCAGTAAAAAAGATATTGGATTATGATCGATGAGCAAAGCCCAAATTTAGGGATGTCTTGGGAGTTGTATCAATGTTTTGAATTGCATTTTAAATCAAAGGGTACTTCAACCGGGAGATATTGTTTAGAAAGCTACTTTACAGTGTCACACAAGTTGAAGATAAGGATTGGTATATTTCTTCCGAATATTTATAAAGTCATGCATAGTTAGATATTACCTTTTTTGGAAGTCTTATCTGAATTTACACTTTCAAGGAAGTATGCCAACAAAACTGGCACATATTAAACATGCACAATGATGCACTTGAAACATAAATACAATAAAAAATCTGAAGTTATAATAAAACTAGAAATAAAAATCGATGGATATTATGTTGATTTAATTTTAATTATAAAAATATGGCATTTTAGAAAAATCACTTTGGAAAAAGGAATAATCTTGAAGCAAGCAATAGTCAAAATAACAACAATGAACCAAAAGAATATCAATTCATCAATATTCTATAGACTAGCCCGTGCGGTTTATTCTTTGATATTAATTGCTCCTTCTAACATAACATTATATATATAACGAGCCAACCTAATACGTGTATTTCAAGGAAGTGCAAATGGGCTGAGATTTTTTAGAAAATATAAATGGGCCTGATTGACGCGAAATTATTTGTTCACCCAGCCCAGCAAATGGACTGTACATTCTAGAAAACATGGGTTAAATATATGCCACATTTTTGCAGGCTGATATGTGGGCCAATAGGTCGAAGCCTATGCAGGGCGTTGTCAACTTGGTCAACAAATGATTGTGTCATCCACAGCCATTGGATTTATATCCAACGGCCGGCATGCACCTTCAATCCCTCGTCTTCTTCCTCCAGCGTCGTCGGGACCGCCTGGTCTGGCCTCCGGCGGCTAGCGGCTCTGCTTAGCACGCATCGCTGCGAAGCGCTACCCCACCGCCGGCCAGGCTATCCCTCCACCCCTCGACACCTCTTGTTATTCTCCACAGACTACAGCCCCACGCCGCAACAGAACCAGTTATAACCCTTCTCCTCCTCTCAATATGCGACTCCACCGCCTCGCTGCGTTCGGTGTGGCGTGGTCAACAAACGAGAGTCATCGGAAGAGGACTGTATATGGAGAGCCTGACGGCTGGGACCCACGAGGTCCATGGTCGCACGCAAGGAAAGTTCCTCCTTATTAAGCTGAAAAAAAATGTTTCCTCCACCTGACAGCTGGGACCCACCGGCTGTATCTTCGCACGGAAGGAAGTGCCTCCTTGTTTTGCGAAAAAAAATATTCATCCCGTTGACAGCTGGGACCCGTCAGATTTGGTGACTGACTTGTGGGCCTACTAAGCGGACGTGTACGCATGGCTTTGTCAACTTAATCAACAAATGATTCTAGAAGCTGGACCGTTGGATGTTAGTCCAACAGCCGTGCTCCTTCTTCAACCTCTATTCTTGATCCTGTCTCCCGTGGGCGGCACCGCGGTTGTGCTGCCGCGCACCCGAACCAGTGAAGTTTCCCACTCCTCTCCATCTGCGACTCCACTGCCCCGTCTTCCCCATCTCCGGGTCGTTCCAGTCTGGGTGCACTCGGCATGGTGTGGTCAACGTGGTCAACAACCGAGAGTCACCGGAAGATGACTGTACATGAGAGGCTGACAGTGGGGACGCACCACGCCCATGGACGCATGCATGCAACGGAATGCGGCGAGGTCAACGTGGTCAAGGAACGACTTCCATCGGAAGTATACTGTACGTGGAGAGTCTCAGCTGGGTCCACGGCCGCAGCAAGTAAGTGCCTCCTTATTACGCGGAAAATAATGATTCCTCCAACTGACAGCAGGGACCCACTGGACGGGCCATCGTATTTTGCGAAAAAAACGTTTGCCCCCTGACTGCTGGGACCCACCTGACGGGCCATCGTATTTCGCGAAAAAAATGTTCCCCCCGCTGTCAGCTCGGACCCACCGGAAGTGACTCCTTATTACGCACAAAAAATGAATACTCCCCCGGCTACCTGGGACCCACCTTGGTGGGAGGCTGACTTGTGGGCCTACTAAGTTGACGGCGACGAAGGGCTTTGTCAACTTAGTCAATATGAACGATTATAGCTTTAGTGACCGTACGATGTCCATCCAACGGCCGTAGTGCTTCTTCAACCTCTGGTCTTCTTGCTCCAGCCGCCCAAAGCAGCGCCGGTCGTGCCGCATGCTCCTACCTCCCATGGTCGGTTGTGCTGCCGCGGAGGCCTCACCGCCCCCTACTATTCCCATCGCAGGCCAGGCCCTGCGGCGACGGCAGCCTCACACCGCAGCTGAACCAGTGAACCCTCGTACTCCTCTCCGTGCGGGCTTCCACTGCCGCGTCTTCCCCGGCTCCGCGTCGTCCCCTTCCTAGGCCTCGCCGTCGTCCACCGCCGTGGTGCTCTCCGCGCAATGTGGTCAACGTGGTCAAGGAATGACTTTCATCGGAAGAGTACTGTACGTGGAGAGGCTGACAGTTGGGTCCACGACCACAACCCAGTTTTTTTGTGATTTGCCAAGTAAGTCGCTTTGTCAGGCCTGTTGGGCTGCAAATCTTTCAAGACGAGGAGAGCTTTCATTCGGCTGGCCGAGAAAATGGCCCATCAGTAATGAGAAATGGGTTGTACATTTTTAAAACACATCAAACCGACAATTAGTTTCAAATATCTTTTTTTTCATTTCAAGATTTTAAATTACATTATTTTTTATGCGTGGAGAATTTGTTGGATTTTATATTGATATGCATTTATTTTTAAAATCAGTTTGAATGTGAGTCGAAATTTCCAGATTAAAAACAGTTCGAACCGCACTGAAATATGCAAAATTTCGTATAATTTTTTAACCGTGGCCACAATATGGGTTGTAATGCTAACAAAAAGAATATGGGCTTCAAAAAACCTTAAGAATTAGCAAATGGGCTGTAAATTATTAGAAATAATGGCAGATGGGTTGTATGCTGTTTTCCACAGATTTGAGGCTTTTCTAAAAAAGGTTGATGCACAAGCAGTGACTGTTGGATGTCCATCTTACGGCCATCGTGCTTCTTCAATCTCTGATCTTCCTGCTCCAGCCGCTCAAACAAGCGCCGGCGGGACTGCCTGCTCCCTCCTCCCGCGGCCGTCTCTGCTGCCGCGCAGGCCTCACCGCCCCACCATACTCTCATCGCTGGCCTAGCCATCCCTCTACTCACCCACACCTGCTGTTATTCTCCGGCGACGGCAGACGAACCAGTAAACCCTCGTACAGTCGTACTCCCCTCCGCGTGGGAAACAACTGCCGAGTCTTCCCTACCTCCGTATCGTCCCCTTCCTAGGCCTCGCCGTCGTCCACCGCTGTGGTGCTCTTGGCGCGGCATGGTCAATGTGGTCAACGACCGACTTTCATCGGAAGAGTACTGTGCGTGGAGGCGCTGACAGCTGGGTCCACGGGCGCAGCAAGGAAGTGCATCCTTATTGCGTGGAAAATAATTATTCCTCCACCTGACAGCAGGGACCCACCGGACGGACCAGCGTATTTTGCAAAAAAAATGTTTCCCCTGACTGCTGGGACCCACCAGCTACACCTTCGCATGCAAGGAAGTGCGTCCGTGCAAAAAAAACAAAAAGATTCGCCCCCCTGACTGCTAGGACCCACCAGCTACATCTTCGCACGCAAGGAAGTGCCTGACGGTCGGGACCCACCTGGTCGAAGCATACGTAGCGTTGTCATTCTGGTCGCGAACGTGTACGTACATATATACTAGTGGATGTAAAGGCGCGCACGTGTCGTAGTAGAGGCGCGCACGTAGCATGTACACGTATGTACAGCGGCCAGGGTGTAAAAAGAAAATAGGCAACGTATGTGTACATACGGGCGGGGTCTCGAACGCCTACTCGCGCATACGTACAGCCAAGGCTCGTGTACATGACTGGGTCAGAACGGAGAAACAGCGTCGTCGTCGTGTTCATGGGGAGGCAACGGAATGCGTCGTGTTCATGGGGAGGCAACGAAATGCGTCGTGTTCATCGGGAGGCAACGGAACGCGTGGGAGCCAACCGGCTGGGTCGGAACGAAATGCGTGGTCGTGTTCATCGGTAGGGCTTGGACGTTACAGGTGATGCAAACGAGGCCTGGCGTATCGCACAACGGAGGAAACGGCCTTGTGTTCGACCGGCCACGTTCGAAACGGGATCCTGTTCATCGGGAGGGGTTTGGCGTACCGCAAAACGGAGGAAACGGACCTCCTACGGTCGAAACGGGGGTCCTGTTGATGGGGAGGGTGTGGCGTACCGCAAAACAGAGGAAACGGACCTCCTACGGTCGAAACGGGGGTCCTGTTGATCGGGAGGGGTGTGGCGTACCGCGAAACGGACCTCCTACGGTCGAAACGGGGGTCATGTTCATCGGGAGGGGTGTGGCGTACCGCAAAACGGGACTCCACGGGATACTGTTCATCTCCACCGTCGACCTCCTCCAGCCTCCACGGGCTCCTGTTCATCCAGCCTCCACCGCGCGCTACTCCACCGGCTATTGTCCAACCACCCCTCCATCGTCTATTGTTCATCCAGCCCTCCACACCACGGGGTCCTGTTCAACCACCCTTCCACGGGCACCCCTCCACCGTCTACTGTTCATCCAGCCCTCCACCACACGACGGGGTCCTGTTCATCTAGAGGCAACGCCACCGCTCACTTTTCATCCACCCCCCTGCAATGCTCACTGTTCATCCCAGAGGCAGCATCGATCAGCTTCAGTTAGCAGCAGTAGCGAAGGAATCGCTCGATCGGGTTCAGTTAACAGCCATGGATCGATCGCTCGGGTTCAGTAACGCGTAGCCTGCAGTGCAACTGCTCGGGTTCAATTAGAGACCAACGCCTCGCTCGGGTTCAGTTAGAGCCAACGCCTCGCACACACATGCATACGTGTACGAGAGAAACGCGCATCGCTCGGCCCCCGACCTCCCACCGTAACCGGGAACTCCCCGAAATTTTCCTCCCCCTCGCTTCTACCATGGTTTTTTCCGTCATGGACGGCCCAAAGAATGTCATGCAGCTGCGTCTCCGGCCCGCCCAGGACGAAAAGCCCATTTTCTGTCATGATTTTTTGTCATAGAAGTAGGAGCCCACCACACCTATGATGATACCGGGTTTTGTCACAATTATCGTCATAGAAGTGTCATATGTATGACAGAAAAAAATTTCATTTGGCCCAAAATGTCACGGATGTGTCTTTTTTTGTAGTGATGCAACTCAATTGTATTCCATCGGAGTCGGTTACAATATATACATGTGGTGTCTTGCGTGACAAGCCAACTAACCCTACAATATCTCTAGGAATCGTCTATACAAGGCTAGAGATAATAGGAGAATCAGTCGGTAATAAATACGGAGATATCATGTTTCAACCCCCCCCCCCCCGGAGTCGAAGCATCGGCATCGGCGATGCAAAGGCTGGAACGAAACTCCTGAAATGCAGCAGTTGGCAACCCCTTGGTCATGATGTCGGCAAACTGTTGGGTAGTCGAAACGTGAAGAACACGAAGCTGACCCAACTGAACCTTCTCGCGCACAAAGTGAACATCGAGCTCATTGTGTTTGGTGCGCTTGTGCTGCACCGGATTAGCCGCGAGGTAGCTGGCCGACACGTTCTCACAGAAGACCATGGTGGCTTTCGGAAGTGGAATCCAAAGCTCACCAAGAAGATGATGAAGCCAACAAGTCTCCGCGACCACGTTGGCAACAGCTCGGTACTTGGCCTCAGCACTCGAACATGAGACAATAGGCTGCCGTTTAGAGGACCAAGAGACAAGAGAGTCACCGAAGAAGACACAATAGCTAGACGTGGAACGTCGAGTGTCAGGAAAGCCAGCCCAATCTGCGTCAGTATAAGCAATAAGCTCAGTCAAGGAAGAGGCGCGGAGACGAAGATCGTAGGTCGGCGTGCCGCGAATGTACTGAAGAATGTGCTTAATCAAGGACCAGTGAACATCACGAGGCGAGTGCATATGCAAGCAAACTTGCTGCACCGCACACTGAATGTCTGGTCTGGTGAGCGTAAGGTACTGAAGTGCGCCAACAATGCTGCGGTAGAGGGAGGCGTCGGCACAGGCTGGCCAGTGGTGGCGGAGAGCTTCGGCTTGGCCTCAGCAGGCGTGGCGGCCGGCTTGCAGGCAGTCATGCCGGCTCGGTCGAGAAGATCAAGAGCGTATTGCCCTTGGTGAAGAAAGAACTCCGAGGCATCGCGTCACACATTAATGCCGAGGAAGAAGTGCAACGTGCCTAGGTCCTTCAGTCGAAACTCAGAGCCAAGACGACCAATGATGTCGCAAAGAAGATCCTCTCGGGAGGCAGTGATGAAAATATCATCGACGTAGAGCAGAAGCATAGCCACATGATCAGACTGATGAAGCACGAACAGTGACGTCACAACCAGCAGCTTAGATGGTGATGAAGACGCGGGCGAGGCCACGGGCGTCGGAGTCGAGGGCGCGGTCGACGAGGCCGACGGCGTGGCCGACGAAGCGCGAGAAGGACCGGTCAGGGTCGGTGATGAAGGCGCCAAGGGGGGAGAGAGGGCTGGCTCGTCCTAAGCCGGTGAGAAGTTCCGCGAGGCGCCCGGAGACCCAGTCGAGGGCGAGACCGCGATCGGGGACGAGACCCCCGAAGGCCCGGCTGGTGGTGGGGCCAGGAGTAGGGTCGGTCCTGACGAGGTCGGCTCCTCCAGAGCTGAGAGATGAGGGCCCAGCGAGGGCCAGGAGGCCGGCTCCTCCTGAGCCGGCGAGGGAAACGCCGAGGGCGGCGAGGCCACGACCGAGGACGGAGAGTCCGTCGAGGCCGCAGTCGTGCCCAAGCGACGGGGTGGAGGGAGCGCAAGGGCTCCACGAACCTGTCAAGGAGGGGCGCCCGGAGATGGCGAGGAACGCGTTGATGCCTGCTGAAAAGGAAAAACAACCTCATCAAAATAAACATGCCGAGACACGACCACACGATGGGACTCCGGGTCGTAGCAGCGGAAGCCTTTGGTATTGGGTTGGTACCCAAGAAAGACACAGGCAAGAGAGCGAGGTGCCAACTTGTGCAGCGCCGTGGCTGTGATATTAGGATAACAAAGGCAACGGAAAACATGGAGATCATCATATGATGGAGGTGACCCGAATAAGAGATGATGAGGGGTGTAGTTCCACTAGGGTTTACAAAGCCGGATGTTGAGAAGAAGTGTAGTTGTGGCAAGAGCATCGGGCCAAAACCGGGAAGGCATATGCGCGTGGAAGAGCAAAGCGCGAACACTCTCATTGAGCGTGCGAAGAACACGTCCGGAACGGCCGTTTTGCTGTGATGTATATGGACATGTGAGACGAAAAATGGTGCCATGAGTGGATAAAAGAGTGCGAATAGCAAGGTTATCAAATTCCTTCCCATTGTCCGTTTGGAGATGAGCAATGGTGCGATGAAAATGGGTGGCAACATAAGCATAGAAAGCATGAAGTGTTGAGGCGACGTCGGATTTGCGGCGTAACGGAAATGTCCAAGTGAAATGATAAAAATCATCCAAAATCACGAGGTAATATGATAAACCCGAATTCCTAGGCACGGGAGATATCCAAACATCACAGTAAATAACATCAAAGGGAAAAGTGGAAATTGATGATGAAGAAGAAAACGGCAAACGAATATGTTTTCCTACGTGACAGGCATGACAAGTGTGTGCCTCCGATTTATTACATGAAAACGGAAAAGTCCGCAAAACTTTATGAAGAACGTCGGCGCTGGGATGACCGAGACGAGCATGCCAGAGGGAGACGTCGCCGTGAAGGGCGACGGGACCATGGCTGGTCCGCACGGATAGAGATCGCTAGGAGAATCACATCGGTGCAGAACCTTCCGGGAGTGGGCATCCTTAATAGAAAAACGATGTTTGTCAAACTCAACTGTAACAAGATGTTCATGAGTGAGAGTACGAACGGAACATAAATTTTTTATTAAGGGCGAAGACATAAGAACATTGTTAAGAGGTAAAGATGACGATGGTAAGTGGAGGGAAGACGCATCGTGGTGAGTGATGGGAACCGTAGAGCCATCACCAACAACGATGCGAGCGAAGAAGGGGTATGGAGAGGCATTAGAGAGGATACCGGGATGCAACGCCATATGAGCAGCGGCGCCTGTGTCCATGTACCAGTCCCCGTGGCCAGAGTAGTTGCTTGGGGAAGGGGCGGCGTGGAGGGCGGCTAGGAGCGCCGGGTCGTAGGAGTAGCCGGTGGGGCGACACTGTAGGGGGCGGCATAGCGGCGCCGTAGGCCGCAGGCCCGCCGTACGCCGAGGAGCCGCCAGGACCGGAACCACCCGGCGCGGCCAGGAGGGCCTGGTGGTGAGCCGGACGAGGGCCCTGGATGCCCGGAGCAGGGGCCCGCGGTAGCGGCATGGAGTAGCCATGTACCACCCCGGTCTAGGGGTTGTACCCCGTGAGCCAAGGCGGAGGCGCCGAGGCCGGGGCAGGGGCGGGGTGAAGCCGTCTGGCGGGGCTGGGAGCCCCCGTTGTGGGCCCGCCCGTCGCGACCCCACCCCCTTGTTTCTTCTGGCGGCCGCGGTCGGGGGCGGCGGGCGGTTGTGGAGCCGGTGCGTGAGAGGGCTGCGGGAGGGCAGCGGGACCCCCGACGGTGCCGGCGAGAGGCGCTTGCCGAGCCACGTGGCGGAGACGCTTCTCCTCCATCCACAGGTAGGTGACGGCCTTCGCGTAGGAGGGCGTGGTGAGGGAGAGGTTGGCGGCGGACTGGCCATGGTTGGGGTGGAGGCCGCGAAGGAGGATGCTGAGGAGGACCGAGTCGTCGATCACCATGCCGACGTCGCGAAGCTCATCGGAGAGAACTTTCAGCTTGGTGTAGTACTCGTCGATCGTGAGATCGTTTTGCTGCATGGTGAAAAACTCCCCTTGGAGGAACACGCGACGCTGAAGCTGATTGTCGAGGAAGAGGTCACAAAGCCGCGTCCAGATGGCATGCGCGGACGGGTCGCGTCAATTCACCATGTCAAAGAGCCCGCGCGAGATCATGAGGAACAGCCACGATACAGGCGTCGACGGCAGCCGCTCGTCATCGCCTTTCATGTCACGGATGTTGACGGTCCTGTCAACGTGCTCAATGAGACGGTAAGAGCGGAAGAGAAGCATGAAGTACGTGCGCCAAGCGTTGTGGGAGGGGGAGTCGAGCTCGAGGATGACGGGAACATGGTCTTTGATGGGAAGATCGTTGAGGCGGTCGGAGGTGAAGGTAATGATGATGGTGGAGCTGCCGAGGGAGGAGGTGGATCCTGCCATGATGATGGAAATGGCGGCGGTTGGGAAGTTGGGAAGGATTAGGGTTTGGCGGCGGCGGCGGCTTCTTGGGGAGCAAGCGGCGGCGGCGGCTTGGGAAGCAAGCGGCGGCGACAGGGAGAGGGGAGGAGGCGGCGGCGAGAGACGTGGCGACGGCCTAGGGCAGAAGCAATGGAGATCGGTAGAAAACTAATACCGTGTAGAAGACTATAGGATGCAACTCAATTGTATTCTATCGGAGTCGGTTACAATATATACAGGTGGTGTCTTACGTGACAAGCCAACTAACCCTACAATATCTCTAGGAATCAGCTATACAAGGCTAGAGATAATAGGAGAATCAGTCGGTAATAAATACATAGATATCACGTTTCAACAAAGGTCAATCAAGTCGTTCAACACAAAACTATATTTTTTTAATATGATGAACATGTAACTTGTCAAATGCCACTTGTCTGCTTGGCCCCCTGTCATTGAAGCATGATTAATATTGGTAACACATTCAGTCTCAGGTACGATAAATTCATCTATCCCATCATTTATAACCCAATTGTGAACAATGCAACAATCTATGACAATGTCTACTTGAGTAGGATAGCATAAAAAGGGCTTGGCCTCATCAAAGATTTTGAATCTTCCCTTGATTGATTCTAATGCATGATTTACGGTTGTACGAATGGAAGAATGTCTATGGTTAAACAACTCCTCACCTTGAACAGGATTGTTCTCCCACTCTTTAAATGGCGCCTCACGCCACAAAAAGAGGCAAGAACCCCGGTTTGGCTCCATATGTGGCATCAAATAGAATGTTCCTAGCATGTGAGCAACAAACGGGTTACTTTGCTATACATAAATAGTAGCATTGATAAAATGTAGCTACATCAAGTTATCTTGTGGGACACATAGAATATTTTCACGTTCTAAAGTATCACATAAAACTAGAGTATCATGTGCGGTCCCCTCCCAACCAGCCAACACAAATGTGAACCGAAGATCAAAATCAGCAGCCGCCGTCACATTTTGAGTAGCATGGATCCTTCTAGCATGACAGGAATGCTCCATGTCCTTTCTAACAGAGGCTCATACATGTGTACCATCAATAGGTCCAACACAATCCTATTTGTGCAAAAAAAATAAGGGCTAAACCAGATGCATGCCTAGAAAATGAAAAAATTTAGTTGTCACTCAAACTCATACCTTAAAGTATGGATCCCACCGGGGATTTCCTTCTATTTTGGTTGGGGTTGCCAATGAGGGATTCCTAATAAGGTCATGGCCTAGCTCTCCAATGGCATGGATGACCTTTTTGAAATAACAACTAACAATTTCGCTCGATATACCAAAGTTGCCATCAGATGTACCATCCTTGCCAACTTGCTGCTCAACACACATATGAATCGGTGCGGCCCCTAAAAGGTGACAAAATCGGAAGAAAAATCCTCTTCCTAGCCTAAGCATGTTCATACAAGTTGTATCATCCTTTCATATTTTATTCTCAAAATATTGTCCTCTCATCCTATCCATCTCATCCATTGGTCCATAACCTACGATTTCAGTCTATAACCTACGATTTCAGTCTGAAAGTGCTAATCTCAGCTCGAGCTCAGATGCTCACTATATCCTACTCGTCCACTGCCAACAAGATTCGCACTGCCCCGTGTATAATCTTCTGTATTCTGAATAGTATATCAATCCTATTTCTTGGACAGGGCCCACCCACCTGCCGCACTTAATGGCATGCTCGTCGTCCCACCCCAACTGGCTCAGACGGTCGTGCCACTTATGGGCCAGACCTGGCCAAACGGGCCGGCCCGCATGGCACGGCCCAGCCCGTGCTAATCGTGCCTAGCCCGGCACGGCCCGCCGTGACACGTTTAATAGCCGTGCCGTGCCGGCCCACGGGCGTGGCTCTCTGGCCCAGGCACGGCCTGGTTATTAAACGGGCCGGCCCGTGGCACGTTTAGCACGCTAGCCCATCTGATTTTTAGCATGTTCGGCTGTATTTTAGGCCTATTGGGTTATAATTTAGGTCATATATATAAATAATTCTGAACAAAAATTAAACGGGCCGTGTCGTGCCGGCCCGCGTGCCCAGCGTCCAGGCCTAGGCATGGCCCATGGCGTGCCGCATGCCAGGCCTAGCCCGTTTAGCTCGGGCCATGCCGTGCCTGGACCGTGCCGTTCCTGCGTGCTACCGGGCCGGCCCAGTTAGCACGGCCTGTTTGGCCAGCTATATTATGGGCCACGGCTCAGCCAAACTGGTACTAACGGGAGCCGTCCAACTCACCTACTCCATTTACTGCTGGTCACCAGCCACCTCTCCATCCTCCTGCAGATCCTTCCTTCTCCTATCCTCTCCAACCCCGCTGCAGAGAAACCATGTCGGCGGCCATGACTTCTTCAGCTTCTTCCTCGCTCCAGCCGTTCAAAATTCAAACTTTGAAACAAGATAGCGTCCGCAAAGGCACTGTACATTGAGTTGTTTGGTCTGTGTTTTGTACATGATCATTTGTAGGAAGCTTAGGCATGTGTTGCAACAGAGAAATTACAAGTTCAGATCTACTCATACATTTGTATTTATAGTGCAGGAAAGAAGAAATATGAAGATACAGCCTGATGGCATGGCAAATGCTTTACAGACAACTCTTATTACGGCCAGCGCCCATCCGCTGCCCCCACTAAGCAGACCCTCGCCGTCATCATCACCTGCTTGATCAGCTCATCATCGTGGGCTCACAATCGAAGTAGTCCTTGACTTATACCATGACCCTCTAGTGTTAATAGGCTGCATTTCAGCCATGCTTTCTGAACCAAATTAAATTCTAAATCATGAAAAGGTGAAAAAAATTGCAAAGACATGGGAACTGCCCACACAGTCCTGAAGTACGTGGATCCTGTCAGTGAAGCCCCCCAAAACATTACCTTGTGCACCAATAGAAATCTTGGAAAATGGAGATGCATAATCTTAGTAAGCATATCAGCACTACCTCTTACAAAGTGAAAATGTGTTCAATCATGACGCCCTTTAACAGTTGATTACTCATTTGTATCAAGAGTCAGATTAAGAAAACAGTAGGTACGTTTGTGTGTAGACTCGAGTGTCATTTTCTTTTACAGGAGGTTAATTCATCACCAAGGAAAAGTGAATAACATTAATACTGCACATGGGCCTAAGGAACATCCCAGAGAAAAAGGTTCCATCAACTTATAAGAATATTTCCAGATTGTCGAATAACAATCAGGAAAACAGAGGTTAAACTAACAGTTTATCAGAAGGTCAAGCAAGTATAAGCATATTTATCACAGTAGTTCCTTCCGCAAAGAAATTTCATATATGAATGAATATTATCCCGAGATACCGGTTATAGAGGTACAGGTAGAAGCGTAGACCATGGACTAAGGAGATCACTTCATATAATACATCTTCACCAAAGTTTGTTCGAACTGACTCTCCAACATTTTCAATGCAAGTCTCACTGAGTACCTGAGAAGGAAAAAAGAACACCTACATTATTGTTGGGATTAGGGGACTGTGGGAGCATAGTAATGTTGGGATCAGGGGTGTTATGTGACTGATGGGAGCGTAGTAATGTTGCGATTAGGTGTTCTTTGACAAATGGTCACACTTAAATCATATATATTACACTACTGTGAGAATATATGTAGATCTCTTGAGGGGGAAAGTACATGCTCCAAGAGAAATGCCGTTGAATAAGCAAATCAAAAGTTAAATACATGTTATGAGTATCACCTCAGAAAACGCTCTTTTCACCAACAGTTCTTGCCGCCATTTAATCGGGTCCTTCATGCTATCACATGCAACCTGTGTGTCTTATGAACCCTCATGTTCTTTGTCAGCTACATTATCCAAGTTAACTGATGCCTCATCCTGAAACAAAAAAAAGCAATTTTCTGGGGGCCTGTTTCTCTTCAAAGTACTTAAGAGTTTATAGAATAGGTAATTTGCCTTTCAAATAAGGTAAGGCACGTTGTAATTCCGATAAATCAAACCAGTCGGAGTCAGATAATGTGAGCCATGTGGGTGAAATATCTGCAGCAATGGGTGTCTCCCGTTCTGTTCCAGCAAGGAGCTCCAACATAAATAGTCTCATGTGAATATAACTAACAATTAAAAATAAGCACATCAGAAGCTTGGAATTCCTTTTACCTTGTCAAATATGAGTTCCTTTAACTGCTTTATCAGCTCTTCAATTATAACCTACAAATATTGAAAGTAAGCTATAAGCATTGTCTCTTCAAACTACATGTAATGGCAGCTTAACATCTGGTTCAAGCAAACTATTGATGCTGGCTAACCTCAGTAACAAGTTTGGTGCTATCAACAATGGATAGAAAACAAACAACGAACTGGAGGAAAAAAGACATGTTAGTTCAGTTGATGATTAACCGTGAGGAGGCTCCAATGTGCTTTTGCCATTTAACACGGTATAAGCAAGAAGGAAATAAGCAAACTTAGTCGGATTTACACATAGTTTGAGAGGATGAGTATTGTGCACATTGGAAATAAGCAAGAAGGAAAATACTACTCAACATGCACCGTGAGGAGGCTCCAATGTGCTTTTGCCATTTAACATGGTAAGCAACAAGGAAATAAGCACACTTAGTCGAATTTACACATAGTTTGAGAGGACAAGTAGTGTGCACATTGGAAATAAGGAAGAAGGAAAATACTACTGAATATGCAGCACGCTCTAGATCCGCGCAGCAGGGAACCGTTGGACCGTGCCGAACACCTCGCTCCTTGCGATGGCGATCGTTCTTGCCGGACCAGCCATCGCTGGCTTTCCAGGTGCGTCGTGTCTACCTACATTTACCTTGCTGCTGCATTCAGTTTCCCAAATTCATAGATTCAGTCTTTCAGTTCATATATTCCTAGGTTCATAGATTCGAAGATTCAATCTTTACAATCAGCAGTACTTCTAGATTCACATATTCAAAGAATCAATCTCTACAATCAGCAGTACTTCTAGATTCACATATTCAACGGATTTTCTAGGGAACGATCTGTCCACCGGGTTCCATTTTAGCCCACATCCATACTTTGACAAACTGTATTTCTTACTTGGCAGCAGAAGCATACTAAGATCATAGCATGATCTTGCTGAAAGTCAGTACAGCTTTCCAGTTTACCCAGTGGATGGCCTTGCTGCTAGTTGCTGCAGTAAGGCACTCCTAGCATGACCTCTCTAAATTGATCAAGCAGACTGTAAATGAATCCTACCGGTTCTAACTGTACTATTTCTTCAGTTATGCCAACATTTTTATTCAGAAATCGCTCCATGTTCGATGGGGTAAAGTTGTTTGTTCACTAACCTATGGTTCCATCCGGGCGCCCGAGGATTCATCCTCCCCGTTGACAGCTCCGATGTCGGCGGTGACCTCTCCCTTCCCTGCGCTTCGCCGCTGTCTGCCGCCGCGTGCTGCTGCGGCACCATTGGCCCTGCCACAACTTGGCCTTTCGCACGCACAGGGGCGGGGACCAAACTCTCCCCCACCTCCTCAAGCAGAGCGGATTTGATTCATGGGAGAAAGGGATCCTCTCAGTCAACCAAGTTGGTCCTCTACAAATGGAGACGCACCTGCCCAAAACCAAAAGATCAACATACCAGCCGATCTGCATCAGAAACTCCATGTCCATGGTGCCTCGCCGCCGGCGGTCCAGACCTCTATCCCGCACTCCTCAGCAACCAAATGACCCTTGGGGGAGAAGACACTCATCCCTGCATTCAATTCGTCACAGTGCCCACGAGACGGAAAGCGAACTTTTCGATCCACGGATCAGATGGGGAGCGGCGATTCTGATCCATGGATCTGGTCTTCTTGGCTATTCGGTTGAATACCCAAGATTTTGACAAACCATTGAAATTTTATATAAAACAAGTGATTTTTTTGCACAACAGTGATGATTTGGGCAAAATGAATACCCTTCTCCAAAATGAATACCCACCCTCTAGAACCTGGCGCGGCCACTGATGGATCACCTCGCCGCCGTTCACCTTCGCGTTAAACGAGCCATTCTATTCCATCTCCATGACCCACCACCTCTCCCTGTAGCGTACGTATTTCCAAACAGTACCCAATTTCTGGTAGCCCACAACCTCGCGAATAAAAAAATGGCGCAGATCCAGAAGCACTGACGTACGCTGCAGATATCGAGAGCATCTGTGCTCGCGAGTAGTTACTCCATGTCATCCTACTTTATTTTTCTCAGACCAGACAACCAAGGCCGTCATGGAGACGACATATACAAAACTAAACTATGTTCTTCTCTGAGATGCAGCTAACTAACATGCATCCATGAGGATACACACAATGACCAATAAATACTCTAAACAGATCGAGCAACTAGGGTTCATACATGAGGGGGAAATCGCCCTGGTCATGGGCTTGCCGTTGATTGGAGAAAAATGTTGGGTGAATAAGCCGCGGTGGCGCACTGGGATCGACCAGCTCGTGTATGGGCGCGAACTGGACGTGTCGGGTGCGCCAGGTCCGCGGGGTAGGCGTGCGTGTAGGCATGTGTGTGGTGTATGGGCGTGTCCGTGCAGGCGAACACCACATGTGTGTGTGCGTGGCGTAGCTATTGGCGATCGGGGATGCGGTGATCACGCTGGTCCATTGAGGGCTCGATGCGGGGAGCGCGCGGGAGCGTGTCATGCGCGCGCGCGGTGAGGGCCGGGTCAGGTGGTGTAGTGGGCAGGTGCGTGCGGGTCATGGCCTGGCGTTGCCCGGGTATAAGAGGCACTGCGGCGATCGTTGTAATGGCGTGGTGTGGGTTTTGAGTTCGTGCTCAAGGAAGGCGTTCGTGCGCCGGGAAAAACACCACCGTGTCCCTGTCCTTCCTTTCTTCTTCCTTCTCCTTCGTTGGTTCGCGCCACGGCATCAGAGAGAGAGCTCAGTAAGAGAGAGAGAGAGGAGAGCTAGGGCTAGGGTTTTGCGCCAACAATTGGTATTAGAGCCATGTGGAGATCGGAGCTCGCCGATGATGTCCATCATCCCGTACGCCGACGGAGCGGGCAGCTCACTGCCGTAGCCGGTGCCGATGCTCACTGGTGAGAACTACACCGCACGGGCCATCAAGGTCAAGGCAAATCTCGACGCGGCCGGGTTGTGGGAGGCAGTGGTGGTGCCGGAGGACGCAACGGCGGCCGTGATCGCGAATAAGAACAAGCCGACGCGGGCGTATCTGCTCGGTGCACTCGCGGAGGATCTGCTGCTGCAGGTTGCGTCGTAGAAGACGGCGGCAGAGGTGTGGGCGAGCCTCAAGGCCAGGTTCATCGGCGCAGATCGTGTGCGGGCGGCGCGGCTGGGCACGCTCCGAGGCGAGTTCGAGCTCCTGCGCATGGCAGATGGCGACACGCTGGATGGTTTCGCCCACAAGCTTGGATCCATGGCAGCGCGCTTCGCGGGGCTCGGCTCGACACTGGAGGACGCCGCGCTCATGAAGAAGCTGCTCGATTCGGTGCCGGACTGTCTGTACGCGGCGGTGGTCGGGATCGAGCAGCTGTGCAACGTCACGATGATGGCGTTCGAGGAAGCGCTCAGGCGGCTGAAGGCCTTCGACAAGCGGCTGCAGCAACGTGGATAGGCAGGCGGCGAGCAAGCGGACGGCGCGCTGATGTACACTGCGGCACAGTGGCGGACGCATGAACGGCAGCACGGCGGGGCTCGCGACGATGACGATGTGTGATATGTCTGTTTTGCATCATGTTTTTTTACTGTTATTTATAATGTTTTTAACCATAATAATGCTCTGTGGAGTAATTATAATGCCTTTTCTCTCATAATTTGCAAGGAACACACCAAGAGGGAGGATTCCGGCAGCTGGAAATCTGAATCTGGGAAAGCTACGTCAGGCCACCTATTCTGCACAACTTCAAATAAGCTGAAACTTCACGGAGATTTTTTATGGATTATTTAAGAAATATAGGAGCAAATAAACACTAGAGGGGGCCACCAGGTGGGCACAACCCACATGGGCATGCCAGGCCCCCCCAGGCGCGCCCAGGTGGGTTGTGGCCTCCTCGGCCCACCTCCGGTGCCCATCTTTTGGTATATAAGTCATTTTGACCTAAAAAATAAAGATAAGGCTTTCGGGACAGAGCGCCGTCGTCTCGGGGCGGAACTTGGGTAGGAGCACTTTTGCCCTTCGGCGGAGCGATTCCGCCGGGGGAACTTCCCTCTCGGAGGGGAAAATCATCGTCATCATCATCACCAACAACTCTCCCATCTTGTGGAGGGCAATCTTCATCAACATCTTCAACAGCACCATCTCCTCTCAAACCCTACTTCATCTCTTGTATTCAATCTTGTTACCGGAACTATAGATTGGTGCATGTAGGTGACTAGTAGTGTTGATTACATCTTGTAGTTGATTACTATATGGTTTATTTGGTGGAAGATTATATTTTCAGATCCATTATGCTATTTAATACTCCTCCGATCATGAACATGTTTATCATTTGTGAGTAGTTACTTTTGTTCTTGAGGTCATGGGAGAAATCATGTTGCAAGTAATCATGTGAACTTGATATGTGTTTGATATTTTGATAGTATGTATGTTGTCATTCCCTTACTGGTGTCATGTGAACGTTAACTACATGACACTTCACCATATTTGGGCCTAAGGGAATGCATTATGGAGTAGCAATTAGATGGTGGGTTGCGAGAGTGACAGAAGCTTAAACCTCAGTTTATGCGCTATTTCGTAAGGGACCGATTGGATCCAAAAGTTTAATGCTATGGTTAGAATTTATTCTTAATACTTTTCTCATAGTTGTGAATGCTTGCGGGAGGGTTAATCATAAGTAGGAGGTTTGTTCAAGTAAGAACAACACCTAAGCACCGGTCCACCCACATATCAAATTTTCAAAGTAGCGAACACAAATCGAACCAACATGATGAAAGTGACTAGAAGAAAATCCTGTGTACCCTCAAGAACGCTTTGCTTATCATAAGAGACCGTTTTGGCATGTCCTTTGCCTCAAAAGGATTGGGCTACCTTGCTGCATACTTGTTACTATTATCGTTACTTGCTCATTACAAATTATCTTGCTATCAAACTACTCGCTATTTACAATTTCAGCACTTGCAGACAATACCTTACTGAAAACTACTTGTCATTTTCTTCTGCTCCTCGTTGGGTTCGACACTCTTACTTATCGAAAAGAGCTACAATTGAT
This sequence comes from Triticum urartu, assembly GCF_056163025.1. NCBI lineage: Eukaryota > Viridiplantae > Streptophyta > Magnoliopsida > Poales > Poaceae > Triticum > Triticum urartu. The sequence continues at coordinate 113,930,093 of NC_141879.1, forward strand.
CCCCTATAATTGTGGGTCATCAAGGCTATTTTCTGGCGCCGTTGCCGGGGAGTGAAGCACCTTTGGTAAGTGGAATTCGGTAAGGAAACATTTATATAGTGTGCTGAAATTTATTGTCACTTGTTACTATCGAAAACAATCCTTTGAGGGGGTTTTTCGGGGTATCTTCACCTTGTCCGGAATCCCTCAACCTACTACACCTACTGAAAATAATGAATATGAAATTTCTTCGGGTATGATAGAACAACTGCTAGTTAATCCTTATGCAGGAGATGGAACCGAACATCCTGATATGCACTTGATATATGTGGAATAAATTTGTGGACTGTTTAAGCTTGCAGGTTTACCCATGGATCAATTTATGAAAAAGGTTTTCCTTTTATCTTTCAAGGCAAAAGCATTGGCATGGTATAGGCTATGCGATGACATTGGATCATGGAATTGGAATCGTTTGAAATTGGAATTCCACCAGAAATGTTATCCTATGCATCTACTTCATCGTGATCGGAATTATATATATAATTTTTGGCCTCGTGAAGGCGAAAGTATCGCTCTAGCTTGGGGGAGGCTTAAGTCAATATAATATTCATGCCCCAATCATGAGCTCTCAAGAGAAATAATTATCCAGAACTTTTATGCTCGGCTTTCTCGTAATGATCAAACCATGCTTGATACTTCTTGTGCTGGTTCTTTTATGAATAAGACTATTGAATTCCAGTGGGATCTTTTGGAAAGAATTAAACGCAACTCTGAAGATTGGGAACTCGATGAAGGTAAAGAGTCGGGTATTAAACTTAAGTACGATTGTGTTAAATCTTTTATGGATACCAATTCTTTTCAAAAGTTTAGCACTAAATATGGACTTGACTCTGAGATAGTAGCCTCCTTTTGTGAATCATTTGCTACTCATGTCGAACTCCCTAAGGAGAAGTGGTTTAAATATCACCCACCTGTTAAAGAAGAAATTAAAAACCCAACACCAGTTAAAGAAGAAACTATACTTTATAATGTTGATCCAGTTGTTCCTTCTGCTTATATAGAGAAACCACCTTTCCCTGTTAGGATAAAGGAACATGCTAAAGTTTCAGCTATGGTTAACAAAAGCTATATTAGAACACCTAAACTGATGAACAAAATAAAATAGTGAAGGAAATATGCACTAGAGGCAATAATAAAGTTGTTATTTATATTTCCTTATATGATGATAAATGTTTATTATTCATGCTAGAATTGTATTGACAGGAAACTTAGTACATGTGTGAATACATAGACAAACAGAGTGTCCCTAGTATGCCTCTACTTGACTAGCTCGTTAATCAAAGATGGTTAAGTTTCCTAGCCATAGACATGTATTGTCATTTGATGAACGGGATCACATCATTAGAGAATGATGTGATGGACAAGACTCATCCTTTAGCTTAGCATAAAGATCGTTTAGTTTTTCTGCTATTGCTTTCTTCATGACTTATACATGTTCCTCAAACTATGAGATTATGCAACTCCCGAATACCGGAGGAACACCTTGTGTGCTATCAAATGTCACAACGTAACTGGGTGATTATAAAGATGCTCTACAGTTGTCTCTGATAGTGTTTGTTGAGTTGGCATAGATCGAGATTAGGATTTGTCACTCCGTGTTTCGGAGAGGTATCTGTGGGCCCTCTCGGTAATGCACATCACTATAAGACTTGCAAGCAATGTGATTAACGAGTTAGTTACAGGATGATGTATTACAGAACGAGTAAAGAGACTTTCCGGTGACGAGATTGAACTAGGTATGATGATACCGACGATCGAATCTCACGCAAGTAACATACCGATGACAAAGGGAACAACGTATGTTGTTATGCGATTTGACCGATAAAGATCTTCATAGAATATGTAGGAGCCAATATGACCATCCAGGTTCCGCTATTGGTTATTGACCGGAGATGTGTCTCGGTCATGTCTACATAGTTCTCGAACCCGTAGGGTCCGCACGCTTAATGCTCGATGACGATTTGTATTATGAGTTTCGTGTTTTGATGAACCGAAGTTTGTTCCAAGTCCCGGATGAGATCACGTGCATGAAGAGGAATCTCAAAATGGTCGACACATAAAGATTCATATATTGGAAGGCTACATTAGGACACCAGAATGGTTCGGGTCGTTTCGGATAAGTTTCGGAGTACCAGGGGTTACCGGAAGTTAATGGGCCATCATGGGCCTTAGTGGAGAAGAGAGAGGGTCGGCCAGATGTGGCGCACGCCCCCTTGCCCAGTATGAATTGGACAAGGGGAAGGGACGGTGCCCCCCCCCTCCTTCCTTCTCTTCTTTTCCTCCTTCCCTTCTTCTCCTACTTGGACTAGGAAAGGGGGCGAATCCTACTTGGACCAGGAATCCAAGTAGGACTCCCCCCATGGCGCACCCCCCCTCTAGGGCCGTCCACCTCTCCTCCCCCCTTTATATATGTGGGAGGAGGCACCCCAAAGGCACACCAAAGTTTCTCTTAGCCATGTGCGGTGCCCCCTCCAAAGTTGCACACCTCGGTCATATCATCGTAGTGCTTAGGAGAAACCCTTGTTAGAGTTGTGTCGAATATAGTGTACAAGGTAGGTTACAGTTGGACTTGTAGTTGTATTGTGTTTAGATAGGATATCGAGTCATGTCCAAGTAGGACACATGTATCCTAGGCCTCTCTTATATAGCGAGGGTAGACACACGATGTAACCTATGCCAACATAATAGCACAGGCACGCAAGGGGCAGCCGGCGGCGTGTGCCGGCGCCCGGGTGGCCGGTGTGCGGTATTGTGACGGTGTCACGGGGAGGAGCGTCCGTAGTCAAGCCTAGGGGATGTAGCCATATCGGTGAACCTCGTTAACAAATCTCGATGTCGTGCTCGTGTGATTGCTTGGTCCTCGGATGATCGATGGTATATATGCCTCAGATTTATTCTAACAAGTGGTATCATGAGCAAGGTTCGAAGAGGCTGTGGATCATGTTGATCTAGAGGAAAAGACGAGCCGAGACGTGTGGCGGTCGATCAGGCGATCGATCGGGCGAGCGTCAGGCGGCACGGGTACATGTTGTGATTGCTGGCGGGCGGCGCAGGCTGATTGGATCGGACGCAAGGGATCTCGGCAAGATACTTTTGATGGCGGCGGCATGATGTGTAAAAGCAGGCTGCAGGCAGAGCGCGAGGGTACGAGGGAAGCGTGTGTCGTGTCGGCCGTTGTCTAGGCACAGACGATGCAACATCTGATTAAACACACGCGTGGGGCTGCGGTCCAGGAGAGCTGCTATCTGAGTTAGTTGTGCGTGTGCTAACTCCGATCTGGAGTGCTACTGGAGGGTAGTATCTTCTCTGCAATCACAAGCTATGTGAGGTTTGTTTGAAGAAAAAAAGGAGCGGCCAGGTTCATGTGTGTGTACAAGAGCAGTTTTGGTTCTGCTATAAGATGCACGGAGAAGCAACAGCAAAGAGTGACATAGAAAAGAAGATTTGTGCAGTTTGCATGGAAGTTTTTTCTGGATCGGTTTGCTGAGATGGCTTGGAATACGTGGACAGGCTGCGGAGGCGCATGGATAAGTGCTTCATGCAGGATCATGCATACACATGGCGTCTAAGACATGCACAGATGTGCGGTGAAGCATGGTTGAAGTCGAACGAGTTCAGCTGGTCAGACTAGGCAGTCTGACGGATCGACGCAAGTCGGTTGGTACAGAAGACGGTGGCGGGATCTGCAATGACGACATAGACGTGTGAAGCTGATGGTGACCGACTTCTGGGTGTGGAAACACGTGGTGCACATGCCCGAGGCTTGTATGACTTCGACGAGACTATGGCGCGGGATTGATTCAAGGTGGTGTATACATGAAGCTTGAAGTCGATGAGGCGCAGGGGTGGACTGATCATCTATCATGGAGTCATGTCGAAGGTGGAGTTGGAGTCTGACGGAAGACTTCACTCGGTGCTGATTGAGGGGCTACGGCGTAATATGTCAGAGAGTCGAAGTCTATTTCAGTGGGAAAAGCGAGTGACATGCAATTCGGACTGGAGCCCATTGGTCTGATGGAAGCGTGAAACTCATCATCGGTCGGTGATGATCGATGGTACTCTGCAGTGGGGGTTGAGTGGTGTGGGTTCGCGACCCTTTAGACTCGACCGGGACAGCAGAGGCTCGACGCAGTAATAGTGGCGAGGCGTGCGGTACACACGGGACATGGAGACGGGCCAGGGCTCTTGTGGTCATACATGTGGTGAGACAACTGCGAATTTGACTCGGGATGACTACAAGCAACGGTGAAATTCTTTCAAGTTTCAGACAGGCGGTCAATAAAGGAGCGGTGATGTTGAGTTCAGGTAACTCTTATGTGTGACACCCAATATGTGAGTTGTTCACTTTCACGCAGGTCAGTGATCAGTGTGTGATGGCGTTGGACTGATGCTCTGGAAATTGGGAGCGCAAACTAGAGTAATATGGAACTTAATTTCGCTCGAGTGTTGACTCTGGTCAAGAAAAGGAGGGACTACAAGTTGCAGGTGGAGTCACATGGATTCTTTGTAGTAGCAACGGTACTCATATGGGATAAGCTCAAGTCCAATGTACATGGAAGTTTGACGCATTGACGAATTCAAGGTGGCGGAGAATATTCGCCAAGGTGGAGTTTGTTAGAGTTGTGTCGAATATAGTGTACAAGGTAGGTTACAGTTGGACTTGTAGTTGTATTGTGTTTAGATAGGATATGGAGTCGTGTCCAAGTAGGACACATGTATCCTAGGCCTCTCTTATATAGCGAGGGTAGACACACGATGTAACCTATGCCAACATAATAGCACAGGCACGCAAGGGGCAGCCGGCGGCGTGTGCCGGCGCCCGGGTGGCCGGTGTGCGGTATTTTGACGGTGTCAAGGGGAGGAGCGCTCGTAGTCAAGCCTCAGGGATGTAGCCATATCGGTGAATCTCATTAACAAATCTCGGTGTCATGCTCGTGTGATTGCTTGGTCCTCGGATGATCAACGGTATGCCTCGGATTTATTCTAACAGCCCTGCGCCGGTAAACTTCATCATCACCGTCACCACGCCGTCATGCTGATGAAACTCTCCCTCGGCCTCAACTGGATCAAGGGTTCGAGGGACGTCACCGAGCTGAACATGTGCTGATCGCTGAGGTGTCATACGTTCGGTACTTGGATCGGTTGGATCGCGAAGATGTTAGACTACATCAACCGTGTTACTAAACGCTTTCGCTTTCGGTCTACGAGGGTATGTATACACACTCTCCCCTCTCGTTGATATGCATCTCCTAGATAGATCTTGTGTGATCGTAGGAAAATTTTTGAAATACTGCGTTCCCCAACAGTGGCATCCGAGCCAGCTCTACGCGTAGATGTTATATGCACGAGTAGAACATAATGAGTTGTGGGCGATAATAGGCATACTGCTTACCAGCAACGTCTTACTTTGATTCGGCGGTATTGTTGGATGAAGCGGCCCGGACCGACATTACATGACCGCGTTCATGAGACTGGTTCTACCGACGTGCTTCGCACACAGGTGGCTAGCGGGTGTCTGTTTCTCCAGCTTTAGTTGAATCGAGTTTGACTACGCCCGGTCCTTGTTGAAGATTAAAATAGCACACTTGACGAAAAATCGTTGTGGTTTTGATGCGTAGGTAAGAACGGTTCTTGCTAGAAGCCCGTAGCAGCCACGTAAAACATGTAACAACAAAGTAGAGGACATCTAACTTGTTTTTGCATGGCTTGTTGTGATGTGATATGGTCAAGACGTGATGATATATAAATTGTTGTATGAGATGATCATGTTTTGTAACAGTTATAGGTAAGTGGCAGGAGCCATATGGTTTCCACTTTATTGTATGAAATGCAATCTCCATGTAATTGCTTTACTTTATCACTAAGCGGTAGCGATAGTCGGAGAAGCAATAGTTGGCGAGACGACAACGATGCTACGATGGAGATCAAGGTGTCAAGTCGGTGACGATGGTGATCATGACGGTGCTTTGGAGATGGAGATCAAAACACAAGATGATGATGGCCATATCATATCACTTACTTTGATTGCATGTGATGTTTATCCTTTATGCATCTTATTTTTCTTAGTACGGCCGTAGCATTATAAGATGATCTCTCACTAAATTTCAAGGTACAAGTGTTCTCCCTGAGTATGCACCGTTGCTACAGTTCGTCGTGCCGAGACACCACGTGATGATTGATAACCCACAAGTATAGGGGATCGCAACAGCTTTCGAGGGTAGAGTATTCAACCCAAATTTATTGATTCGACACAAGGGGAGCCAAAGAATATTCTCAAGTATTAGCAGCTGAGTTGTCAATTCAACCACACCTGGAAACTTAGTATCTGCATCAAAGTGTTTAGTAGCAAAGTAACATGATAGTGGTGGTAGCAGTAACAAAAGTAAAGATAGCAAAAGTAATGTTTTTTGTATTTTGTAGTGATTATAACAGTAGCAGCGGAAAAGTAAATAAGTGTAAACCAGTATATGGAAAACTCGTAGGCACCGGATCAGCGATGGATAATTATGCCGGATGTGGTTCATCATGTAACAGTCATAACATAGGGTGACACAGAACTAGCTCCAATTCGTCAATGTAATGTAGGCATGTATTCCGTATATAGTCATACGTGCTTATGGAAAAGAACTTGCATGACATCTTTTGTCCTACCCTCCCGTGGCAGCGGGGTCCTATTGGAAACTTAGGGATATTAAGGCCTCCTTTTAATAGAGAACCGGAACAAAGCATTAGCACATAGTGAGTACATGGACTCCTCAAACTATGGTCATCACCGGGAGTGGTCCCGATTATTGTCACTTCGGGGTTGCCGGATCATAACACATAGTAGGTGACTATAGACTTGCAAGATAGGATCTAGAACTCACATATATTCATGAAAACATAATAGGTTCAGATCTGAAATCATGGCACTCGGGCCCTAGTGACAAGAATTAAGCATAGCAAAGTCATAGAAACATCAATCTCGGAACATAATGGATACTAGGGATCAAACCCTAACAAAACTAACTCGATTACATGATGAATCTCATCCAACCCATCACCGTCCAGCAAGCCTACGATGCAATTACTCGCGCACGGCGGTGAGCATCATGAAATTGGTGATGGAGGATGGTTGATGATGACGACGGCGATGAATCCCCCTCTCTGGAGCCCCGAACGGACTCCAGATCAGCCCTCCCGAGAGGTTTTAGGGCTTGGCGGCGGCTCCGTATCGTAAAACGCGATGATTTCTTCTCTCTCATTTTTTTCTCTCCGAAAGCAAATATATAGAGTTGGAGTTGGCGTCTGAGGGTCAACAGGGGGCCCACGAGGTAGGGGGCGCGCCCTAGGGGGGGCGCGCCCCCCCCTCGTGGAAAGGGTGTGGGCCCCCTGGTCTTCATATTTGGCGAGGATTTTTTATTGTTTTTTCTAAGATCTCCCGTGGAGTTTCAGGTCATTCCGAGAATATTTGTTTTCTGCACATAAAACAACATCATGCTAATTCTGCTGAAAACAGCGTCAGTCCGGGTTAGTTCCATTCAAATCATACAAGATAGAGTCCAAAACAAGGGCAAAAGTGTTTGGAAAAGTAGATACGACGGAGACGTATCAACTCCCCCAAGCTTAAACGCTTGCTTGTCCTCAAGCAATTCAGTTGACAAACTGAAAGAAAGAAAGAAAAACTTTTACAAACTCTGTTTGCTCTTGTTGTTGTAACTATGTCAAGCCAGCATTCAAGTTTTCAGCATAAATCATAACTAACCACATTTGCAATAATTCTCAGGTCTCATAATCACTCGTATCAATAGCATAGTCAACTAGGAAGTCATAATAATAAATCTCGGATGACAACACTTTCTCAAAACAATCATAATATGATATAACAAGATGGTATCTCGCTAGCCCTTTCTGAGACCGCAAAACATAAATGCAGAGCACCTTTATAGATCAAGGACTGACTAGACATTGTAATTCATGGTAAAAGAGAACCAATCATAGTCATACCCAACATAGATTAATAGTGATGAATGCAAATGACACCTGTGCTCTCCAGCTAGTGCTTTTTAATAAGAGGGTGATGACTCAACATAAAAATAAATGGGTAGGCCCTTCCACTACTAGGGAAAAGCCTAGCAGCAGCGCGAGTTTTGGGTGTATCAGTAGCGCGGGTGCCGCGCTACTGATACAGCGCCGCAGCTAACTTGTAGTAGTAGCGCGTGTTGACACACGCTACTGCTATACATGGTTAGCTGTAGCGTGCGTTGCAAACAACGCTACTGCTAATTAGCTGTAGCGGGTCTTATATCCCGCGCTACTGCTATTACTTTCAAAAACAAAAAAATCTCGATCCCGTGCGTGTTGTCAATGGTAGCAGTGGTTCGATCTAGCGATGTTTGGCTTCACAGGAGGCATGAACGGACAGCGAAAGACCAGATCCAGCAGTGGCTGTTGGAGAGGGCCTGTTTCTATGCCAGAGCCAGGCCACAGCGTGGGGCTCCTCTTCCTGACCATGCCAGATAGCTCCGGGTCGTCCATGGCGATGACCTGCACGGGCATGGACATGGGAGGGTGAGTCAAAACAGAGGGAGAGAGAGGAAAGGAAAACCGAGGGAGAGAGGAAGGTGATGTAGGGATCAGCGGAGCTAGTCACCGGTGGTGAGGTGCTCCGGTGTGGTGGCGCGGGGCGGCGGCCTCCTAGACGTCGGTGGAAGACTGGCGAGCTCCTAGACGCCGGTGGCGCGAGGCGGCGGCCTCTTTCGGCGCCACAGAGATGGATGGGCGCATGGGCAAGAGGTCCATGTGAGAGCGTATGGAAAGTGAGAGGAGAGAATGGTGGAACAGAGAAGGGATTTGGGAGAGGAGATGGGGATTCGGCCGAGGATATGGTGACTTCACCTACCTCGTACTTAGTAGTAGCGAGGGGTATAAAACCGCGCTACTACTATCAACTTAGTAGTAGCGCGGTTTTATACCCCTCGCTACTACTATGGCATGTGTCGAGGAGCACGGTAGAGACCGCTTAGTAGTAGCGAGGGTTAAAAACCCGCGCTACTACTATCAACTTAGTAGTAGCGAGGGGTAAAAACCCGCGCTACTGCTAATTAGCAGTAGCGCTTCTTTTTGTGCCGCGCTGCTGCTAAGATTATGTGTATAAGGTTTTCCCTAGTAGTGTTCGCAGAGGGAAGCAGGGATTTGTAGAGGTGCCAGAGCTCGGTTTTGAAATAGAGATAAATTGTATTTTGAGCGGCATACTTTCATTGTCAACGTAGCAACTAAGAGATGGCGATATCTTCCATGCTAAACACATTATAGGCGGTTCCCAAACAGAATGGTAAAGTTTATACTCCCCCTCCACCAACAAGAATCAATCCATGGCTTGCTCGAAACAACGAGTGCCTCTAACATACATCAGGTCCCAGGGGGAGTTTTGTTTGCAATTAATTTTGATTTAGTTTGCATGAAGCATGGGACTGGGTATCCCGGTGACCAGCCATTTTCTCGTGAGTGAGGAGCGGAGTCCACTCCTCTTGAGACTAACCAGCCTAACACGGAAGATAAGGAAAGCCTTTGTTGATACATGAGCTATTCGAGCATACAAAACAGAATGTTTATTTGAAGGTTTAGAGTTTGGCACATACAAATTTACGTGGAACGGCAGGTATATACCGCATATAGGAAGGTATAGTGGACTCATCTGGAATAACTTTGGGGTTTAAGGGATTGGATGCACAAGCAGTATTCCCGCTTAGTACAAGTGAAGGCTAGCAAAAGACTGGGAAGCGACCAACTAGAGAGCGACAACAGCCATGTACATGCATTAAAATTAATAAACATTGGATGCAAGCATGAGTAGGATATAATCCACCATGAACATAAATATCGTGAAGGCTATGTTGATTTGTTTTCAACTACATGCGTGCACATGTGCCCAAGTCAAATCACTTAAATCATTAAAAGGAGGATACCACCCCATCATACCACATCATAACCATCTCAATAGCATGTTGGCACACAAGGTAAATCATTATAACTCATAGCTAATCAAGCATGGCACAAGCAACTCTGATCTCTAATTGTCATTGCAAACATGTTTATTCATAATAAGCTGAATCAAGAACGCGGGACTCATCATATTTACAAAAACAAAAGAGGTCGAGTTCATACTGGCTTTTCTCATCTCAGTCAGTCCATCATATATCATCATAATTGCCTTTCACTTGCACGACCGAACGGTGTGAATAATAATAAGAGTGCACGTGCATTGGACTAAGATGGAATCTGCGAGCATTCAATAAATAGGAGAAGACAAGGCAATATGGGCTCTTGGTTAAATCAACAATAATGCATATAATACCCACTTCAACAATTTAATTATGGTCTTCTCCTACTGACCCCCAAAGAAAATAAAAGAAATAAAACTATTTACACGGGAAAGCTCCCAACAAGCAAAAGAAGAACGAGAAATATTTTTGGGTTTTCTTTTTGATTATTACTACTACAGCAGAAAAATAAACTACTACTAATTTTTTGGTTTTTCTTAAGGTTTACTAAACACACAAGAAGAAAGCAGGAAAAAGAAAATAAACTAGCATGGATATTACAGTGAAAAAGTATGAGCACCGACATCTAGCAATGAGTGTGTGTGAACATAGATGTAATGTCGGTGAGAAATACGCACTCCCCCAAGCTTAGGCTTTTGGCCTAAGTTGGTCTATGGCCACGGCTGGCCTGGCAGATATCCATAATAATAGTTGTTGGGGTCGTACTGTGACGATGAGGAATAGTTGGGATCATATTGTGATGAAGAAGAAGACTCTGACTGGCACTGGCTGACAGTCATCTCTGGATCCCAAGAATAAAAAGATTGTCATGGGGGTTCATTTTGTGGTTCCTGTTCTGGCTCCTCGGTTGGTGCAGGATTCCGGTAGGCGTGAATAGCTGTCAACGAAACAAGGTACGTGCCTGCAGTCAAATCAAACAAAGAAGGAGCAGGCAAGGTAATAGTCTCGGGATGATGTTTATTAAAGAACAATTGATATTTAAGCTCCCCTGCCCTATTCTTAACAATAAAATCATGTGCTACCATACTTTTGTGATCTAGATAAACACGGGGCATCACCTTTTCTTCCTTCTCAGCATGCCTAATAGGTATGTTAAAATGTGCGGCTAGGCGTGTGGCATAAATGCCTCCAAAGATGGGGCCCTTAGTACGGTTCATATTTAACCGTCTAGCAATAATACCGCCCAAACTAAAAGTGTTATCACTATATAAACCTTGGAGCAGAATAATTAAATCAGGGATACTAAGGTTTCCAGAATTTCCGCGTCCAATTAAACAACGACTAGCAAATAATGCAAAGTAACGCAAAACAGGAAAATGTATGCTAGTGATTCGTGCATCGGAAACCTTCCTGGTTTCTCCTACAGTGATATTATCAATAAACCCAGCCACATCATCATGATGTGGTTCTTATGTCTTGCCCTCAAAAGGGACTAAACAAATCCGACAGAAATCATAAAGTGACATCTCCTTAGGCTCATCATATAAATGAAATTCCACCGTAGGTGGTGAGTTCCTAGGATAAAAATAAAAGTTTTGCACAAAAGTATTTGTGAGTAAGAGATACTGATCGCATTGGTCGTGGAGGAAAGCGGTTAGGCCTGCATTGTGAGACAATTCATGAAAATCTTCATATATACCGGCTGCTCTCAAGAAATCTTCAGAAGGCCATTCACACGCCCGAATCTCCGCGGTGCGTGGCAAATTATACTTAGGCTTCAGTGCCTTTTCCTTCGAGCTTTGGCTCGATGAGCCCCTCAATAATCTCCTCATCATTTCCTGGAATAATCTGAAATTTTTAGTAACTTCAAAATAAAAGTAAACCACCTTCAATAAAACTAATAGTAACTACTCATACAAGTGCCTAGAGCCTATATCAAGCATTAGAACTACTTGAAACCATATAAATTTGACATGCAAGCTCAAGAACATGGTCACCTATGCGGCTTAAATTTGCAAAGAATAAAGCACTAGAATAAAAACTAATTGGACCAATGGAGGAGTCACATACCAAGGAACAATCTCCCCAAGCAGTTTTGCTAGAGGTGCTTTGAGCAAGGAGATCGAAAATCGCAGCAAAAGTGGCTGGAACTCATGCTTGAATTGGTTTTTCGGGTTTGTGTGAGATAGAGGAAGAATATGGGTGCTGGGATAAGTGGAGGAGGGCCATCGTGGGCCCACGAGGCACGGGGCACGCCCTATAGGGGGGGCGCGCCCACCACCCTCGTGGCCAGGTGGCAGCTCCTCCCGCGGTGATTTTTGCACAGTAAATCCTCAAATATTCCCGAAAAAATCATATTAGATTGGCATGTCATTCTGAGGACTTTTATTTTAGGGATGTTTTTATATTGCACACATAATCAGATAACAGACAGAAAAATACCATTTTTACTTTATTTAATATAAATAATAGAAAATATAAAGAGGGTACAGAAGTTTGTGCTTCTAGTTTCATCCATCTCATGCTCATCAAAAAGAATCCACTAACAAGGTTGATCAAGTCTTGTTAACAAACTCATTTCGATAATCATGAAATCGGAGAAATTTCGAATAACACTAAGTTACCTCAACGGGGATATGCACATCCCCAATAATAAGAATATCATATTTCTTCTTGACAGTAGGAAGAGGAAATTCAAAACCTCCAAATATAATTGATGGAATTTTTCCAATAGAGTTGATACTATGAACTTCAGGTTGTTTCCTTGGAAAGTGTACCGTATGCTCATTACCATTAACATGAAAAGTGACATTGCCTTTGTTGCAATCAATAACAGCCCCTGCAGTATTAAGAAAAGGTCTTCCAAGAATAATAGACATACTATCATCCTCGGGAATATCAAGAATAACAAAGTCCGTTAAAATAGTAATGTTTGCAACCACAACAGGCACATCCTCACAAATACCGACAGGTATAGTAGTTGATTTATCAGCCATTTGCAAAGATATTTCGGTAGGTGTCAACTTATTCAAGTCAAGTCTACGATATAAAGAGAGAGGCTTAACACTAACACCAGCTCCAAGATCACATAAAGCAGTTTTAATATAATTCTTTTTAATGGAGCAAGGTATAGTAGGTACTCCGGGGTCTCCAAGTTTCTTTGGTATTCCACCCTTAAAAGTGTAATTAGCAAGCATGGTGGAAATTTCAGCTTCCGATATCTTTCTTTTATTAGTAATGATATCTTTCATATATTTAGCATAAGGATTTGTTTTGAGCACATCAGTTAATCTCATACGCAAAAAGATAGGCCTAATCATTTCGGCAAAGTGCTCAAAATCCTCATCATCCTTTTTCTTGGATGGTTTCGAAGGAAAAGGCATGGGTTTCTGAACCCAAGGTTCTCTTTCTTTACCATGTTTCCTAGCAACAAAGTCTCTTTTATCATAACGTTGATTCTTTGATTGTGGGTTATCAAGATCAACAGCAGGTTCAATTTCTACATCATTATCATTACTAGGTTGAGCATCATCATGAACATCATCATTAATATTTTTATTAGGTTCATGTTCATTACCAGGTTGTGTTTCAGCATCAGACATAGATATATCATTTGGATTATTAGGTGGTTCAGCAATAGGTTCACTAGAAGTTTGCACAGTTCTACCATTTTTCTTTTTCTTCTTTTTAGAAGAACTAGGAACATCAATATTATTTCTCTGAGAATCTTGCTCGATTCTCTTAGGGTGGCCTTCAGGATACAAAGGTTCCTGAGTCATTCTACCAGTTCTAGTGGCCACTCTAACAGCATAATCATTTTTCTTACTATTCATTTCATCAAGCACTTCTTTTTGAGCTTTAAGTACTTGTTCTACTTGAGTGGTAACCATAGAAGCATGTTTGCTAATAAGTTTAAGTTCACCTTCAATATCAGCCATATAATCACCCAAGCGTCTCATCATATAAGCATTTTCTTTTAATTGTCTACCAAAATTAGCATTGAAGTTGTCTTGCTTATACATAAAGTTATCAAACTCATCCAAGCGCTGACTAGCAATTTTAGTAGGAGGAACTTCAGCTTTATCATATCTATAGAGAGAATTTACCTTTACTACCTGTGTCGGGATATCGGGATCAAGAGGTTCTTCAGTAAATAAATAATTGAGATCATATGTTTCTTCAACAGGCGGTGAATTAAGACCATGTATTTCTTCAATAGGAGGTAAATTCTTAACGTCTTCAGTACCTTTTTATTTCATAGATTTCTTTGCCTCTTGCATATCTTCGGGACTGAGGAATAGAAAACCTCTCTTCTTCGGAGTTGGTTTAGGAATAGGCTCAGTAATTGGAGTAGGAGTTGGCTCAGGAGCTGGCTCAGGAGGTGCCCAATTATTTTCATTTGTCAACATATTATTCAGTACAATTTCAGCTTCATCCGGTGTTCTTTCCCTGAAAAGAGAACCAGCACAACTATCCAGGTAATCTCTGGAAGCATCGGTTAGTCCATTATAAAAGATATCAAGTATTTCAGGTTTCTTAAGAGGATGATCAGGCAAAGCATTAAGTACCTTGAGAAGCCTCCCCCAAGCTTGTGGGAGACTCTCTTCTTTAATTTGCACAAAGTTGTATATTTCCCTCAAAGCAGCTTGTTTCTTATGAGCAGGGAAATATTTAGTAGAGAAGTAATAAATCATATCCTGGGGACTACGCACACAACCAGGATCAAGAGAATTAAACCATATCTTAGCATCACCCTTTAATGAGAACGGAAATATTTTGAGTTAATAGAGGTAACGTGATCTCCTATTATTAGTGAACAGGGCAGTTATATCATTTAACTTAGTAAGATGTGCCACAACAGTTTCAGATTCATAGCCATAAAACGGATCAGATTCAACCAAAGTAATTATATCAGGATCAACAGAGAATTCATAATCTTTATCAGGAACACATATAGGTGAAGTAGCAAAAGCAGGATCGGGTTTCATTTTATCTCTAAGTGATTCTTTGTTCCATTTAATTAATAACCTCTTAAGCTCATATCTATCTCTGCAAGCTAAAATAGCTAGAGAAGCATCTTTATAAAAAGGATAACCTTTAGGAATAACAGGCATATTTTCATCATCACTATCATCATCATATTCAGATTCACTAATTTCTCTTTCTCTAGCCCTAGCAATTTGTTCTTCTAGAAAATCACTAAGTGGCACAGTAGTATCAGGCATAGAAGCAGTTTCATCATAAGTATCATGCATAGCAGAAGTGGCATCATCAATAACATGCGACATATCAGAACGAATAGCAGACGCAGGTGTAGGTGTCACAAACTTACTCATAACAGAAGGTGAATCAAGTGCAGAGCTAGTTGGCAGCTCCTTACCTCCCCTTGTAGTTGAGGGATAGATCTTGGTTTTTGGATCTCTCAAGCTCTTCATAGTGTCCAGCAGATATAAATCCCAAGTGACTCAAAGAATAGAGCTATGCTCCCCGGCAACGGCGCCAGAAAAAGGTCTTGATAACCCACAAGTATAGGGGATCGCAACAGCTTTCAAGGGTAGAGTATTCAACCCAAATTTATTGATTCGACACAATGGGAGCCAAAGAATATTCTCAAGTATTAGCAGTTGAGTTGTCAATTCAACCACATATGGAAACTTAGTATCTGCAGCAAAGTGTTTAGTAGCAAAGTAATATGATAGTGGTGGTAGCAGTAACAAAAGTAAAGACAGCAAAAGTAATGTTTTTGGTATTTTGTAGTGATTATAACAGTAGCAGCGGAAAAGTAAATAAGCGTAAACAAGTATATGGAAAACTCGTTGGCACCGGATCAGTGATGGATAATTATGCCAGATGTGGTTCATCATGTAACAGTCATAACATAGGGTGACACAGAACTAGCTCCAATTCGTCAATGTAATGTAGGCATGTATTCCGTATATAGTCATACGTGCTTATGGAAAAGAACTTGCATGACATCTTTTGCCCTACCCTCCCGTGGCAGCGGGGTCCTATTGGAAACTTAGGGATATTAAGGCCTCCTTTTAATAGAGAACCGGAACAAAGCATTAGCACATAGTGAATACTGAACCGGAACAAAGCATTAGCACATAGTGAATACATGGACTCCTCAAACTATGGTCATCACCGGGAGTGGTCCCGATTATTATCACTTCGGGGTTGCCGGATCACAACACATAGTAGGTGACTATAGACTTGCAAGATAGGATCTAGAACTCACATATATTCATGAAAACATAATAGGTTCAGATCTGAAATCATGGCACTCGGGCCCTAGTGACAAGCATTAAGCATAGCAAAGTCATAGCAACATCAATCTCGGAACATAATGGATACTAGGGATCAAACCCTAACAAAACTAACTCGATTACATGATGAATCTCATCCAACCCATCACCGTCCAGCAAGCCTACGATGCAATTACTCACGCACGGCGGTGAGCATCATGAAATTGGTGATGGAGGATGGTTCATGATGACGACGGCGACGTATCCCCCTCTCCGGAGCCCCGAACGGACTCCAGATCAGCCCTCCCGAGAGGTTTTAGGGCTTGGCGGCGGCTCCGTATCGTAAAACGCGATGATTTATTCTCTCTCATTTTTTCTCTCCAAAAGCAAATATATAGAGTTGGAGTTGGCGTCGGAGGGTCAACAGGGGGCCCACGAGGTAGGGGGCGCGCCCTAGGGGGGGCGCCCCCACCCTCATGGAAAGGGTGTGGGCCCCCTGGTCTTCATATTTGGCGAGGAGTTTTTATTGTTTTTTCTAAGACCTCCCGTGGAGTTTCAGGTCATTCCGAGAATGTTTGTTTTCTGCACATAAAACAACATCATAGTAATTCTGCTGAAAACAGCGTCAGTCCGGGTTAGTTCCATTCAAATCATACAAGATAGAGTCCAAAACAAGGGCAAAAGTGTTTGGAAAAGTAGATACGACGAAGATGTATCAATGATCGGGTGTGATAAGCTCTACATTCACATACAACGGGTGCAAGCCATTTTTGAATAAGCAGAATACTCAGGTTAAACTTGACGAGCCTAGCATATGCACATATGGCCTCAGAACACTGACACCGAAAGGTCGAGCGTGAATCATATAGTGGATATGATCAACATAGTGATGTTCACTGTTGAAAACTTCTCCATCTCACGTGATGATCGGACATGGTTTAGTTGATATGGATCGCGTGATCATTTAGATGACTAGAGGGATGTCTATCTAAGTGGGAGTTCTTATATAATATGATTAATTGAACTTTAATTTATCATGAACTTAGTACCTGATAGTATTTTGCATGTCTATGTTGTTGTAGATAAATGGCCCGTGCTACTGTTCCTTTGAATTTAATGCGTTCCTACAGAAAGCTAAGTTGATAGATGATGGTAGAAACTACACGGACTGGGTCCATAACTTGAGGATTATCCTCATTGCTGCACATAAGAATTACGTCCTGGAAGCACCGCTAGGTGCAAATCCCACTACAGGAGCAACTCCAGATGTTATGAATGTCTGGCAGAGCAAAGCTGATGACTACTTGATAGTTCAGTGTGCCATGATTTACGGCTTAGAATCGGGACTTCAACGTCGTTTTGAACGTCATGGAGCATATGAGATATTCCAGGAGTTGAAGTTAATATTTCAAGCAAATGGCCGGATTGAGAGATATGAAGTCTCCAATAAGTTCTACAGCTGCAAAATGGAGGAGAATAGTTCTGTCAGTGAACATATACTCAGAATGTCTGGGTACCACAACCACTTGACTCAACTAGGAATTATTCTTCCTAATGATGGTGTCATTGACAGAGTTCTTCAATCGCTACCACCAAGCTACAAAAGCTTCGTGATATGCAAGGGATGGATAAGACAATTCCCGAGCTCTTTGCGATGCTACAGGCCGCGGAGGTAGAAATCAAGAAGGAGCATCAAGTGTTGATGGTTAAAAAGACCACTAGCTTCAAGAAGAAGGGCAGAGGGAAGAAGGGGAACTTCAAGAAGAACGGCAAGCAAGTTGTTGCTCAAGTGAAGAAGCCCAAGTCTGGACCTAATCCTGAGACTTAGTGCTTCTATGCAAAGTGACTGGTCACTGGAAGCGGAACTGCCCCAAGTATTTGGCGGATAAGAAGGATAGAAAAGTGAAAGGTATATTTGATATACATGTTATTTATGCATACCTTATTAATGCTCGTCGTAGCGCCTGGGTATTTGATACTAGTTCCGTTGCTCATATTTGCAACTCGAAACAGGTGCTACGGATTAAACGAAGATTGGCTAAGGACGACGTGACGATGCGTGTGGGAAATGGTTCCGAAGTCGATGTGATCGCCGTCGGCACTCTACCTCTACATCTACCTTTGGGATTAGTTTTGGACCTGAATAATTGTTATTTGGTGCCAGCGTTAAGCATAAACATTATATCTGGATCTTGTTTGATGCGAGACGGATATTCATTTAAATCAGAGAATAATGGTTGTTCTATTTATAAGAGTAATATCTTTTATGGTCATGCAGCCTTGATGAGTGGTATATTTTTACTAAATCTCGATAGTAGTGATACACATATACATAGTATTGAAACCAAAAGATACAAGTTTAATAATGATAGTGCAACTTATTTGTGGCACTGCCGTTTAGATCATATTGGTGTAAAATGCATGAAGAAACTCCATGCTGATGGGCTTTTGGAATCACTTCATTATGAATCACTTGATGCTTTCCAACCATGCATCATGGGCAAGATGACTAAGACTCCGTTCTCCA
Source organism: Triticum urartu (assembly GCF_056163025.1). Taxonomy (NCBI): domain Eukaryota; kingdom Viridiplantae; phylum Streptophyta; class Magnoliopsida; order Poales; family Poaceae; genus Triticum; species Triticum urartu. The sequence continues at coordinate 113,948,887 of NC_141879.1, forward strand.
GAACAATGGAGCGAGCAACAGACTTATTGGAAATAATACATACTTATGTATGCAGTCCAATGAGTGTTGATGCTTGCGGTGGGTATCGTTATTTTCTGACCTTCACAGATGATTCGAGCAGATAGGGGTATATCTACTTAATGAAGCATAAGTCTGAAACATTTGAAAAGTTCAAATAATTTCAGAGTGAAGTGGAAAATCATCGCAACAAGAAAATAAAGTTTCTACGATCTGATCGTGGAGGTGAATATTTGAGTTACGAGTTTGGTCTTCATTTGAAACAATGTGGAATAGTTTCGCAACTCACGCCACCTGGAACACCACAGCGTAATGGTGTGTCTGAATGCTGTAACCGCATTTTATTAGATATGGTGCAATCTATGATGTCTCTTACTGATTTACCGCTATCGTTTTGGGGATATGCTTTAGAGACGGCTGCATCCATGTTAAATAGGGCACCATCGAAATCCGTTGAGACGACACCATATGAGCTGTGGTTTGGCAAGAAACCCAAGTTGTCGTTTCTTAAAGTTTGGGGCTGCGATGCTTATGTGAAAAAGCTTCAACCTGGTAACCTAAAACCCAAATCGGAGAAATGTGTCTTCATAGGATACCCAAAGGAGATTGATGGGTACACCTTCTATCACAGATCCGAAGGCAAGATATTCGTTGCTAAGAATGGATCCTTTCTAGAGAAGGATTTCTCTCGAAAGAAGTGAGTGGGAGGAAAGTAGAACTTGATGAGGTAATTGTACCTTCTCCCTTATTGGAAAGTAGTTCATCACAGAAATCAGTTCTAGTGATTCCTACACCAATTAGTGGGGAAGCTAATGATGATGATAATGAAACTTCTGATCAAGTTACTACCAAACCTCGTAGGTCAACCAAATTAATATCCACACCAGAGTGGTACGATAATCCTATTCTGGAGGTCATGTTACTTGACCATGACGAACCTACGAACTATGAGGAAGCGATGATGAGCCCAGATTCCGCGAAATGGCTTGAGCCATGAAATCTGAGATGGAATCCATGTATGAGAACAAAGTATGGACTTTGGTTGACTTGCCCGATGATCAGCAAGCAATAGAGAATAAATGGATCTTCAAGAAGAAGACTGACACTGACGGTAATGTTACTGTCTACAAAGCTCGACTTGTTGCGAAAGGTTTTCGACAAGTTCAAGGAGTTGACTAGGATGAGACCTTCTCACCCGTAGCGATGCTTAAGTCTGTCTGAATCATGTTATCAATTGCTGCATTTTATGATTATGAAATTTAGCAAATGGATGTAAAAACGGCATTCCTTAATGGATATCTTAAAGAAGAGTTGTATATGATGCAATCAGAAGGTTTTGTCGATCCAAAAGGTGCTAACAAAGTATGCAAGCTCCAGCAATCCATTCATGGACTGGTGCAAGCCTCTCGGAGCTGGAATATACGCTTTGATAGTGTGATCAAAGCATATGGTTTTATACAGACTATTGGAGAAGCCTGTATTTACAAGAAAGTGAGTGGGAGTGATACATCTCCAACGTATCTATAATTTTTGATTGTTCCATGCTATTATATTATCCATCTAGGATGTTTTATATGCTATTTTATATGATTTTTGGGACTAACCTATTAACCTAGAGCCCAGTGCCAGTTTCTCTTTTTTCCTTGTTTTTGAGTATCGCAGAAAAGGAAAACCAAACGGAGTCCAATTGACCTGAAATTTCACGGAGATTTTTTTGGACCAAAAGAAGCCCACGGAGTACCGGAAATTTCCCCCTACCTCGTGGCCGCCTCGGGGACCCCCCTGCCTTGTTCCCGACGCCAACACCTCTTATATAATCCCAAACTTCCAGAAAATAACCTAGATCGGGAGTTCCGCCGCCGCAAGCCTCCGTAGCCACCGAAAACCAATCTAGACCCGTTCTGGCACCCTGCCAGAGGGGGGGATCCCTCTTCGGTGGCCATCTTCATCATCCCGGTGCTCCCATGATGAGGAGGGAGTAGTTCACCCTCGGGGCTGAGGGTATGTACCAGTAGCTATGTGTTTGATCTCTCTCTCTCTCTCGTGTTCTTGATTTGGCACGATCTTGATGTTATTATTGTTGAGAGAACTTGCACTAGTGAAAGTATGAACCCTAGGCCTTGTTTCCTAGCATTGAAATACCGTTTACGCTCACTTTTACCATTAGTTACCTTGCTGTTTTTATATTTTCAGATTACAAAAACATATATCTACCATCCATATTGCACTTGTATCACCATATCTTCGCCGAACTAGTGCACCTATACAATTTAGCATTGTATTGGGTGTGTTAGGGACACAAGAGACTCTTTGTTATTTGGTTGTAGGGTTGTTTGAGAAAGACCATCTTCAACCTACGCCTCCCATGGATTGATAAACCTTAGGTCATCTACTTGAGGGAAATTTGCTACTGTCCTACAAACCTCTACACTTGGAGGCCCAACAACGTCTACAAGAAGAAGGTTGTGTAGTAGACATCAAGCTCTTTTCTAGCGCCGTTGCCGGGGAGGTTAGCGCATGAAGGTATATCTTTAGATCTTGCAATCGAATCTTTTAGTTTCTTGTTTTATCACTAGTTTAGTTTATAAAAGAAAACTACAAAAAATGGAATTGAAGGTGCCTCATATGCTTCATCATTTTAATATCTTCCGTGAAAATAAGGGTTCCGATAATTGTGCTCAAGTGCTAGAAGAAGAATGCATTAGAATGTTTGTCACTAAATATTTGAATGATCAGCATGATTGCAATGTTGTTATTACTAATACCTTGAATATCCATGATGCTAATGATATGCAAAGCCACAAGCTTGGGGAAGCTATGTTTGATGGAGATGATATTTTTTGTCCCCCAAGTTTTGATGAGCAAATTTATTATGATGATAGCATGCCTCCTATTTGTGATAATTATGAAAGTGGATTTGGAGAGGTCATGACTTTATTCAGTGATGAATCCACTATTTCGGAAGAGGTTCCAATTGATTATGAGCACAAAGTTGCTATCTATGATGATTATTGTGATGACATGTATGCTATAAAGAATAATGATAACCATGAAACTTGTCATATTGATCTTAATTTTCAATCACATGATAGTTATTTTGTTGAGTTTGCTCCCACTACTATTCTGAATGAGAAGAAATTTGCTTATGTGGAGAGTAATAAAAATTATATGCTTGTAGATCATGAAAAGATTTCTTTATGTGATGGTTATATTGTTGAATTCATTCATGATGCTACTGCAAATTATTATGAGGGAGGAACATATGCTTGTAGGAATTGCAATAATATCCAGTTTCCTCTCTATGTGCTTAAAATTTTAAAGTTATGCTTGTTTTGCCTTCCTATGCTAGTTGATTATGGTTCCCATAAATTGTTTGCTCACAAAATCCTTATGCATAGGAAGTGGTTCAGACTTAAATGTGCTAGTCATATTCTTCATGATGCTCTCTTTATGTTTCAATTCTTATTTTTTATGTGAGCATCATTGAAATCATCATGCCTAGCTAGGGGCGTTAAACATTAGCGCTTGTTGGGAGGCAACCCAATCTTCATTTTTGTTCTTAGCTTTTTGATCCTGTTTAGTAATAAATAATTCATCTATCCTCTGCTTAGATGTGGTTTTATGTTTTAATTAGTGTTTGTGCTAAGTAGAATCTTTGGGAAGACTTGGGTGAAGTCTTTGCGATCTTGCTATAAAAAACATAAACTTTTGCGCTCACGAAATTAGCTGCCATTTTTCACTGGAGAGTGCTCTTAGGTTGATTCTTTTTGCAGAAGATTAACAGACAAATTCCTCAGGTCCACCAATTTATTTCATAATTGTTTGAGTTCCAGAAGTATACATTTTATACAGATTACTACAGACTGTTCTGTTTTTGACAGATTCTATTTTCTATGTGTTGTTTGCTTATTTTGATGAATCTATGAGTAGTATCGGAGGGTATGAACCATAGAGAAGTTAGAATACAGTAGATATTACACCAATATGAATTTAGAATGAGTTCACAACGGTACGTAAGTGGTGATTTATTTTCTTATACTAACGGAGCTTACGAGTTTTCTGTTAAGTTTTGTGTTGTGAAGTTTTCAAGTTTTGGGTAAAGATTCGATGGACTATGGAATAAGGAGTGGCAAGAGCCTAAGCTTGCGGATGCCGAAGGCACCCCAAGGTAATATTCAAGGACAACCAAGAGCCTAAGCTTGGGGATACCCCGGATGGCATTCCTTCATTCATCTTCGTTCATCGGTAACTTTACTTGGAGCTATATTTTTATTCACCACATGATATGTGTTTTGCTTGGAGCATCATTTTATTTTATTTAGTTTTGCTTGCGGTTTGAATAATATTCCAAGATCTGAAATTATTAAATGTTAGAGAGTCTTCACATAGTTACATAATTATTCAAATACTCATTGATCTTCACTTATATCTTTCGGAGTAGTTTGTCGCTTGCTCTAGTGCTTCACTTATATCTTTTAGAGCACGGTTGTGGTTTTATTTTGAAGAAATAGATGAACTCTCATGCTTCACTTATATTATTTTGAGATTCTTTTATAACAGCATGGTAATTTGCTTTGGCTATAAAATTAGTCCTAATATGATAGGCATTCAAGATGTGTATAATAAAAACTTTCATATAAAGTGCATTGAATACTATGAGAAGTTTGATACTTGATGATTGTTTTGAGATATGAAGATGGCGATATTAGAGTCATTCTAGTTGAGTAGTTGTGAATTTGAGAGATACTTGTGTTAAAGTTTGTGATTCCCGTAGCATGCACCTATGGTGAACCGTTATGTGATGAAGTCGGAGCATGATTTATTTATTGATTGTCCTCCTTATGAGTGGCGGTCGGGGACGAGCGATGGTCTTTTTCTACCAATCTATCCCCCTAGGAGCATGCACGTAGTACTTTGTTTCGATAACTAATAGATTTTTGCAAAAAGTATGTGAGTTCTTTATGACTAATGTTGAGTCCATGGACTATACGCACTCTCACCCTTCCACCATTGCTAGCCCCTCTAATACCGCGCACCTTTCCCCGGTATCATACACCCACCATTACCTTCCTCAAAACAGCCACCATACCTACCTATTATGGCATTTCCATAGCCATTCCGAGATATATTGCGATGCAACTTTCCACTGTTCCGTTTATTATGACACGCTCCATCATTGTCATATTGCTTTGCATGATCATGTAGTTGGCATCGTATCTGTGGCAAAGCCACCGTTCATAATTCATTCATACATGTCACTCTTGATTCATTGCATATCCCGGTACACCGCCGGAGGCATTCATATAGAGTCATATCTTGTTCTAAGTATAGAGTTGTAATTCTTGAGTTGTAAGTAAATAAAAGTGTGATGATCATTATTAGAGCATTGTCCCAGTGAGGAAAGGATGATGGAGACTATGATTCCGCCACAAGTCGGGATGAGACTCCGGACAAAAAAAGTGAAAAAAGAGGCCAAAAAAAGAGAAGGCCCCAAAAAACAAAAAAACAAAAACAAATGAGAGAAAAAGAGAGAAGGGACAATGCTACTATCCTTTTACCACACTTGTGCTTCAAAGTAGCACCATGATCTTCATGATAGAGAGTCTCCTATGTTGTCACTTTCATATACTAGTGGGAATCTTTCATTATAGAACTTGGCTTGTATATTCCAATGATGGGCTTCCTCAAATTGCCCTAGGTCTTCATGAGCAAGCAAGTTGGATGCACACCCACTAGTTTCTTTTGTTGAGCTTTCATACACTTATAGCTCTAGTGCATCCGTTGCATGGCAATCCATACTCACTCTCATTGATATCTATTGATGGGCATCTCCATAGCCCGTTGATACACCTAGTTGATGTGAGACTATCTTCTCCTTTTTGTCTTCTCCACAACCACCATTCTATTCCACCTAGTGCTATATCCATGGCTCGCGCTCATATATTGTGTGAAGATTGAAAAAGTTTGAGAACATCAAAAGTATGAAACAATTGCTTGGCTTGTCATCGGGGTTGTGCATGATTTAATATTTTGTGTGATGAAGATAGAGCATAGCCAGACTATATGATTTTGTCGGGATAACTTGCTTTGGCCATGTTATTTTGAGAAGACATGATTGCTTCGTTAGTATGCTTGAAGTATTATTATTTTTATGTCAATATTAAACTTTTGTCTTGAATCTTATCGATCTTAATATTCTTGCCACAATAAAGAAAATTACATTGATAATTACGTTAGGTAGCATTCCACATCAAAAATTCTGTTTTTATCATTTACCTACCCGAGGACGAGCAGGAATTAAGCTTGGGGATGCTTGATACGTCTCCAACGTATCTATAATTTTTTATTGTTCCATGCTATTATATTATCCATCTAGGATGTTTTATATGCATTTATATGCTATTTTATATGGTTTTTGGGACTAACCTATTAACCTAGAGCCCATGCCAGTTTCTGCTTTTTCCTTGTTTTTGAGTATCCTAGAAAAGGAAAACCAAACGGAGTCCAGTTGACCTGAAATTTCACGGAGCTTATTTTTGGGCCAGAAAAAGCCCACAGAGTACCGGAGATGGACCAGAGGAGTCCCGAAGCCACCATGAGGGTGGGGCGCTCCCTACCCCCCTGGGCGCGCCCCCCTACCTCGTGGTCGCCTCAGGGACCCCCTGACTTGTTCCCGACGCCAACACCTCTCATATAATGCCAAACTTCCAGAAAATAACCTAGATTGGGAGTTCCGCCGCCGCAAGGCTCCGTAGCCACCAAAAACCAATCTAGACCCGCTACGGTACCCTGACGGAGGGGGGGAATCCCTCTCCGGTGGCCATCTTCATCATCCCGGTGCTCTCCATGACGAGGAGGGAGTAGTTCACCCTCGGGGCTGAGGGTATGTACCAGTAGCTATGTGTGTGATCTCTCTCTCTCTCTCGTGTTCTTGATTTGGCATGATCTTGATGTATCGCAAGCTTTGCTATTAACTTTGGATCTTATGATGCTTCTCCCCCTCTACTCTCTTGTAATGGATTGAGTTTTCCCTTTTAAGTTATTTTATCGGATTGAGTCTTTAAGGATTTGAGAACACTTGATGTATGTCTTGCATGTGCTTATCTGTGGTGACAATGGGATATCACGTGATCCACTTGATGTATGTTTTGGTGATCAACTTGCGAGTTCCGTGACCTCATGAACTTATGCATAGGGGTTGGCACACGTTTTCGTCTTGACTCTCCGGTAGAAACTTTGAGGCACTCTTTGAAGTTCTTTGTGTTGGTTGAATAGATGAATCTGAGATTGTGTGATGCATATCGTATAATCTTACCCACGGATACTTGAGGTGACATTGGAGTATACAGGTGACATTAGGGTTTTGGTTGATTTGCGTCTTAGGGTGTTATTCTAGTACGAACTCTAGGATAGATCGAACGGAAAGAATAGCTTCGTGTTATTTTACTACGGACTCTTGAATAGATCGATCAGAAAGGATAACTTTGAGGTGGTTTCGTACCCTACAATAATCTCTTCGTTTGTTCTCTGCTATTAGTGACTTTGGAGTGACTCTTTGTTGCATGTTGAGGGATAGTTATATGATCCAATTATGTTATTATTGTTGAGAGAACTTGCACTAGTGAAAGTATGAACCCTAGGCCTTGTTTCCTAGCATTGAAATACCGTTTACACTCACTTTTACCATTAGTTACCTTGCTGTTTCTATATTTTCATATTTCAAGAACCTATATCTACCATCCATATTGCACTTGTATCACCATCTCTTCGCCGAACTAATGCACCTATACAATTTACCATTGTATTGGGTGTGTTGGGGACACAAGAGACTCTTTGTTATTTGGTTGTAGGGTTGTTTGAGAGAGACCATCTTCAACCTATGCATACCACGGATTGATAAACCTTAGGTCGTCCACTTGAGGGAAATTTTCTACTGTCCTACAAACCTCGGCACTTGGAGGCCAACAACGTCTACAAGAAGAAGGTTGTGTAGTAGACATCAGGGAGCTCTGTAGCATTTCTGATATTATATGTGGATGACATATTGTTGATCGGAAATGATACTGAATTTCTGAATGGCATAAAAGGATACTTGAATAAGAATTTTTTTTCAATGAAAGACCTCGATGAAGCTGTTGATATATTAGGCATCAAGATCTATAGAGATAGATCAAGACCTTTAATTGGACTTTCACAAAGCACATACCTTGATAAAGTTTTGAAGAAGTTCAAAATGGATCAGTCAAATAAAGGGTTCTTGCCTGTGTTACAAGGTGTGAAGTTGAGTCAGATTCAATGCCCGATCACTACAGAAGATAGAGAGAAAATGAAAGTCATTCCCTATGCCTCAGCCATAGGTTCTATCATGTATGCAATGTTGTGTACCAGACCTGATGTGTGCCTTGCTATTAGTTTAGCAGGGAGGTACCAAAGTAATCCAGGAGTGGATCACTGGACAGCGGTTAAGAACATCCTGAAATACCTGAAAAGGACTAAGGATATGTTTCTCGTTTATGGAGGTGACAAAGAGCTCGTCGTAAAAGGTTACCTCGATGCAAGCTTTGACATTGATCCGGATGACTCTAAGTCGCAAACCGGATACATATTTATATTGCATGGTGGAGCTGTGAGTTGGTGCCGTTCCAAGCAGAGCGTCGTGGCGGGATCTACGTGTGAAGCAGAGTACACAGCTGCTTTGGAAGCAGCAAATGAAGGAGTCTGGATGACGGAGTTCATATCCGATCTAGGTGTAATACCTAGTGCATCGGGTCCTATGAAAATATTTTGTGACAATACTGGTGCAATTTCCTTGGCAAAGGAATCCAGATTTCACAGAAGAACTAAGCACATCAAGAGACGCTTCAATTCCATCCACGATCAAGTCAAGGAGGGAGACATAGAGATTTGCAAGATACATACGGATCTGAATGTTGCAGACCCATTGACTAAGCCTCTCTCACGAGCAAAATATGATCAGCACCAAGACTCCATGGGTGTTTCATTACTACGTAATCTAGATTATTGACTCTAGTGCAAGTGGGAGACTGAAGGAAATATGCCCTAGAGGCAATAATATAGTTATTATTTATATTTCCTTATATCATGATAAATTTTTATTATTCATGCTAGAATTGTATTAACAGGAAACTTAGTACATGTGTGAATACATAGACATACAGAGTGTCCCTAGTATGCCTCTATTTGACTACCTTGTTAATTGATACGTCTCCGTCGTATCTACTTTTCCAAACACTTTTGCCCTTGTTTTGGACTCTAACTTGCATGATTTGAATGGAACTAACCCGGACTGACGTTGTTTTCAGTAGAATTGCCATGGTGTTATTTTTGTGCAGAAATAAAAGTTCTCGGAATGACCTGAAAATCAATGGAGAATTATTTTGGAATATATAAAAAATACTGGAAGGAAGATCCACGTCACGGGGCCTCCACCTGTCCACGAGGGTGGGGGGCGCGCCTGCCCCTGCCTCGTGGGCCCCCGGACGCTCCACCGACCTCAACTCCAACTCTATATATTCGTGTTCGGGAAGAAAAAACCAGAGAGAAGGATTCATCGCGTTTTACGATACGGAGCCGCCGCCAAGCCCTAATCTCTCTCGGGAGGGCTGATCTGGAGTCCGTTCGGGGCTCCGGAGAGGGGAATCCGTCGCCATCATCATCATCAACCTTTCTCCATCACCAATTTCATGATGCTCACCGCCGTGTGTGAGTAATTCCATCGTAGGCTTGCTGGACGGTGATGGGTTGGATGAGATTTATCATGTAATCGAGTTGGTTTTGTTAGGGTTTGATCCCTAGTATCCACTATGTTCTGAGATTGATATTGCTATGACTTTGCTATGCTTAATGCTTGTCACTAGGGCCCGAGTGCGATGATTTCAGATCTGAACCTATTATGTTTTCATGAATATATGTGAGTTCTTGATAGTATCTTGCAAGTCTATAGTCACCTACTATGTGTTATGATCCGGCAACCACGAAGTGACAATAATCGGGACCACTCCCGGTGATGACTGTAGTTTGAGGAGTTCGTGTATTCACTATGTGTTAATGCTTTGGTCTGGTACTCTATTAAAAGGAGGCCTTAATATCCCTTAGTTTTCGTTAGGACCCCGCTGCCACGGGAGGGTAGGACAAAAGATGCCATGCAAGTTCTTTTTCATAAGCACATATGACTATATTCGGAATACATGCCTACATTACATTGATGAATTGGAGCTAGTTCTGTGTCACCCTAGGTTATGACTGTTACATGATCGATCGCATCTGGCATAATTACCTATCACCGATCCATTGCCTACGAGCTTTCCATATATTATCCTTTGCTTATTACTTTTCCGTTGCTATTATTATCATCACTATAAAACACCAAAAATATTACTTTTGCTACTGTTACCTTTGCCACTGTTACCACTACTATCATATTACTTTGCCACTAAACACTTTGCTGTAGATACTAAGTTTCCAGGTGTGGTTGAATTGACAACTCAGCTACTAATACTTCAGAATATTCTTTGGCTCCCCTTGTGGCGAATCAATAAATTTGGGTTGAATACTCTACCCTTGAAAACTGTTGCGATCCCCTATACTTGTGGGTTATCAAGACTATTTTCTGGCGCCGTTGCCGGGGAGCATAGCTCTATTCTTTGAGTCACTTGGGATTTATATCTGCTTATCACTATGAAGAACATGAAAGACGCTAAAACAAAAATTTATCCCTCAACTACGAGGGGAGGTAAGGAACTGCCATCTAGCTCTGCACTTGATTCACCTTCTGTTTTGAGTAAGCTTGCGACACCTAAACCTGCTTCTACTATTAATTCTGATATGTCGCATGTTATTGATGATGCCACTTCTGCTATGCATGATACTTATGATGAAACTACTTCTATGCTTGATACTATTGCACCACTTGGTTAATTTCTTGATGACCAACTTGCTAAGGCTAGAGAGAATGAAATTATTGAAACTGATAATATTGATGAAAGTGATGATGAAGACTCTCCCCCTAGATATGAATTACCTGTTGTGCCTGAGGGCTATGTTATGGATAAAGAAACTGCTAGAGATTTTTCTTGCTTGCAATGATAGGAGTGATCTTAAGAAATTATTAGCTAAGCTGAAACAAAAACTCTTAATGCTAGAATGAAATATGATCCTGCTTATGCTACTTCACCTATCTTTGTTACTGATAAGGATTATGATTTCTCTATCGACCCTGAGATAATTACTTTAGTTGAATCTGATCCTTTCTATGGCTATGAATCTGAAACTGTTGTGACACATCTTACTAAATTAAATGATATAGCCACCCTGTTCACTAATGATGAGAAAACTCGCTACTACTATATCCTTAAAATATTTCCGTTCTCATTAAAGGGTGATGCTAAGATATGGTTTAATTCTCTTGATCTTGGTTATGTGTGTAGTCCCCAGGATATGATTTATTACTTCTCTGCTAAATATTTTCCTGCTCATAAGAAACAAGCCTCTTTAAGGGAAATATATAATTTTGTGCAAATTGAAGAAGAGAGTCTCCCACAAGCTTGGGGGAGGCTTCTCCAATTACTTAATGCTTTGCCTGATCATCCTCTTAAGAAAAATGAAATACTTGATATCTTTTATAATGGACTAATCGATGCTTCCAAAGACCACCTGGATAGTTGTGTCGGTTGTGTTTTCAGGGAAAGAACACCAAATAAAGATGGAATTTTATTGAATAATATGTTAACTAATGAAAATAATTAGACACTTCCTGATCTAATTCCTAAAACAACTCCTAAGCCAACTCCGAAGAAGAGGGGTATTCTATTTCTCAGTCCTGAAGATATGCAAGAGGCAAAGAAATATATGAAGGAAAAAGGTATTGAAGCTGAAGATGTTAAGAATTTACCTCCTATTGAAGAAATACATGGTCTTGATAACCCGACACAGGTAGTAAAGGTAAATTCTCTCTATAGATATGATAAAGCTGAAATTCCATTTACTAAGTTTGCTAACCCATGCTTGGATGAGTTTAATGACTTTATGGTTAAACAAGAAAACTTTAATGCTTATTTTGGTAGAGAATTAAAACGCAATGCTGATATGCTTGACACTTGGGTGATTATATGGCTAATATTAAAGGTGAACTTAAACTTATTAGTAAATATGCTTCTATGGTTACCACTCAAGTAGAACAAGTACTTAAAGCTCAGAATGATTTGCTAAGTGAATTAAATAGTAAGAAAAATGATAATGCTATTAGAGTTATGACTAGAGGAGGTAAAATAACTCAGGAATCTTTGTATCCTGAGAGTCATCTTAAGAGAATTGAGCAATATTCTCAGAGAAATAATATAGATGCACCTAGTCCTTCTAAGAGGAAGAAAAAGAAAAATGATAGGACTTTGCATGCTTCTAGTGAACCTGTTGTAGACACACCTAAGAATCCCAATGATATTTCTATTTCTGATGCTGAAACACAATCTGGTAATGAACATGAACCTGGTGATAATGTTAATGATGATGTTCATATAGATGCTCAACCAAGCAATGTTAACGATGTAGAAATTGAACCTGCTATTGATCTTGATAACACACAATCAAAGAATCAACGTTATGATAAGAGAGACTTTGTTGCTAGGAAGCACGGTAAAGAAAGAGAACCATGGGTTCAGAAACCCATGCCCTTTCCTCCTAAACTATCCAAGAAAAAGGATGATGAGGATTTTGAGCGCTTTGCTGAAATGATTAGACCTATCTTTTGCGTATGTGTTTGACTGATATGCTTAAAATGAATCCTTATGCTAAATATATGAAAGAAATTGTTACAAATAAAAGAAAGATACCGGAAGCTGAAATTTCCACCATGCTTGATAATTATACTTTTAAGGGTGGAATACCAAAGAAACTAGGAGATCCAAGAGTACCAACTATACCATGCTCCATTAAAAGAAATTATGTTAGAACTGCTTTATGTGATCTTGGAGCCGGTGTTAGTATTATGCCTCTCTCTTTATATCGTAGACTTGATTTGAATGCGTTGACACCTACTGAAATATCTTTGCAAATGGTTGATAAATTAACTGCTATACCTGTCGGTATTTGTGAGGATGTGCATGTTGTGGTTGCAAACGTTATTATTTTAACGAACTTTGTTATTCTTGATATTTCCGAGGACGATAGTATGTCTATTATTCTTGGAAAACCCTTTTTGTATACTGCAGGGGCTGTTTATTGATTGCACCAAAGGCAATGTCACTTTTCATGTTAATGGCAATGAGCATACAGTACACTTTCCAAGGAAACAACCTTAAGTTCACAGTATCAATTTTATTGGAAAAATTCCATCGATTATTATTGGAGGTTTTAAATTTCCTCTTCCTACTGCTAAGAAGAAATATGATATTCTTATTATTGTGGACATGCATATCCCCGTCGAGGTAACATAGTGTTATTCGAAATTTCTCTGGTTTCATGCAATTCGGTGTGAGTTTGTTAACAAGACTTGATCAACCTTATTAGTGGATTCCTTTTTATGAGCATGAGATGGATGAAGTTAGAAACCACAATCTTCTGTACCCTCATTTTACTTTCTGTTATTTAGATTAAATAAAGCAAAAATAGTATATTCGGTCAGTTTTTTGAATTATTCGTGCAATAAAAAAATATCCCGAAAATAAAAATTCTCCAAATGCCCTGAAAATTAAATATGATTTTTTCTGAAATATATAAGAATATTTGGCACTGAGAACACAGCAGGGGGAGCAAGCATCTAGCCACGAGGGTCCAGGGCGCGCCCCCTGCCTCGTGGGCCCATGGTGGCTCCCCTTCACGTATTCCAGCTACCACACACTCCTTCCTCCCACAAACATCACTAACCAACTCAAACCCGAGTCCAAGCTCATTTTGCTGTGATTTTCGATCTCCTTGCTTAAAACACCTCTCATAGAACTGCTCTGGTGGATCCAACTCCAAACAAATTGACTAGGCCAAGGGGGGAGGCAGCGCCCATCACGTGGTCGATAGGGACCAGGGATAGACGGAAGCATTCAAAAACGGTGCTACAACGAGGAAGAGAAGGCAGAAGGGTGGGATGGAAGAGCAGCGTGAGGGGGGGATTCGCTTGTGCCAAACTGTTTTTGGGTTGGAGTGTGCTCCAAATATCCCCACAATCATTTTAATAGGGATTAATTTTTTTCGAGAAAAAAAGCAGTTATTATATGACAATCAAATAACGACTCTGCTAAAGTTTTTCTAACACAGCGCTCGCGTATTTTTTTCTCCATCGCTGGTAGTCGTAGGTGGGCCGTCCCTTCCTCACAGTTGTGACAGGAGACAACATTTATTTGGAGAAGTACGCAGCATTCACACATCACGCTCAGGCCATTACAGACAACAGTACACACACATGGGCACATGGCACACTGTACACAGTATATACACGAGCGCCTATCACTACAGCACACCATGTTGACCAAGGACGACTCTGACCATTATAATTCCGTGGAGTCACGAACTAATCCAAGACAACGTCGCCAGACGACCTTCTCTGCGCGAATAGTTCCTTCCCTATAAAGCAAGCACGCGCAAAGACATCGAGAATAGCCGACAGAGAAGCTTCCCTAAGTAGCATGGAGCGTTCTTCTTCTTCTTCTTCTTCTTCTTCTTCTTCTTCTTTGCGGGCACGCGGCAGCGGCGTCACCCTCCTGCTGGCTCTCCTACTCTGTTCCTTGGCGTGCTCGGCCGCGGTCCAAGGTATTCGTTTCCCTCGAACAACCAACCATTTCTTTCTGTGTATGCTTGGCCGGATTGATCAATCGACGTGTGCATGCATGCAGTTTCTCTGGACGGAAACCGCGAGGGGCAACGACCTCCGGCGCCCTGGGCATCAGGCGCGAGGTCGAAGTACTGCCCAGGCTGCAGCGACGACGGCGCCACTCCGCCGCCACCGCTGTCTGCAACTACGTCGGCACTTGCGCCTCACCGCAAGACCCTGGGGGTTGCTGCGAGGATCCTCCCTTCCACGAGAACCACCTATACTAGATGATATATATTGTTCTGTTGATGATGATCAGATGGCTAAGAGTCAAAGCAGAGAAATCTGAGCAAAGCCTTTACGACCCAGACATGTTGCATGTTGGCTCTCCAAATTAATTCTTAGCGAAAGTTCTACTACCCTTGACCGACACCCATCTTGTGGTATATATTACAGCAACTCCGAGTCATCGTATTGGCTCAATCGTCATTATAATCATTAATATGACGATTTTGAGCAAAAATAACGCTCTAAGAGAGTCGTCATCCAACCTCAGATAGTCATAATTTATGGAGGGCGTTTCATATCAAACCCGCAAGTCTTCATATTTTGACACTAGGTGTTTGGAGTGTGCTCCATCCATCAACCAACCGCATGTGAGCGCTCTCCTCAGCCTTTCGCGCGGCCCATTTTTTGTCCCTACCAATGGCGCCGCAGACGGTCATGACAACGTGTGTCAACTGCTCGCGGCCACTCCCGGCACATTTTTCCAACGCCCGCCATGTTTTTCCGTCACCCACCATTCGCGACTGTAAAAAGGTCATTGCCATGGTTGAATAGCTCACAACCTCCACTGACAACACAGTTGCCTATAGCCCCTTTCATCATTCATGTCGTCATGCCGCTTCCCATGTGGCCAGAATGGGTGTCGCTCTTGGAGGAGCAGGTGATGGAAGAGGAGCAAGCAGAGAGGAGGAGGATCAACATTATGCGCTAGAGGCCGCGCAGGAGGATCCTGCCCTTGATGAATGTGTGGGTTGGAATCTCATAACACACTCCACTTTTAAGGATATCCAACACGGGAACGTACATATCCCGTATGAGCGGGAGAGGGCTCGCCCATGCAACTCATATCGGACACCACATGTTTCCCCTCACATCTCTGTTAAGGATGTGTGGGATTAGTACCATGCCTCCCATGCCTCGATCGTCCACCCTGACAAAATCTTCAAGCATAGCTATGCCGGGCAGGCATTGCTGGTGGAGAGCCGCCACGCCATCTGGCTCTATTACAATGTAAAACATGCGGACTTGGCAACGAAGTGGTAGCACATTAGATGGCACACATTCGACATGCACACAGTGACATTCACCATGACGAATTGGCCCCTATCCCCCTCTTGAACATTCCGTTTTGGGCCTCCACGATGACGGGTAGGAACGGGACAAAGATGAGGTAGTCGGATTGTCACACTGCCACACGTAGAGGACGAGGTGGCTCATCATATGCATGTGCCCTGTGCACTGCATTCACCTTCTCCCAGGACATAAAAAGTCGTTGGTTTAGTAAAAAAAAGTCACTAAGCGACCTTTTCACCCCTATTAGTAAAAAAAGTCATTACAATTTACACACACAATGACACATTAGAGGGTGAGCCTCTGAGGGAGTCCTGGACTAAGGGGTCCTCGGGTGTACGGCCTGTTAGCCATGGGCCGGACTGATGGGCTGTGAAGATACGAAGACCGAAGACTGCACCCGTGTCCGGATGGGACTCTCCTTGGCGTGGAAGGCAAGCTTGGCGACCAAATATGTAGATTCCTTTCTTTGTAACCGACCTTGTGTAACCCTAGATCCTCCCGGTGTCTACATAAACCGGAGGACTTAGTCCAGAGGGAGATAGACTCATTACCATAGTCATACAGGCTAGACTTCTAGGGTTTAGCCACTATAATCTAATGGTAGATCAACTCTTGTAATACTCATATTCATCAAGATCAATCAAGCAATAAGTAGGGTATTACCTCCATAAAGAGGGCCCGAACCTGGGTAAACATCGTGTCCCCTGACTCCTGTTACCATCGACCTTAGACGCACAGTTCGGGACCCCCTAACCGAGATCCGCCGGTTTTGACACCGACATTGGTGCTTTCATTGAGAGTTCCACTGTGCCATCCCCAAAAGGTTTCGATGGCCCCTTCAATCATCAACAATGACGCTGTCCAAGGAGAAACCTTTCTCCCCGGACAGATCTTCGTATTCGGCGGCTTCGCACTATGGGCCAACTCCTTTGGCCACCTGGAGCAGATCGATAGCTACGCCCCTGGCCATTAGGTCAGATTTGGGAGCTTGAACTATGTCGCGGACGTCCATGGAGATTTGATCTTAGCCGGATTCGAGACCGCGGCAGCCACTCCTGGTCACCTTGATGAACATGACTTAACTCTGTCGTCAAACCGTATCCAGGAGATAGCTCCTATAACGGCTCCGGCCTTAGATCCAGAGCATACAGCATCGTCCAAGGATTGGAGGCTCAACCCCACCACGGAGGCTACAGATTCCCCGTTGTTGGAGCCGCACATGGACGTAACCTCACACAATATTTGTGTCACCGGAACTCCGGACTCATTTCTGGGCGTAAGTTCCAAACCATGTGAGCCCACGGATGCCGAACTTGATCGTTTATCGATCTTCGAGTTCGGCGCCACGGACATCTTCCAACACTCGCCCTTGGGTGATGTGCTAAACTCATTAAAGAGCATGTCCTTGGCGGGGGACTCACAGCCGAACTATGTTCGGTTCAAACTAGGGGCTGATAAAGGAGAATCTTGCTTCCCACCTGCCACCCACTTCATAGCCACAATCGAGGATTTAACCGACATGCTTGATTACGACTCCGAAGACATCGACGGTATGGACGACGATGCTGATGAGGAGCAAGACCAGAACCCGCCATATACGGGACGCTGGACGCCCACTTCTTCATACGATGTGTACATGGTGGATACACCCAAAATAACCAACGACGATGACAAAGAAAATCCAGTCGAGAATAAACCTCCTGAGACACAACAAAAACGCCGGCGTCCTCGGTGCCGCTCTAAGTCACGTCGTTCAAAAGACAGCAATGCTGACACCTGTGAAAATAATACGCCGGACGATGCCGAAAACAATGAAGACCTTGCCGAGGTAATATCTGAACAGGAGGAGCAAGAAAACGGGCAAGCTAGCCCTGACGAACAGGCCAGGCCTAACGACTCGGAGGACGGTAGTTATCGTCCGCTCTCTGAGGACGAGGAAAGCCTCGGCAACGAAGATTTCATCGTGCCTGAGGAACCTCTCGAGCAGGAGCGCTTCAAGCGCCAGCTAATAGCCACTACAAGGAGTCTGAAAAAGAAAAAGCAGCAGCTTCAAGCTGACCAAGATCTGCTCGTCGACAGATGGACTGATGTCCTGGCAGCCGAAGAATACGGCCTTAGACGCCCGACCAAGAGTTACCCAAAGCAAAGGATGCTACCTCAGTTCGATGAAGAGGCGCCGGAGCCCATACCTCCCTCGTGTAATGCGGTCGGCCGAATACTACACGGTTGGGACAGTGCGACGGACCAACCACCTCGTGGTCGAGATAGAGCGGTAACTCAAGCCGAACAGCAGTCCGCCCTGCTGCCACGAAAAAACAGAGACAAAACGGTCCGGGGTCATGCATACGACCTCAGACAAACCCTGGATAGTAGAGCAGGATATACCCGATCAATCTATGGATCGCGAGGACGTTCCTCAACACGTGATGATGGCTACCTATTCGGACGTGACAAACCTAGTCACACCCGAGCCGACAACCGCAGACAGACTCCATCGGAGCTACGCCGCGATGCGGCCGGATATAGAGGCGCTTCACACCCTCTTTGCTTCACTGATGAAGTAATGGATCACGAATTCCCCGAAGGGTTCAAACCCGTGAATATTGAATCATACGACGGAACAACCGATCCCGCGGTATGGATCGAGGATTTCATTCTCCACATACACATGGCCCGCGGGGATGATCTTCATGCCATCAAATACCTCTCACTAAAACTCAAAGGGCCAGCTCGACACTGGTTAAACAGCCTGCCTGAAAATTCTACTGGCAGCTGGGAGGACTTGGAAGAAGCTTTTCTTGACAACTTCCAAGGTACATACGTCCGGCCACCAGACGCCGATGACTTAAGTCACATGGTCCAACAACCTGGAGAGTCAGCCAGGAAATTCTGGACTAGATTCCTAACTAAAAAGAACCAGATCGTTGACTGTCCAGATGCCGAAGACCTAGCGGCCTTTAAACATAGCATCCGTGACGAATAGCTCGCCCGCCATCTCGGCCAAGAAAATCCCAAATCTATGGCAGCCTTCACGGCACTCATGACCCGCTTTTGCGCGGGTGAGGACAGTTGGCTGGCTCGTAGCAAAAACATAGCCAGCAAGGCGGGGCCCTCCAAGGTCAAAAGAAGCAACGGCAAGCTCCGACGTAACAGATACAAGCGCCGAAGCAATGGTGATAATACCGATGACACTACAGTTAATGCCGGATTCAACGGCTCCAATTACGGTCAGCGGAAAAAGGCGTATAAAAGGAATAGTCAGGGACCATCCAGGTTGGACCACATACTCGATCGTCTGTGCCAGATACATGGCACCCCAGACAAACCAGCCAATCATACCAACAGGGATTGTTGGGTCTTCAAACAGGTCGGCAAGTTAAATGCCAAGAACAAGGAAAATGGATCGCAAAGTAAGGACGATGATGAAGAGCCCCAGCAACCGAACCCAGGGGGGCAGAAGAAGTTCCCCTCCTAAAGTCAAAATGGTGAACATGATATATGCTACACGCATCCCCAAAAGGGAGCGCAAGCACGCACTAAGGGACGTTTATGCGATAGAGCCAGTCGCCCCAAAATTCAACCCATAGTCATCATGCCCGATCACTTTTGATCATCGGGATCATCTGACTAGTATCCGACATGGCGGATCGGCCGCACTAGTCCTGGACCCAATCATTAATGGATTCCACCTAACGCGAGTCCTCATGGACGGTGTTACCAGCCTCAATCTGCTCTATCAAGACACAGTGCGCAAAATGAGCATTAATCCATCAAGGATCAAGCCAACAAAGACTACCTTCAAAGGAGTCATGCCAGGTGTAGAGGCCCGCTGTAAGGGCTCAATCACACTAGAGGTTGTCTTCGGATTCCCCGACAACTTCCGAAGCGAAGAGTTAATCTTCGACATCGTCCTATTCCGTAGTGGTTATCATGCACTGCTCGGACAAACCGCATTTGCCCGGTTCAACACGGTGCCGCACTATGCTTATCTTAAGCTCAAGATGCCTGGTCCACGCGGCGTCATAACGGTCGACGGAAACACGGAACGCTCCCTCCGTACAGAGGAGCACAACGCCGCCCTGGCAGCAGAAGTACAGAGCGGCCTTCTCAAGAAGAACCGTAATCCGGCTGCCGAGCCCCTGGACATCATAAAGAGGGTCTGGACTACGCTGCAACAGGACAACTCGGCTCATCAAGAGCTCAATTAGCAATTTGGCTTCCGTCCCAGCCCCGATCAGGTAGTGGCATTCGTACCATGCGTGCATAATTATGCACTAGAAATCCCATGGGCATAGATGGAGGCACAGTTAGCTTGTGATCCACAGTTCGGCTCGACCGATCCCGGACACACATATACTTTCACTATTTCCTTTTTCCCTTTCCAGGTTTCTTTTACATAGGCCTTCTTGGACGGCCCGACTATCAATCCTGTCAAAGGATAAAAATACCAGGATGGCAAGAAGCACAGACGTATAGGGGAAGCTCTAGAGGTCAATTTAACGACCACTCTACCTGTTGTCAGGACCCACACACAGCTCGCCTTTGTTCATGGCATGTTAAATAGTCGGTTGGTTATCGCACTATTTGTATTAATGCGCTTTGACGCATTAACCCAATTATAATGGAAGTAGTTCATGGCCCAAGTTTAAGGGCCCCAGATATTACCTCTGCTCTCTTTCTGTTTTCCTTTTCCCATTGATAACTTATCTTCTAGCACCGTACACTTTTGTATGTTTCATATTTGCCAGGGGCTCCCTAGCATCCCACAATATGGCAACAAAGTCCGAACAGTTTTTATAGTATAGTTCGGCACCCCGAATTTAGCATTATATGCATTGGCTCCAAATCATGTCTTTGGTCAATAGTTGGGTTGCCTGGCTCCTGTGCTTGATACCTTATATTCCACTATATCGGTTAAGGTAGTAAAGGGAGAACTACTGTGATTGTGCCCTGGTTTATCCAAAGGAGCACCTCAGTAGAGAAAGCCGAAAACTGACTGTCATGATGTGGCGAGAGCCAGTCAGCTGTTCAGAGGTTGCAAATCGTTGGAGATTTCTTCCGCGTTATGCGAAGGATCGGTACTTCCCGATCAGACGCTGATAGCACTCTACTTCAGAAACTAGGGGTTGCGTCTATGTTTTTATTGTCGAACTCCTATGGCTAAGTGAGGGCGTTCAAGATGAATAGTCTGATTGCCTGGTTCGTTGCGCTAAACAACTCCTTCAAGGACCATATAATTGGATCAAGATTGTTTAGATTCCATCCCGAACACCTCCGTACTACCTACGTGGGGGTAGAAGACGACGACTAGCCAACCCTCAGATTTCATACAACACGGCCGCACCGGAGGTAAAATTAAAAACATAACAATCATTATATTACAAACCGACTTTGTTTTACAAAGCAAAGACAACATGGGTGTATTCATTCAAAAATAATGCCCTGCCCACACTGCGTTGCCACAATACGAGACCCCTCTAGGACATCCACAAAATAGCGCTCGGGTGTGCGGTGCTCCTTGCCCTCTGGCGGCCCCCTGGCTAGCTCGACGGCATTCATCTTCGCCCACCACATCTTGCAACAGGCGAAGGCCATGCGCGCACCTTCAATACAGGCCGATCGCTTGACGACGTCCAGCCAAGTATAAGCGTTCACCAACCGCCTCACGAGTCCGAAGTAGCTGTCGGGCATAGCTTCCGCTGGCCATAGCCGGATTATCAGATCCTTCATGGCTAGTTCGACCACCCTATGCAGCTCCACCAGCTGTTTCAGCTGATCGGTGAAGGGCACGAGATGCTCTGGTGCAAGATACTGCGACCAGAACAATTTCTCCGTGGAGCTCCCTTCCTCGGCTCGAAAGAACTCCGCGGCATCGGACACACTGCGCGGTAGGTCTGTGAAGGCTCCTGGAGAACTATGAATCCGGGTTAGTAAGAGATACTTATTCCGCATATATTTGCCTTGCATACTAAATGCCTTACCCGCCGCAATCTTCCTAGCCTCCTAGATCTCTTGGAGGGCGCTCTGGGCCTCATTCTGAGTCGTCTCCGTGCTCAGACAAGCCTTGGCGAGTTCGGTCTCTCGAACCGACACGTCGTGTCCCAAGGTCTCGCACTTCCTTACCGTGTCCTGGAGCTCTTGTTGAACCTCGTTGACCCGGGCCTTGAGCTTCTTACGGGCAGCCTGCTCCTTGACAGCCTTCCCCTCGGCTTCGGCCAGGGCCTCCTTCAGAGCCTCGACCTCGGTCGTTGCTCCTATACGTATCATGACACTTCGGTCAATATATACAATCTTACTCTTTTCGAATATTTCATGGATTATTACATACCTTTATTCTCCTGGAGCTGCCGCTTCACCTGGCCGACCTCCTCCTCGGCCTACTCCAGTCCCCGCTTTAGTTCGGAGACTTCGGCAACATGTGAGGCCGCGGCCAGCAGCGACGCCTGCATATCCATTCCAGACAAATTTAGTTAGTTTCCTGTCATAAAGGATAGACCCTCTGTCCGCCTTTTTCTTTCCGAAGCACCGGATAGTGTCTCAGGGGCTACTGTCTATATTGGGATTTTCTCTTTTTGCGTCGCTTACCTCAAAACCTATTGAAAGCACAAGTGCTCCCTAGGTGGTTTTGGTAATTAATGTCAACATATATCTTGTTGGACTAACATTTTTATCTAGTATGTTTCAGATAAGTTCAAAAGTGAAGTGGCATGGACTAGAGGATGTGAAACCCCTTCAAGATGCTAAGGACAAAGGATTGGCTCAAGCTCAAAGCTCAAGACTCTACATTTTCTATTTTAGTGATCCAAGATCACATTGAGTCTATAGGAAAAGCCAATACTATCAAGGAGTGATGAGGTGTTGCTTAATGAGGTTCTTGCTCAAAATGCTTAGTGATATGCTCCAAAACCCTCAACTACTTTCTCACATCCACATATGACCTAAACCAAAAGACAAACTCGGCCCCACCGATTCTTCCTATCCGGCGCAACCGAGTTTCAAATGTCAAAGCCATTGCCACAAACTCTAGGCAAATCGGTCTCACCGATAGAGATCTCGGTCTCACCGAGATGGGATTGCAAACTCTCTGTTGCCTATTGCAATACTTTTGGTCTCACCAAAACTTGCGATCGGTCCCACCGAGATTGCAATGTAAACTCTCTGTTTCCCTTTTGTAACATTTCGGTCTCACCGAAATGAGCGATCGGTCCCACCGAGTTTACCTAACCAACTCTCTGGTTAGCTTATTACCAAAATAGGTCTCACCGAGTTTGTGTAATCGGTATCACCGAGATTACGTTATGCCCTAACCCTAATCATATCGGTCATACCAAGTTGCATGTCGGTCCCACCGAAAACCCTAACGGTCACTAGTTTTGCTGAATCGGTCCGACCGAGTTTAACCATTCGGTCCCACCGAGTTTGGGAAGTTATGTGTAACGGTTAGATTTTGTGTGGAGGCTATAAATACCCCTCCACCACCTCTTCATTCATGGAGAGAGCCATCAGAACAAACCTACACTTCCAACTTACTTTTTCTAAGAGAGAACTACCTACCCTTGTGTTGAGGCCAAGATATTCCATTCTTACCATATGAATCTTGATCTCTAGCCTTCCCCAAGTTTCTTTCCACTCAAATCTTCTTTCCACCAAATCCAAATCCTTTGAGATAGAGTTGAGTGTTGGGGAGACTATCATTTGAAGCACAAGAGCAAGGAGTTCATCATCAACACACCATTTGTTACTTCTTGGAGAGTGGTGTCTCCTAGATTGGCTAGGTGTCACTTGGGAGCCTC
Organism: Triticum urartu; assembly: GCF_056163025.1. Taxonomy (NCBI): domain Eukaryota; kingdom Viridiplantae; phylum Streptophyta; class Magnoliopsida; order Poales; family Poaceae; genus Triticum; species Triticum urartu. The sequence continues at coordinate 113,972,815 of NC_141879.1, forward strand.
CGACAAGATTGTGGAGTTGAACCAAGGAGTTTGTAAGGGCAAGGAGATCGCCTACTTCGTGAAGATCTACCGCTAGTGAGGCAAGTCCTTCGTGGGCGACGGCCATGGTGGGATAGACAAGGTTGCTTCTTCATGGACCCTTCGTGGGTGGAGCCCTCCGTGGACTCACGCAACCATTACCCTTCGTGGGTTGAACTCTCCATCAACGTGGATGTACGATAGCACCACCTATCGGAACCATGACAAAAACATCCGTGTCTCCAATTGCGTTTGAATCCTCCAAACCCTTCCCTTTACATTCTTGCAAGTTGCATGCTTTACTTTCCGCTGCTCATATACTCTTTGCATGCTTGCTTGATATGTATTGTGTTTGTTAAACTTGTGCCAAAAATCCACTTCAACCTAAAGATTTTAAAAACTGCAACTTTTGGTAGTTAGTGTCTAATCACCCCCCCCCTCTAGACACCTCTTCTCAGTCCTTTCAATTGGTATCAGAGCTTTGGTCTCCATTGCCTTGGTTTAATCACCATTGGAGGAAGATGGATGTGTCTACTTTGGGGAGTCTTAGACCTAGAGTGCCTATTCTTGATGGAGAATATTTTCATGAGTGGAAAAATGAAATGCTTGAGATTTTCAATGAATATCATTTAAACAAGTACATTACTAGCCCTTGTGCACCTCATGTTGATCCTTTGCATCCTACCCTAGATGAGTCTATTGACATGATCCGCAACCTTAGAACTGTTAGTCTTATCACTAGAGGCTTGCCTAGAAACTTGATTGAATGTTTGCCTACTCTTGATTGTGCCTACACTATATGGAGATTTCTTGAGGAACTCTTTGCAAATTATTCCTTGAAAGATCTAGATGAAATCCTCCATAAGTCTATTGCCTTGATTAAGATGAGTTCCAATGATCCCAAATTTGGTGACTGCTTATTTGAGCTTACTAATCTTACGAGTGCCAAAGGAGATGTTGGAATTATTAGCAATATCATTTCCAGAGCTATTAGAATTCATAAAGATAACTATAGAAATGATCATTTATCTAATGAATTACCCTCTCTACGAATTGATCAATCACAAGATGATGTTGAACATGGATACTCTGATGAGGATGATGATGACAGTGACTATGATCTTAATGATGCAATGAGACACTTTGGTCTTATGGCAAATCTTCACGGCTACATGGCTGGAGGAAAGGAATGGGTTCTTGATAGTGGATGTACTGATCATATGACCGGAGATAAAGATATGTTCCGTGAGCTTGCTGAAAACGATGGCCCTTGAAAATATGTCACCTTTGGTGATAACTCAAAGGGTAAGGTGGTTGGCCTCGGTAAGGTGGCCATCTCACATGATAGCTCCATACAAAATGTCATGCTCGTTGAATCTCTTGGGTACAATTTACTTTCAGTATCTAGACTTGCTGATTTCGGTTTCAATGTTTTATTCACTGAAGTAGATTGCCAAGTGTTTCGTAGAGACAATCGTAAAATGGTCTTTACCGGAATACGTAGAGGTGATCTTTACATTATTGATTTCACTAAAAAGGCTCAACCTAGAACTTGCTTAATTGCTAAATCCTCTAAAGGTTGGTTATGGCATAGACGATTAGGTCATGTTGGTATGCGAAACCTTGACAAGCTTATTAAAGGTGATCATATCCTTGGAGTAAAAGATGTTATATTTGACAAGGATAGCTTTGTAGTGCTTGTCAGGCAGGGAAACAAGTTGGAGGAATTCATCGCGCGAAGAACATCATGACCATGAGAAGACCACTCGAGCTACTTCACATGGATCTCTTTGGTCCAAATGCCTACAAGAGTCTCGGTGGTAACTCATTTGGACTAGTCATAGTTGATGATTTTTCAAGATTTACGTGGGTGTTCTTTCTTGATGACAAATCGTAGGTCCAAAAGATCTTCAAAAACTTCGCTAGGAAGGCCCAAAATCAATTTGACGTGAAGATCAAGAAGGTTCGAAGCGACAACGAAATGGAGTTCAAGAATGCAAATGTGGATACCTTTCTTGACGAAGAAGGGATTTCACATGAGTTCTCGTCTACGTACACACCTCAACAAAATGGAGTCATTGAGAGGAAGAACGGGACACTTATGGAGATGGCAAGAATGATGCTTGATGAGTACAAGACGCCAAAACACTTTTGGGCAGAAGCGGTTGAGACAGCTTGCCATGCTACAAATTGCTTGTATCTTCACAAGCTACTCGGCAAGACGGCATACGGGCTCCTCACCGGTAACAAACCCCAAGTTGGATACTTTCGAGTATTTGGCTCAAAGGGCTACATTCTTGATAAGCATCGTCGTTCTAAATTTGCTCCCAAATCTCATGAAGGTTTCCTACTTGGTTATGGCCCAAACTCTCACACTTAGCATGTCTACAACAATTTCACCCGAAAGGTTGAAGAGATGGTAGATGTGAAGTTTGATGAATCTAACGGCTCGCAAGTAGAGCAATTGCCAATTGATGTAGGAGACAAAGACCCTTCGGAAGCAATTCAAGACTTGTCTATTGGCAAGATTCGTCCAACGGAGGTAAAGGAGAGTACTTCGTCAGTCCAAGTGGAAGCTTCTACCTCACGACAAGGTGAACCAAGAGTTGATACGGAAGCATCCACAAGTGGGACACATCAAGATGAAGAAAACGAGGAAGTGCATCAAGATGAACGCCAACAACCTCCTTCTCCACCACGACAAGAGAACGACAATGTCAACAACGAAGAAGGCTAAGAAGAAGAACAAGATGAAGAAGATGTTCAACCAAGATCCAAGCAAAAGCTTTCACGAGTTCGAGCAAGAATTGCTAAAGATCATCCCGTTGAGCAAATCTACAATGATATCCAAACCGGGAGAATCACTCTCTCAAAAACTCGCTTAGCTAACTTTTGTGAAAACTATTCATTCATCTCTCGCAGTGAACCTATGAAGGTTGAAGAAGCATTGGAAGATCCGGATTGGATAAACGCTATGCATGAAGAGCTACACAACTTTGAGAGAAATCAAGTGTGGACATTGGTTGAAAAGCCTGACAACAACCACAACATCATTGGTACCAAATGGGTGTTTCGCAACAAGCAAGATGAAGATGGTCAAGTCGTCCACAACAAAGCACGCCTAGTCGCCCAAGGCTACACTCAAGTCGAAGGTATGGACTATGGTGAGACATATGCCCCCGTTGCTAGACTTGAGTCCATTCGCATCTTACTTGCCTATGCTAATCATCATGATATCACCTTGTACCAAATGGACATTAAAAGTGCTTTTCTAAATGGTGAAATTGAGGAGGAAGTTTGTGTTAAGCAACCTCCCGGATTTGTCAATCCTAAGAAACCTAATCATGTTTACACAACTTCACAAAGCTCTTTATGGTCTTAAACAAGCTCCTAGAGCATGGTATAAATGCTTGACCAAGTTCCTTATTGAAAAAGGCTTTGAAATTGGAAAAATAGATTCTACTCTTTTTACTAAAAGGGTTAATGGAGAACTATTTGTGTGCCAAATTTATGTCGATGATATTATATTTGGATCAACTAACCCTCATTTTAGTGAAAAGTTTGGAAAGCTAATGTAGGAGAAGTTTGAGATGTCGATGATGAGTGAACTCAAATTCTTTCTCGGTTTGCAAATCAAGCAAACTAAGGAAGGCACCTTTGTATCTCAAATGAAGTACACCAAGAACTTATTCAAGAAGTCCAATATGTAAGAATGCAAAGGTACGACTACACCCATTCCTACTAGTGGACATCTTGATTTAACCAAAGATGGTGAACCGGTTGATCAAAAGGTTTATCGCTCTATGATTGGTTCAATGTTATATCTATGTGCTTCACGTCCAGATATTATGCTAAGTGTGTGCATGTGTGCACGTTATCAAGCCACTCCTAAAGAATGTCATCTTAAGGCCATGAAAAGGATAGTGAGATACTTAATCCATACACCAAATTTTGGCATTTGGTATCCAAAGAGGGCTTCCTTTGATCTTGTTGGCTACTCCGATTCGGACTATGCCGGTGACAAGGTTGATAGAAAGTCCACTTTGGGTACTTGTCAATTTCTTGGTAGATCTCTTGTATCTTGGTCCTCCAAGAAACAAAACTCGATATCCTTATCCACCACCGAAGTGGAATACATTGCCGCTGGATCATGTTGTGCTCAATTACTTTGGATGACCCAAACTCTTAAAGATTATGGAATATATGTGAAACATGTTCCATTGCTATGTGACAATGAAAGTGCTATTAAAATTTCTCACAATCCCGTGCAACATTCTCGAACTAAGCATATTGAAGTTCTTCATCATTTCATTCGAGATCATGTTGCCAAAGGGGACATTAATCTTAAGCATGTTCGCATCGATAATAAATTGGCGGATATATTTACCAAACCACTTGATGAGAAAGTGTTTTGCAGGTTAAGAGGTGAATTGAACATCATTGATGCTTCAAACTTGGAGTAGGAACTCCATTTAATACATGCAAGGCATGAGCCTATGACTAATCCTTGATATTTCTCTTATGTTGACTATCTTATGTCTTGGATATATTTGCACCTTGCATGCTATCTAACCCATGTAGGTACTTGGATGAATCGAAATCTATGAGATTGCAACTCACTCACATCTTGAGCATTTTCTATATCACTAAGTCGCTACACAATGGTGGATGAAGACAAGGAAGCACGCAACCATTCAAACATATCCTTTGACAAATTCTATCATGATTGTCATTTTGGATACACAAGTGCTCTTCCTTGCAAAAACTAACCCATGTAGGTAGATGAACTCAAAATTCAAGTGATGCTCCCAACTCTTGATGAGCTACATCAACCTTGAGCAACCCACACAAGTTCAAATACATGATCATGATCAACACCACCACCCAAGGTATGTTATTCCATCTTAGAGAAGCTTTACTCAAAGTCATGGGATAAAGAAACTCAACAAGATGTGAATACATCAAGATGCTTTAACGAAAAATGGTAACCCCATTTTGAGCTTAAACGATGAGTATGACCAAAGATCAAGTAATCTCACTTGACTCCTAAGTCAATATACTCTAACATAGGTGACTTTCTCACCGCCCAATTCTAGATGAAGTTCTCTTGTGTTCTTTTCTGAGCTCTTGCATTTGTCTCATGCATATTTGTTTTCCTCTTCAAAAAAACTTCATCTAGATTCTTTTTAGTTTCTTCTCTTTTATTTTCCGTTCTGCATTTTCTGCATTAAATTTCTTGCAAATCCTTGTAAGATCTTACTTGTCTAGTGAGCTGAGGTGACAAATATTTTCTCTGCGATGAACTCAGTCACACCGGGCTGTTTACTTCGGTCCAACCGAACCCTTTCGGTGCCACCGAAGCACCAAACTCGGTGCTACCGATTTCACTGCAGGAAAAACATCTTGCCACTTGTTTCTGAATTCTTTTTTATCCAGCTTCACTCAATGAATCTTGTCCTCGACCAGCATCCTACTCAAATTCTTGCTTTGTTCTGTGACTCAAGGACCAAACCCATCATGACAAAAAATCCAGAAGAACCCTTCTTGAAAATTGATGTCAAAGGGGGAGAGAGATCATCATATCTATAGGGGAGAGAATACTCTAGGGAAGAAAGAGACCCCAGATGCTTGGTGTTCAAGAGGAGAGAAGTCACATGTCTTCAAGGGGGGAAAGACGTGTTAATATTTGCTCGATTGTATTAGCTCTGTTTATTTCCTTTGAGCTCTGTTTTTGCTCTGATTTTTTGTTCCCTATCTTCTCCCAATATCCCATGTTTGATTCAGGGGAGCAAGACATCTAAGTGAAAGAAATCCTTGAATTTACCCATGTTAGATTCAGGGGGAGCAAGACATCTAAGGGAAAGAAATCCTTGAATTTATTGCATATCTTTACCTTTGGGGACATGTCTTTATCCAATGTGGTACTTAGTACTCACTCTACATGTCATCCCAGTCTTGATACTCTTGTGGTCTCTCTTGTTTGCTCTGGCCAGTAGGTGTATCTGTGTTATCTAACCTTGTTTACGCAGGTTCATCCCATCCTAAGCCAACTCAAGACCACAAGGTAAGTATATGCATCACAATCATGTGAATGAGAATTTCTTGCTGATGTGCATACTGTTTGCCAGAAGGACTCATGAGCATGAAGGTACATCTCTCATATTTTCATCATTTGCTCTGATGCATATGACCAAGATACATATAACACATTGCTTACTCTGTCATGTTTATGCATTCACATGCTCCTATATTCAATATTCACATGATTGCATACATGTAGGGGGAGCCTATGCAAGTTACATGTCTTTCCAGAGCTTTACTTTCTACTCTTAATATCTTGATCTAAAGCTTTGATGTATGTTGTCATCAATTACCAAAAAGGGGGAGATTGAAAGCACAAGTGCTCCCTAGGTGGTTTTGGTAATTAATGTCAACATATCTCTTGTTGGACTAACATTTTTATCTAGTATGTTTCAGATAAGTTCAACAGTGAAGTGGCATGGACTAGAGGATGTGAAACCCCTTCAAGATGCTAAGGACTAAGGATTGGCTCAAGCTCAAAGCTCAAGACTCTACATTTTCTATTTTAGTGATCCAAGATAACATTGAGCCTATAGGAAAAGCCAATACTATCAAGGAGGGATGAGGTGTTGCTTAATGAGGTTCTTGCTCAAAATGCTTATTGATATGCTCCAAAACCCTCAACTACTTTCTCACATCCACATATGACCTAAACCAAAGTCAAACTCGGCCCCACCGATTCTTCCTATCCGGTGCCACCGAGTTTCAAATGTCATAGCCACTGCCACAAACCCTAGGCAAATCGGTCTCACCGATAGGGATCTCAATCTCACCGAGATGGGATTGCAAACTCTATGTTGCCTATTGCAATACTTTCGATCTCACCGAAACTTGCGATCGGTCCCACCGAGATTGCAATGTAAACTCTCTGTTTCCCTTTTGTAACACTTCGGTCTCACCGAAATGAGCGATCGGTCCCACCGAGTTTACCTAACCAACTCTCTGGTTAGCTTATTACCAAAATCGGTCTCACCAAGTTTGTGTAATCGGTCTCACCGAGATTACATTATGCCCTAACCCTAATCATATCGGTCCTACCAAGTTGCATGTCGGTCCCACCGAAAACCCTAACGGTCACTAGCTTTGCTGAATCGGTCCGACCGAGTTTAACCATTCGGTCCCACCGAGTTTGGGAAGTTATGTGTAACAGTTAGTTGTGTGGAGGCTATAAATACCCCTCCACCACCTCTTCATTCGTGGAGAGTGCCATCAGAACAAACCTACACTTCCAACTTACTTTTTCTGAGAGAGAACTACCTACCCTTGTGTTGAGGCCAAGATATTCCATTCTTACCATATGAATCTTGATCTCTAGCCTTCCCCAAGTTTCTTTCCACTCAAATCTTCTTTCCACCAAATCCAAATCCTGTGAGAGAGAGTTGAGTGTTGGGGAGACTATCATTTGAAGCACAAGAGCAAGGAGTTCATCATCAACACACCATTTGTTACTTCTTGGAGAGTGGTGTCTCCTAGATTGGCTAGGTGTCACTTGGGAGCCTCCGACAAGATTGTGGAGTTGAACCAAGGAGTTTGTAAGGGCAAGGAGATCGCCTACTTCGTGAAGATCTACCGCTAGTGAGGCAAGTCCTTCGTGGGCGACGGCCATGGTGGGATAGACAAGGTTTCTTCTTGGTGGACCCTTCATGGGTGGAGCCCTCCGTGGACTCGCGCAACTATTACCCTTCATGGGTTGAAGTCTCCATCAACGTGGATGTACGATAGAACCACCTATCGGAACCACGACAAAAATATCTGTGTCTCCAATTGCGTTTGAATCCTCCAAACCCTTCCCTTTACATTCTTGCAAGTTGCATGCTTTACTTTCCGCTGCTCATATACTCTTTGCATGCTTGCTTGATATGTATTGTGTTTGTTAAACTTGTACCAAAAATCCACTTCAACCTAAAGATTTTAAAAACTGCAACTTTTGGTACTTAGTGTCTAATCACCCCCCCCCCTCTAGACACCTCTTCTCGGTCCTTTCACCTGTCAGCAGGCTATTGCAGGCTTCCGTTAGTCCGCTCTTGGCAGACTGAAACCTTTCAATCACCGTGCCCATAAGAACACGGTGCTCATCCACAATGGAAGCGCTGCGAGGCGCTTCTAGCTGATTATCTGGTGCCCCTGGTTGGACAGGGGGTCACCGGTGGAATAGGCATACCCCCTTCGTTCGAAGGAGGTCGCGTGCCGGATCCCGGAGCCGTATCGGTCTCCGGAATATAGTCCGGTTGAGGGCCGAACTAAGTACGGCCCTCCTCCCTAGTCTCCAGGGGGACTGGTTCCCCCTGGTGTTCGGCGGCGGGGGCTTCGCCTTCGGGCACCCCCTAAGCCTCTCCCTGGCCTAGGAAGGTCCGTTGGGAGAGAACCTCGTCGTGTCCTTTGGCCTTGGGAGAATAAGCGGCCGACGGTGTCTCGCTGGCCATCTCCTTTGAGTCCAATGAACCTCTTGATGAGGATCGCTGGGAGCTGTCATTGGCCGGACTGCAATGGCATAATTAACCATGTCAATACATTGAAGTGGAGATGCTGGACATATGGGTATACGGGAGTCATAGCACTTACGATGCAGCTTGAGGCTTGGTGCGGGGGTGCCGCTCCGGACTATTGTCGACGTCCCACGCGGATTTGTCCGTGAAGGAGCCCTTCCCCTTCTTGGACGTCCCCGCCTCCAGGTTCGTGGAGGACGCCCTCTTCTTCTTTCCCTCGTCAGGGGGAGGGTTGTTCTCCTCCTCCTCATCATCATCATCCTCATCCTCGGCGGCGGAGGAGCAGGTCTTGTCTTCGGATGTCGCGTCCGAAGCACTCCTGCGACGGGGGCCACTCCGGACCCCCTTGGCCTTCTCCGACGGCGCTGTATAGGGCGCCGGCACCAGCATCTTCGCTAAACGTGAAATGACTGGTTCTTTAGGTAGCGGAGCCGGACACTGGATCCGCTTCGCCCTCTTCATCCATTCCTGAAGAAGTAATGACAGCAAAAGTTCAGATATCCTCCTTGAAACAAATAAGTAGAGGACGCGTTAAAAACTTACCTCGCTGGCAGGGTGGTTAATATCATGCCCACGGTCCGAATCCGTGGCTGGCGGTATCTCGTTGCCCTTGAAGAGAAACTTCCAGGCATCTTTGTGAGTGGTCTCAAAGAGCCTCTTCAGGGTATGGTGCTTCTTCGGATTGAACTTCCATAGCGGGAGGCTTCGGCTTTGGCACGGGAGAATCCGGTGAACTAGCATCACCTGGATTATATCGACAAGTTTGACATCCTTGTCCACCATGCTTTGAACGCGCGTCTGCAGCGCTATCAGCTCGTCTAGCGAACACCAGTTCAGGCTCTTCTCGACTCAGGAGGTGAGCCGCATTGGAGCACCGGGGTTGAATTCGGTAGCTGCGGCCCAGTTGGTGCCGCGGGGTTCTGTAATATAGAACCATTGTTTCTGCCATTCCTTGACAGTCTCCACAAAAGTGCCTTTCGGTCAGGAGACATTGGACAGCTTACTCACCATGGCTCCTCTGCACTCCGCTTGCTGGCCATCTACCACATTCGGCTTCACGTTGAAGACCTTGAGCCACAACCCAAAGTGGGGCTGGATGCGAAGGAAGGCCTCACACACGACGATGAACGCCGAGATGTTGAGGAAGGAGTTTGGGGACAGATCATGGAAGTCTATCCCGTAATAGTATATCAGCCCGCGGATGAAAGGGTGGACTGGAAACCCTAGCCCACGGAAGAAATGGGGGATGAATACCACCCTCTCATTGGGCTTCGGTGTGGGGGCGATTTGCCCCTGGGCCGGAAGACGGTGGGCGATTTCCTTCGCTAGGTACCTGGCCGCCCGAAGCTCAGTAATGTCCTTCTCCCGGACGGAGGAGACCATCCACTTGCCTTGACCTCCGGATCCGGACATGGTTGAGTGTTAGCTTGAGTGGGTAGAAGATGAGAACTTGGGCGCTGGAGCTCAAGATTGGAAGGGCGAGGAGAAGGCGTGGGAGAAGAAGGGGGAATCCTTATCCCCTTATAAAGGCAGTGTATATTGAACGCCTCCTCGCTCGCCTTAAAACTCGCCTATTCCCAAGGGCTGTGTAAACGACACGGTTGGGTTACCCATACCCGTATTGATGAGAATCCCGCAATAAGGGGACATGATCTCTGCTTCGATAAGACATGCCAATGGCGACCGCGTCTCGAAACATGGAGCGGCAGACGAAAAACGGTTTGAAATTTTGACCGGACAGACGTGATGTCATGTTACAAAAAGTTGCCAGCGGATTGGATTCGTGAAATATTATATTCTCTCTACGGTTGTGTGTGGTGTGTGTGTTACAGGTCCGGACACGTCGGTACGTCCGAAGACTATTTTGGAGTTCGGAAGGAGGAACCCGCCTTGTAATGCCGAAGACAGATCTACGCGCCGGATACCTTGTCATTGAAGTCGGGTTCAGGGGCTACTGAGGGAGTCCTGGACTAAGGGGTCCTCGGGCGTCCGGCCTGTTAGCCATGGGCCGGACTGATGGGCTGTAAAGATACGAAGACCGAAGATTGCACCTGTGTCCGGATGGGACTCTCCTTGGCATGGAAGGCAAGCTTGGCGACCAAATATGTAGATTCCTTTCTTTGTAACCGACCTTGTGTAACCCTAGATCCTCCCGGTGTCTATATAAACTGGAGGACTTAGTCCGGAGGGAGATAGACTCATTACCATAGTCATATAGGCTAGACTTCTAGGGTTTAGCCATTACGATCTCATGGTAGATCAACTCTTGTAATACTCATATTCATCAAGATCAATCAAGCAGGAAGTAGGGTATTACCTCCATAGAGAGGGTCGAACCTGGGTAAACATCGTGTCCCCTGACTCCTGTTACCATCGACCTTAGACGCACAGTTCGGGACCCCCTACCCGAGATCCGCCGGTTTTGACACCGACAGCCTCCACATGTACATTACTGCTCAGGTTGTTTTTATCATATGCAGGTTTCTGGAGTTGTGTTATGGATTCATATGGCGAAGTTTCAAAAAGTTATGCTTTGTGCATGATGGCTCCCTTGTTTCTATGTTCATTTGTTTCAAATATTATGGTCGTGTTGCCTTTAGCATTTTTGATTTGTTACTTACTTTGATACATATTTTTTTACTGACAATATGCATTTCATTGGAGTTTGATGATTATTTGTGACATCTAAACTCTCCATTTTTTGTTACTATTCATATGATATTTGTATGTCTAAAATTTGTGTTACTACTTAATGAATCTGCATATATGTGTGCAGACTTGAGTAGGGTCCGAGATGAAAAAAAATCCAAAGATGACGCATGACTTGAGTATTTTTCACTTCAATTATTAATCTTTTGCAGGATTGTTAGTTACTTCAATTTGACTAGACAGCTTGAATGATGGTATCTTGTGTATAATATGGATTTGCTAATAACTATTTTATCCTTATAAGATGCATCCGATATTAATTTTCGTCATTGTTATGTATTCCCTCTGGCCCATAATATAAGAGCGTTTTTTACACTGGGACTGAGGGAGTACCATATATGATCTTTGTGGCATATATTACCATTGTTTCACTCTATACAAGCAAAGGGAAGGTAATCAATTTGAATATAAGCGCTGGAAACATAACATGTTTGCTCCTGTTGATGGGAGAACTATTGACATGACATTATCTTGCAGAAAATAATTATCATGGAACTTCTTGTTCACTGATTTCTCTGATGGAGTAGAGACATGACATGCCGAATTTCAAAAGACAATATTGTATTTCAAAATGCATGATTACATACCTCCTACATCCTTTGCACGGATTTTATTTTTCTTAGTTTTTATTTGCTTCTGTTCTTAGGTTCGTAAAACTGTAATGCAGGTATTGAGTTTTCATGTGCATGAATTGAGGATGTTTCTTACTCTGTTTGTAAACTACCTTGATCGTACAATGATCAAAGAGTACAAAGACTTCTACGTGGCCAGCTGGACCTCAAACCCACTGCCATTCCTTCTCTTATTTTAAAATAAAAACAACGTAGATGCATGCACAGGCTCCACCAGAGGTGCGGCGTGCCTCCGCTCCTACGCCTACCAGTTGCAGGTAACAATGACTAAGAAAATGGCTTAAGATTAACCTAATCCAAGATTTGGAAAAGCATCGCCTTGTTCCAATCAGGACATCACAATGACCAGTTCCAAACCACTTCACATCTTGAGAGTCCATTTTTAAGACCAACCAAAAAAACGTGGCCATAGAACATCAGAACCTTAATACAAGACTTATCAGTCAGAAATATTTTAAATAAGTTCCACAACCGTTGAATTGAATTGTTCTACTAGTACCACACAAAATTGGCCACATGATGAATTATTTGGCCCCCTGCAGAAAGGTCAATTGGTGCTCCGAATTTTTTTTGTGAATACAAAAAACTTAACTAGTACATGATCACCGAACCTATCCACAACCGAAAACCATGACCATCGCCAGCTTGTCTTAAAGTAAAGTACACCCAAGGATGTCCAGAAACCAACCATGTAGAACATCGCTGAACAACCAAACAGTATGATATAACCAACTTTATCATCTTCTTCTCCATTTTCTTCGAGCTCAGGAATCGACGGCGTCACAGAGCAACTCTTTCTCAATGGTGGGCCACAGAGATATGGATTACCTTCGTAGCTGCTCTGATCAAATGTGAGAAACTGCCCCCTTGTTCCCGGTGTAGGACCGGACAGGTTGTTGTATGCCACTGAGAACACCGCAAGGGACTGTAATGCTACTAGCTCTGAAGGTATTTGGCCTGCCAAGTTGTTGTGTGAGAGATCCAAGCTCTCCAAATCACTTAAATTAGATAAGGACTGTGGTATTGATCCATCAAACTTGTTTTCCGAGAAATTCAATGCCCTTAACCACTTCATGCCACCTATACTTTCATGAATGGATCCTTTCAACTGGTTCGAAGAGAAATCTAGTCCAGTCATGTAGTTCAGTATGTTTCCCCTGTAATTGTCCTGCCTGCCCTTGGTCATGAATTCCTCTTGATCTGGCAGCCCAATAACATTGAATAAAACAGGAAAAGTTCCAAAACCAGGTTGGAAATCAAATAAACTGTCATCGGATCCCATAATGTTCATGCATAAAGGTAACTGCCCCGATAGTCTATTATGAGACAAATCTAGTAGACGCAGATACTTCAAACTGCATATATCATTTGGAACTGTCCCTTCAAACATATTGCCTTTTAATAGCAGTACTTTTAGCTTTGGAAAGGACTTCCCTATCAGCTTTGGAAGGACACCACTGAATTGATTTTCTTGGAGATCCATTGTATAGATATTATTTCCCAAGTACAATGGAATAGGAAAGGTTCCATTTAATCGGTTTCTACTCATATGAAGGTAGCGTAGACCCGGTAAGCAATGCACTGGACCAGAAAGGTTATTTTTCGACACATCAAGAAACACAAGCTTTCACAGGCCGCATACTTCCGACGGAATCGATCCAGCCAATGAGTTCCCTCTTAAATTCAAAATGGCAAGTTCTGAGAGTGCGGATATGCAAGTAGGGAGCAGGCCGGTCAACTTGTTATTGCTAGCATCAAATGTCATAAGTATCAGACTGTCACATAACTTCTCAGGAATTTTCCCGGCGATTTCATTATCGCTGAGCAATAGATGTTTAACGGCAGGTAATAGTATGTTTGGAGAGAACGACCCATAGAAATGGTTTCCAGACAGTTTTAGACCAATGATGTTTAACATATTTCCAACAAAAGCAGCCGCAATGTCATCTAAGAAATTGTTGTATGACAATTCTAAATACTGTAGACTATTCATGTAGCTAAAGGAAGAAGGAAAGTTGCCTTATAAGAATTCCCTGATAAGGATATGTAACTCAGATTTGGTAATGTGGTGTTAATGTCAACAGGTAATATGCTTAGCCTGTTAGAAGATGCATCCAACCATTGCAAACCGGTGTGTACTTTGGACGGAAGAAGAGGACCTGCAAAGGAGTTACTACCCAGAACTAAGTGTGATAGGTTGACATTATTTTCTATCAACCATGAAGGGAAGTTACCACTTAGGTTGTTGTTAGACATATCGACGAACTCTAGTTTATGTTGATGCAACAAAAAACTTGGTATGATGCCTGAATTGCCATTAAGGTTGCAATTTCGCAGCACTAGAACCTGAATCTGAGCTGGCAAATTTGTTGCTGGATTCTCAGTTTGCACATGAAAGTTGTTACCGCTGCTTGCAAGTTCCAGTTTAGTCAATTGTCTATGATTTTGTAAGGAACTCAGCGACAGAACTCCTTCAAGAGAGTTATTTACGAGTGAAAGCTTCTCCAACGATGTGAGTTTTGCAAAGATAAGAGAGGGGAACTTTACTATTAATCTATTATTTTCCGACAGACCGAGAATTCTGAGAGAAGTCAGATTTTGCATGCATGATGGAATCTCTCCAAATAAAAGATTGTCACTGAGATATAACACTTGAAGATCTCTCATGTTGCAGATATCTGTAATGAAAACACTTAGTGATTATTCTTTAATGCGCCATGTCACCATCCTGGTATTGTAGTTGTACACATACGATGCATCATCTACTTGTTGATATTTTTTCCGAAAAGATTTACCTGTAGGTATGGTGCCTTTGATATCATTATTGCCTATGTCAAGAGTATCCACCTTCATTATGCTCAGTTCTGTACAATAAACAGCATGGTAAACCATGAGAAATGATTTGGAAGATGTGACTGGCACAAACAGATCACTACGAAAAAGTTTAAATACTACATGCATCATTCTGATGCAGAGGCCGGGGGTGATCCTCCTTTTCTAAAAAACCGAAAAAGTTTAAATACTCCTCGGGATAAGAGAATTGAAAGCTCACTCTGTATTGTCATATTGGAGCTGAAGTCATTCCCGTTGAGGAATAGGGACCGTAGTGATGAAATTGCAACCAAGGATGGGACGTCACTCTCCATTAATTTGCCATTATATGATAAATCAAGAACTTTTAGTCTGTGTAATTTTGACCATACTTCAAAGCCTGCAGAAATAAATAAACAAACAGCCTATGAGGAAAAAGGAACATTTGCTGGAGAACAGCATAATTGGTTTGAAAACCGCGCTCAATGAATCTAGAGAGTCTGGACGAATTACCTGCACCGGGTGTGCATCCTTGTATCTTGAGGCCGCTCAGGGACAGATCCTGCAGCTCTTGCAAGGGGAGGAACATGGTGGTGTTGAGTTGAGTAGGCCTGTGCTGGAGGCAATACCGTGCAGCATGCTCAGGTCGAGGCCCGTGACACGAGCTGTCCGGGAGCTGCAGCTCACCCCCTCCCACCGGCAGCAATCTGTGGCGGTGCTATTCCAGTCCAGCGACGAGTTGTAGTTGAACTGGCCGTGGATGTCCAGAAGCGTCGCCCTCTCGTCGTCCCTGCACCCCTCGCACCCGCCGCCGCTGGATAGCACCGCCAAGCATAGTAGCAGGGCCATCGCCGGCGGCATGGCCCTTGCTCGTACGCACGCTCGTGCTAACTGGCCAGGTCAAAGCTCGGAGAGTACTGACTGAGCCAAGTGCTACACATATATATAATAAGCTCGAGCAGTCTTTCTTAGGCAGAAGAATTTCATGAGCCCTGCTCGTGCAGGCCAACTGCGGCGTGTGACTGACTCGGGATTCAAAAGTCGGTAGGTGGAGAAACTTGACTGCGGTCGGATACCCTGGCCTGACCACCATAGACGCAGTCAGAGGTGGGGGGCGTGACACTCCCGGGCCCCCTCCCCTCTGGCCGGCCCTCTGGACGAAGCTTCCTCACACAACAAGCTTTATTCGGTACAGACTAGTATATTTTTAATAATATGAACATGTAACTTGTCAAATGCCACTTCTGCAGCAGGTGCTCAGATAGTCAGATGAACTGAAATGAAGTCATTTCGAAGTGTCCAGTAATCCACAGCCTAACATTCTCAAACAGTCCAACAATAAATTCCTAATTCCTCACTCTGCCTCAACAATAAGTAGATTCAGAGACCAAGTCATGCGAGGTCGACTCAAATCGATCAAGTGCGCTGAAGAAGAAAACCCACTCAAACGAATCAGACAAACAGTACATGGTTACATGAGCAGGGTACTGCACAGCAGACAGGTGACCAGCTGAACCAGGAGAAAGAGTGATTTGTTGATTTTGGTTGCTCCTTCTAAAAGCATATGTGTGTGTGTGTGTGTGTGTGTGTGTGTGTATATATAAGAATCTACTAGAAGAACAAGACAACTCCAAGTGACTAATCCAATAGAGATAGGGTTCACTACCATGAAAAGAAGAGATCGGCCGAGTACAAGAAGACCTGGAGTGCTGGATTGTCATGTGCCACTGTAATCTGTAAATGTTGTTGCCACAGCAGATTGTGTGACAGAAAAGTACATAGGGAGAAGAAAACAGCAGAAGTAGGTGTCATGTGCCTTGGGATTGGACTGGTGTTCATTTCAGCACATAATGTGACATTACAAACAAATTCCAGGAAGTACAAGGGTTCCGATTACAACATTACGATATTACAATGGTTCAGATGAAGCTATTACATACTACTGTGCTGCAGGTAGTTTTGTCGGTCTTCCCACATTTGATTGGCGATTCCCTGCCGAAAACTAACCATGTTTGCAAGTCCATTTGCTTGGCCACTTGTCGTTGGAGCATGGTTAATATTGGCAACACATTCAGCCTCGGGTATGATAAATTCATCTATCCCATCATTTATAACCCAGTTGTGAACAGTGCAACAAGCTATAACAATGTCTACTTGAGTAGGATAAGAGAAAAATGGCTTGGCCTCATCAAGGATTTTGAATCTCCCCTTGAGTGACCCAAATGCACGCTTTACGGTCGTACGAAGAGAAAAATGTCTATGGTTAAACAATTCCTTCTCATCTTGAACAAGATTGTCCCCCCCACTCATTTAAATGGGACCTCACACCACGAAAAGGAGGCAAGAACCCTGGTTAGGCTCCATGTCCAGCACCAACTAGATAGAATTTTCCTAACATATGAGCAACAAGCGGATTACTTTGCTGTACATAAATAGTGGCATTGACAAATGTAGCTACATCAAGTTACCTTGTGGGACACGTAGACCATTTTCACGTTCCAAAGCATCACGTAAAACTTGAGCATCATGTGCTGACCCCTCCCAACCAGCCAACACAAATGTGAACCGAAGATCAAAATCAACAGCCGCCATCACATTTTGAGTGGCATGGGTCTTTCTACCACGACAGCGAGGCTCCATGTCTTCTGTAACAGAGGCTCGTACATGTGTGACATCAATAACTCCAACACAATCCTATTTCATGAAAATTAAAATATCAGGACCTAACCAGATTCATGCGTAGAAAATGAGGAGGATGTAGCTGTCACCAAATCTCATACCTTAAAGTATGGATCCCATCGGTGATTCCCTTCTATTTTGGTTGGGGTCGCCGATGAGGACTCTCTAATAAGGTCGTGCCGTAGCTCTCCAATGGCATGGATGACTTTTTTGAAATAACGACTAACAACTTCACCGGTTATACGAAAATTGTCACCAGCTGGCGTATCCCTAACGTTGTGTCCAACGGTGTGCAAGAACGTGCCAACTTGCTGCTCAACAGACATATGAATCATGTCTTGAAGCAACCTGCGGTCCCTTAAAAGTTGACAAAACCGGAAGAAAGGTCCTCTCCCAAGCCTAAGCATGTTCAAACAAGTTGCATCATCCTTCCATATTTTGTCCTCAAAATACTGTCTTCTCACCCTATCTGTCTCATCCATGAGTCCATAGCTTATGCATTCAGTCCTACTTTTCCTTTTCCCAGACCGAACAACCAAGGCCGACATGACGAGAAGCGTATATGACACAGCTGCACAAATTAACTTCTTTTACTTCTTGCCCGTCTACAATGTAGAATTGAAACAGAAGAAAAAAAATTGCTTTAGGATGACATACACAAAACTGAACTATATTCTTCTCTGAACTTCGGCTAACTGAACATACATACAGAAGCACACACACAACAATCACCAGTAAATCCTCTAAACAGATCGAGCAGCTAGGGTTCATACCAGAGGGGGAAATCGCCGAAAGGGGAGCTGCTGTCCGCCCTGGTCGTCGCCTTGCCGTCGGTGTCCTGGTTGCCTCCTTCGCGCTGCAGAGGGAGAAAAATCGGAGCAAGAGGAAAGGAATCAGTTCAGAGAGACATCCGGTGAGAGAGAGAACGTATCAGAGAGGAACCGGAGCTACATCCAGCCGCTCGCTATCCACCGCCACCGTCGGCCCAAGGAAATGGTGTGTGTGTGGCGGGGGGGAGTTCACCCTCCGCCGCTCGCCGTTCCCCCGCCGGCCGAGAGAACAGAGCAGAGGAAGGGAGGGAAGGGGGAAGAGAGCGAGGATAGGGAGCAGCACATACTTCACCCGCGACGCCGGCCGATGCGGAATCGCCGTCGCCGCCGCCGCCCCCTCCTCCTTTGTGGTGTGGTGCGTGAGCGAGGAGCAAGGGAGGATGGGTCAGGTGCGTCAGGCTTCGTGAGTTTTTTTTCCTTTCACATTTCCTTGGTGAAGTGGGAATCGGGGCCATCGAGCGCGGGAGGCATCCCGCTACCTTTTCGCGAAAAGATAGCGCCAGGCTCGTGCGAATATTTCGAAATTTGGAGAATCTACGGGTACAAGCATGAGAATATTTTACAAATTGTACAACCCATGCGGCATTGACAATGTTTAACCAAGTGACTAGCCCAAGATAGAACAGAAAAAATTACTCCTACCTATTTCTAGTCAGAGTCGGATCACACTAGAGGAGAGCATGGACCAAACCAAACACATCGATCTCAAACGGAGTCTAAGGTCAATGCCTTGTTGGGGTCGGTGCGGGCGACCGAGAAAACTAGCCGCCGCCAATCGTCTCCCCCTCTACCACCTTCAGGGTGTGGCGCTTGCATCAACGGGGAGGTCCTAATCCGGGGACGGCCTGTTATGGAGGTGCTAGAGAGTTGTTGTGGGACAGCGAAGGAGATGTGTGCTCGAGCGACGGCCTCTGTAAGGCGGTGCTTGACGATGGCGTTGTGAAGCTGGTGGACGGAGCGATCCAGCGCACCATCTTTAACGGTCGTCCAGCTGGTCTAGATCACTCGAGAAGAGGGTGTCGATGCATGGTTACAAACTGCGGTGAGCTCGACATCAGACTCATATTCAGTCATACAATGACATCGATGATTTGTTTCAGGTTTTCCTTAGGTAGTCTTTGTGTTTGGTCTGGGGCGACGAGGCAATGGCATTGCCATAGTGTCGGAATAATGTTCACCCCACTCTATCCCTGTCTGTTCATGTGCTTGTGTTGGCGGTGTACGTATGGAGTCTTGTCTCCAACTGGTCTTCCGGGGTTTGGTTGGTTTTGGTTTCCGATGGATTCGTCTGGATTTGGGCAACTTTTATGGATTTTGAAACTTCTAAAAACCCTTGTCGGTGTTTTTTTTAACAGATCAGCGATTTACTTCGTAGATTGTTGCCGCCGGCATCTCCTGTGTTCTACATCGACGATTTAACAATCGCTGCTTCTACAAGCTAACTAGCAAGAGAAATAGCTATGCTTGTGCCGACTAGTAGGAGCGAGTGTAAAATTACAACTTCAAAAGGAGTGGGGCGTTTTGGAGCTCAGCCTCCATGGAGCCCGAATTTTCGAAAAAAAACAAATTCAAACTTTTCAGTTTCAAAAAATTCTGATTTTTTACAAGTATACAAGGACGTGTGTATAATTTCGGGATGAACATCTTGAAATACGTTCTGTACGAAAAGAACAAAATCATGGACTTTGGGGGTGAATAGTATCATATGTTGAAAAGCCATGGATTTTTTTTTGCACAACCCTCATTTCAACATATTCGTCTTGAAAATTCACACACATGTGCACTGTGCCTCCAGGTATATCTGTATTTTTGCAGAATTTTTTGAAATGTAAAAATATGAATTTTGATTAATTTTGGATTTTTCAGAAACCAACCTCCATGGAGCTTGGCCTCCAAAAGCAATTTTCGCTTCAAAAAGCATTATATTCTTGAGAGAAGCCCAGTTTGCAATCTTGAACTTTTTAGTTTGTCAAGAACCAACCATCAACTTTAAAACCGGCTAAAAATCAACCCCCAAACTTTGAAAACCATTCAACCATCCCCTTCCATGACTCTGGTTCTGACCTGTTGACCATACAATCAGCTATCTCAATTAGCCTAGTTAGGTGAAAAAGGTCATCTTTTTTTCCATATTGGTGAACAAATCGACCGCTCCTCTTCCTCCTCTATGGCGACAAAAAAGAGCATGTGAAGATGAGAGAAGCCCGTATTGCAACCTTGAATTGTCACCAAAGTATAAAAAGCAACCCTGAACTTCAAAATTGCCTACTTTACAATCTAGAACTCTGGAAATCAAACAACCATCAACCCTCCTCCCCTCAGACTAGTTTTCTGGGCTGTTTTGACATGTTGGCCATCCAGTCACCTATCCTAGTCAGCTGTCACGTCAACCCTTCTTTTTGTCAAAAAATTGACCCAAAAAATGAAATGCACAAGAAAAGTTGATTTTTTTCTGAAAACTGAATAGTACTATGCTGATCATACTCGGAAAGTTCCAATCTTATTGACCTAACGGATTAAAAATTAGAAGGAAAAAACATAATTTGGACAAATTTTGGTCAAAATGTAGCAAAAAATGAAAGTGCCCGGAAAACTGTGAAACAATTCTCAAAAAATGAACAATATTATGCTAATAATTGTGGGAAAGTTTCAATCATTTTTGCAAAATAGATTAAACAATACAAGGAAACTACTCCCTCCGATCCATATTACTTGTCGCTCAAACGGATGTATGTAGACGTATTTCAGTGCTAGATACACCCATTTGAGCGATAAGTAATATGGAATGGAGGGAGTACATATTTAGGACAAAATTTAACCCAAAAATGAAGTGCCCAGAAAATTTGAATTTTTTAGAAAAAAATTAATGCTACCATGCGGATCGTTTTGGGTAAGTTTCATTCATTTTTTTGAACACAGTAAAATTTACAAGGAGAGTACATCCGGACAATTTTTTGTCAAAATTTGACCAAAAAATGGAGTGTCCAGATTTTTTAAAGATAATTCTCACAAGTGAGCAAGACTATGCTGATAATTCTAGGAAGATCCAAACATTGTTGCCAAATAGGTTACAAAATACAAGGGAAATACATATTTAGGACAAATTTTAGTCCAAATTTGACCGAAAAATGATAGTGCCCAGATTTTCATTTATTTTGAAAATGAACACTAGTATGCTGATCATTCTTGGAAAGTTTCAATATCTTTTACCAAACAGATTAAAAATTACAAGGTTTAGATATCTAGGTGCATGGCGGCTGAGTTGGCTGCTGACTAGGTGGTCAACAATTGAAAACCGATCAAAACAACCCAGAAAACTTATTTGAAGAGAGGAGGGTTGATAGTTGTCCGGTTTTCAGAGGAGGGTTGATAGTTGTTCGGTTTTCGAAGTTTGGGATTGTAAAGTAGATGGTTTTGAAGTTTAGCGTTGTTTCTTAGACTTTGTGACAATTCAAATTGAAATATGCACTTTTCTTTGGGGAGATCACCTTCATCTTCACGGAGTCGGCCGTCCCTCGAGCTTACTGAGGAAGCTCATGCCGGATCGACAACCGGCAACTACCATCCTCGGTATGTCTAGCATGAGAAAGTGCCGTGTCGAACACGGTACTCCCTCCGATCCAAATTAATTGGCATAGCTTTAATACAACTTTGTAGTGACTTTTGGATCATGATTTAACAGTAACAAAAATATATAGAGGATGTCTTATCTGGAGATAGTAATAATTCATAAAAATATGTAGTAAATCCATCCACTCTAGGGAAACTTCTCTGCTCCTCGTCCACAAAAATCATGTGACATGACTAGAACATGGTTGACGCCACACCGTTTCAAGATCACGCGACCGGACCAGGCTCAACTTTGCACACAGCAATCTTTTGGTAA
Source organism: Triticum urartu (assembly GCF_056163025.1). NCBI lineage: Eukaryota > Viridiplantae > Streptophyta > Magnoliopsida > Poales > Poaceae > Triticum > Triticum urartu. The sequence goes on from NC_141879.1 coordinate 113,994,947, forward strand.
CTGCAGCAATCACCACAAACACGTTTTGTCAATCCCTGTATCCAGCCTAAAATTTCCATGGGTGTGCATACGTGCAACCAACCAACCAACCAATTTACATGAACCAAGAAATGGCCGTAACCTAACTCCTACAGACTTTTACAACTCCCGGGAAAAAAGCCTCTCATCAGTTCCCAAGCGCCAGCAAATAAAACCTAACGCCTGGCGCCGATCTTGGCAGCTATCTCATCCCTGGCTATGCGTATCAAAAACACGAGGGCAAGGGATATGGATACGATCAGCATGAAGAACACGCTGTTCCATCCTCTTGTCGAGATGTACCCCGTCAGCAAGGGCCCCAATGCTGCACCAACAGAACCGGTGCCGTCGATTATCGCAGAGACAGTGGCTAGTGCACGTGAATTCCCCTTGATCGCGTCCTGGGTGCCGAGATCAGTTGCGACGGCCGTGGTGATGAGGGAGTATGGGCCGTTCACGAAGTAGCCGGAGAGGAACATGAGGCCGATGTTGTGACACATGGATATGCTTCCGAATGTCCGGTAAAGGATAAGAGCGGGGATCGAGAGGAGAAGGAACAGAGCTGATGTTATAGCTCTGGCACCTATTGCGTCTGAGAGGAAGCCAGCTGAAATCCCTCCCAACACTCCTCCGATGTCGAATACAATGGACAGAATTCCTGAAGCCTTGTGTGACAAGAACTGGCCTGCTACAGCTGCAACATCGTGACATGTAACATAAGTCAGCAATGATACATTGGAGAAGTTCTTCACTGAAAAGCAATGCTTGCAGCAAAGTAGCAATAAGCTCCCAATGGCACTTATCACTTCTAATTTTCTCCTTACCATTAGTACTACGCAAGCAAAATGAAGGAATTGTGGGTAGTTTACACAATATTATAAGCAGATAAATAAAGACACCCCGGGGTGTCAACTGTTATCATATCTAGGAAGATAAATGATGCATGGAGAGCAGATGTTGATAGCATTCATTTCACTCAACAAAAAGAGGTTTTCAGTTCAATATGCAACATTTTAACCTCTTACAATGAACTGCTCAACAAACTAACACTGCTAAATAGCTACTTGTATATAGGCAGAAATGCTGAAAATAATACCAAAAATAAATTCAAAGAAGATCCCTAAGAATCGCTAGACATCAATTAGCCCCATCACATTACATTGTACTCCCTCGATTCACAAATATAAGATGTTCCAACTTTTTTCTAGTCGGATGTATATAGACACGTTTTAGTGTGTTTGTTCACTCATTTCAGTCCGCATGTAGTCCATATTGAAATATCAAAAACATCTTAGATTTATGAACGGAGGGAGTATAAAACAAAAGTTCTTTGTAGAACTTAAATTTCTGATTGCGCATGGAACTGAAGATTATGTTGTCCAATAAGCGACAAGCTAGCCGCGACATTAAAGTGAAACTACTGCTATATCAAGTTGCTAAGGTAGGATGAATGGTCTAACAGTTCAGAGCAATTCAAACCAATCCCGGCCCGTTTCTTCTTCTCTTTTACCCAAATTCACCAGATGTCCAGTGCAGATAAGGTGATATTTCGCTACTGTTACCGCAGGATAAACTAACTGAATATAAGAAGCACATACCATTGTTCCTGATGTAGAATGGCAACCAGTAGAGGAAGGTATAAGCAACAAGCTTGGAGAAGAAGAGGCAGAATGCATATTCCGCGACACCAGGCAATCTCCATGCCTCCAAGAACCCGATGGCCGTAGGTAATTGGGACCTCATTTCCATTTCCAATTCCAATTCATCATCATCATGCACTTCAGCCTCTTTCTTGTCCTCTACAAGAAGCTCCACCTCCTCCCCACCATCCCCATTCATCTCAACCTCCATCATTGAATCCAGGTCCAAGCCAGCATCGCTCGGGTGAGCGACCAAGAACACCAGCACCAGGACCCCGAGCGCGGCGATGACGAACGCGGGGACCAAGAAGGACCACCCCCAGCCGAACTCGAGCACGGCGGCGGCGAGGACGGAGCCGGCGATGTTGCCGACGGAGGTGTGCGAGTTCCACACCCCCATGATGGTCCCGCGGCGGGAGGCGTGGCCGAACCAGTTGCCCACGACGGCGACGACGCAGGGCCACCCGGCGGACTGGACCACGCCGCTGGCGACCTGCGCGGCGAGGAAGAAGGGGAGGCCGTGGACGCCCAGGAAGTAGGCCGCGCCGAGCGCCGCCGACGCGGCCCCCGAGGCGAGCATGGCGGCGCCGAGGAGGAGGCGGAGGTCGGCGCGGTCGGCCAGGTGGCCCGCGGCGAACATGGCGGCGGCGTAGGCGGCGAGGAAGGCGACGTCGAGCTCGCCCAGGCGGTGGGTCCCCTCGGGCCCGGTGAAGGGCGCCCAGTCGGCCGAGAGGACCGCCTTGACGATGCTGGGCGGCTTGCGGGAGGCGTGGAACGCCGCGTAGGCCGCGAAGGTGAGCGCCAGCACCGCGTACTGGCGCCGCCGGACGGCCCGCGCGTTGCCGCCGACAGTGGGGGTATGGCCTCCGTGAGGGGGCGCGGGGGAGGCTGGCGCTGCCGCGGGTTCCATTGAGGAGGAGGAGGAGGCGGCGGCGGGGGCTAGGGAGGAGCGGAGGGGTCTGTGGTCATCGGAGGCGGCGGGGTGGGATCTGGCAGGCGAAGGGAAGAAGAAAGAGGACTGGGAGGAGAAGTACGAACGAGGGAATTGACTTTTCCTTTTTCTTGTTCGCTAAATTAAGGTAATGTTATCTGCCGAACATCAGCTGGGAGGGGATGACAAGCGAACACTTTTTCCTAGTAGTTTTAGTTGGTTTGCGAAATCTTAAACGAAAAATGTCTTTTTTCTGAAGAAACTGTCATGTTGTCATGAAGTTGTCAACCCCTCACAACTAAAACTGCCAGTGAAATCGTTCAAAATGCCACCCCTTCCCAGCGAACGTTCGCCAGCTGAGAGGGTCCTAGATTAAAAAGGCAAAGGAGAATATTTTCTCGTGGTCACTTTATCTTCAGTAATATAAAAGAACCTTTTGTAGGCAAAACAAAATGTAGTGTGTTCAAGGTGTGATTTATGTTGTTGATTTTGGCCTCTAACAACTGCATTCTGATTAAAATGAGCCTTTTGTAGGTCAAGTGATAATTTATACCAAGTAGGCAGAAGACAAAGATCATTAGTGTAAGCTAAGTAAGTAAGGGCAAACATGTCACTTCTTGAAGGGCAACTTCATTTTATACAACCACCGTTATATTACTCATCAAACTTGAATACTTTGATTCATGCAGTTCAGCTTCTCCTCAAATAAAAAAACAAGTAAATAGAGGATTCCATTGCCTTGCCTAAAATACAGTGTACGCGTGACTTCTCTGAAGCAGAAAGGACTCAGGATGAAGTCACAACTCACAAGTCAGGAATGAGCATCAAGAACAAGAGCTCAACATGCCTCACACTCATTTCCATTGTAATTCTCACCTAAGACATACTATATGTGTGACTGTAACTAAAGAGATCACGTTGTTTTTGCACTAGTTTTGCTTTCGGATTTCAGCAATCCAAGGCCAGCATACACACGCTTGGAGTCAGGGCCCTGAATAAACTCGTATGAGCCACTTATCCAAGCTTGGCTGGTGATCGAGCGAACAAAATCAGCTTGACAAGTATCAGATTGTACAAGGTCACTCGGCTGCGTAAGATTCCCAGTTGGGTATGCTGGCCGTTGCTTCATTAACCATTTTCACAAGTGTCACCTGTGGAAAACACAAAATCCACTATACGCGTTAACAAATATTCCAAGAACATAGGATAAAGGCATAGTAAAAAAGGGACTTGTGGTAAGTGTGAATCATCGTCTGTTATGTAATGTGTACTGAGTACTGAGAAAGATAACAAAACTCTTCATAAAAGACTAGATAACCAAGACAGTGCGGGTTCAGTACAGAATAAAAAAGTACAAACAACAACAACAACAACAACAACAACAACAAAGCCTTTAGTCCCAAACAAGTTGGGGTAGGCTAGAGGTGAAACCCATAAGATCTCGCAACCAACTCATGGCTCTGGCACATGGATAGCAAGCTTCCACGCACCCCTGTCCATAGCTAGCTCTTTGGTGATACTCCAATCCTTCAGGTCTCTCTTAACGGACTCCTCCCACGTCAAATTCGGTCTACCCCGCCCTCTCTTGACATTCTCCGCACGCTTTAGCCGTCCACTATGCACCGGAGCTTCTGGAGGCCTGCGCTGAATATGCCCAAACCATCTCAGACGATGTTGGACAAGCTTCTCTTCAATTGGTGCTACCCCAACTCTATCTCGTATATCATCATTCCGGACTCGATCCTTCCTCGTGTGGCCACACATCCATCTCAACATACGCATCTCCGCCACACCTAACTGTTGAATATGTCGCTTTTTAGTCGGCCAACACTCAGCGCCATACAACATTGCGGGTCGAACCGCCGTCCTGTAGAACTTGCCTTTTAGCTTTTGTGGCACTCTCTTGTCACAGAGAATGCCAGAAGCTTGGCGCCACTTCATCCATCCGGCTTTGATTCGATGGTTCACATCTTCATCAATACCCCCATCCTCCTGCAGCATTGACCCCAAATACCGAAAGGTGTCCTTCTGAGGTACCACCTGGCCATCAAGGCTAACCTCCTCCTCACACCTAGTAGTACTGAAACCGCACATCATGTACTCGGTTTTAGTTCTACTAAGCCTAAACCCTTTCGATTCCAAGGTTTGTCTCCATAACTCTAACTTCCTATTTACCCCCGTCTGACTATCATCAACTAGCACCACATCATCCGCAAAGAGCATACACCATGGGATATCTCCTTGTATATCCCTTGTGACCTCATCCATCACCAATGCAAAAAGATAAGGGCTCAAAGCTGACCCCTGATGCAGTCCTATCTTAATCGGGAAGTCATCAGTGTCGACATCACTTGTTCGAACACTTGTCACAACATTATCGTACATGTCCTTGATGAGGGTAATGTACTTTGCTGGGACTTTGTGTTTCTCCAAGGCCCACCACATGACATTCCGCGGTATCTTATCATAGGCCTTCTCCAAGTCAATGAACACCATATGCAAGTCCTTCTTTTGCTCCCTATATCTCTCCATAAGTTGTCGTACCAAGAAAATGGCTTCCATGGTCGACCTCCCAGGCATGAAACCAAACTGATTTTTGGTCACGCTTGTCATTCTTCTTAAGCGGTGCTCAATGACTCTCTCCCATAGCTTCATTGTATGGCTCATCAGCTTAATTCCACGGTAATTAGTACAACTCTGAACATCCCCCTTGTTCTTGAAGATTGGTACTAATATACTCCGTCTCCATTCTTCTGGCATCTAGAATAATGGCCACTAGAATGACAAAAGTAAAGGTCCTTGAAGAGAAAACTAATATTAGAAGCTGTAGGCAGGGCTGGACCATACCACACTTTGAGGTACGCCATTCGGAGGTAATGGCAAATTTCTACGAGGAGGTTTATTCTCGTAGGATCTTTTGTCAAACCTCCACTCTCCAATTTTGCCATAAGTTAATTTGCCCTAGTTAGAAGAAGAACATGGTTAAAGAATGAACTTGTAAGATGAATCCTGAAATTTTGCATCAAGAGAGAAGTATATACCTTCATATCATAATCACACCCATAAGTATAATGTATAATAAATGAATCACCAATTTCAAGGTCCCATGGTGGCTAAAACAACAGAATGGAATTATCAGCTCAGAGCAAAATTGCACAATTCCCCAAAATACATGGGTCACATGCTCGTAAACCAAACAGTCACATACTAAACCTGAATCATGAAATCCTTGTGTAAGATGTTCCCCACTCCATGGAGAGCAGATGATACAGCATACGCGTACCTGTTTTCCAGAATAACAGCATAGAAACATCAGTATACAGAATAGGTAGATATGCTGCACGCCTGATTGAAAGCTTGAACGTACTAACGAAATTAGATAATGAATTAATGATTGGTAGGCCTTTACATTTCAAGAACCCAGCCAAAAGCTTTATCTGCTTCGGGATCTTTCTTCATTGCTAACGAAATGTTCATCCATGTCGGTGCGATCCTAGAAAGAGATTCCTAGCAAATTAGGGAGAATATAATTGATTAATTACTTCAGTATGAGTAGATGCTCTGAATATATTCCACTGCAACAAAAATACCTTTTCAATGATGACAGGAGAATTTCCTATGGGGTCAATGTTAATGATCGGCCCTTCCTTTTCGGGGAAGAATTTACGCAGCACTTTTTCATATTTTTTGGGCTCGATATAGAAGAAAGGGAAAGCTGCTGCCCGGCCATCTCTTGATAAGTTTGGGATTGGTTTGACAATAAGATGATCTGGCTCTGCCATCAAGATATATCTACAGCACATATGGAAATCAACTAAGATATTGATTCTGAAGGTTGATGTATGCTTCTTATATGAGTTTTCTATAAACTTACTCTTCCGGAATGTCTGCCTTCTGGAGCCATTGAACAAACGCCCAGGGCCTATTAAGAACAATGTATCCCTGAGATTTGGATGAACTCTGTTAGGAGAAAATTCTAACAAGCAGCATTCTGGGAACAATTTGCTGCAGAAAAAAAAAACATTCTCAATGATATAATGCATGGTTTTGGTACTAAGGCTCGGTGAAAAACTTTGTGAGATCTTGACTTGTTCGTCCATCAGTATGCCAGTCATGTTGCTACACCAAAACTGAACAATGATAGGAGTAGATTATATCCAAACAGTGACAGTTCCACTTTACCAGAAGGCTCTGTCATCATGAGAGACATACTGAGTACCAACTAAAGGTTTATTAGCAGCTGGCATCCTAAATCGATGGTTCCTGCTCTGAACGCCACATGATGAAAAGTGGGTAGCAGCAGGGGCAGGGTCCAATCCAATTTACCCATCCTAGCTGCCAGACAGTCTTTTCCATCAACTTGGCCCTGACCATTTTCTCAGATCCACATGCACTTGATCCCCACATGCTTGTACACAAGCTAAGGCAGGGCAGCTGTTGTTTTGTCCAGAAGTTCAACGCTCATGTGTCAGTGGAATTATAATCTACTATGCCCTGACCTTTCCAGTGCGGCAGAAGTGGAGGTTTGGGACATCAAATTTGTTATAGTGGTGCTGTGTTAGTGCCATGAAACTCAAACTGAGCATGAAACTGAAGAACACGAACCAATGTCTAGACAGTTTCAGGAACTTCTTTGCTGATCTTCCTACCAACCGATTCACGTGATCCGCACGAACGACCCGCATTTCTCCACAACTCTACCCAACCAGCAACAGGGTAAAAATAAAATTGCCGTTTCACCTAACCGAGCAACTGTGCGCGGGGTGTTACTGTTACCTGATCCGCCCCGTCGGGGAGCGGGTCGGCGACGAAGGTGGGGATCTCGTGGACGAACTCGTCGGGCTTCCCGGAGTGCAGGATCCTGGTGAAGCCGCCCATGTCGGCGCTGCCCGGCCGCCGCCGCGCCTCCTTGAACCAGTGGTACATGACGCGGCACTGCCACGTGTTGTACACGGACCCCGACGCGGTCACCGCGGTGTGGAACAGCCTCCGCCCGCCGTCGCTGCTGGCGCCACCGGAGGCGAGGCGGCGGGATGACGAGGCGGTGGTGGCGGCGGGGAAGGAGGCGGTGGGGAGGGGCAGGAGGGAGCGGGAGGAGAGGACCGCGTTGTAGGTGAGGAAGGCCGCGGAGACGGCGATGAGCACGAGCCGCAGCGCGCCGCGGCCGCACGGCGCGGCCATGGCGAGGCTCCGGGCGGAGGTTGGGAGCTGGGACTGACTCTAGTGCGCGTGCGCGGCGTGGACAGTGCTGCCCCGAAAGGCCAAAACTCAACGCTACGCCAAGCAAACTTCCATCTAACGTCCACCTGATCCGTTTAGGATACACAAGAAAATCTATATCTATATCTATCTACTATATCTATCCGGCGGAGGACGTACTGAAGTTGAGAGAGGCCAGTTTCTTGACCGGCGAAATCTCGCATAGGCTATCTGCTCAAGGGCAGGTCATTCCCACTCCCAAGCCCGGTGAGAGTGTGGTGTTCATGTCTCATTTTCTTCGGGGGCTAGGCTTCCCGACGGATCCCTTCGTGAGGGGGCTCATGTATTATTATGGGCTGGAATTTCACGACTTAGCCCCGGAGTCCATCCTTCATATTTTCTCATTCATCGTCGTGTGTGAAGCCTTTCTCCGTATCACTCCTCACTTCGGACTATGGCTCAAGACCTTCAAAGTAGAGCTGAAGATGATCGAGGGACGACATGCGGAGTGCGGAGGTGCTTTTATAAGCAAGAATGCTGGTACTTCATGGCCCGAGGGCTCTTTTCAAGAGGAGTCCGGCTTATGGCAGCGAGAGTGGTTTTATATTACCGCTCCCAGGGCCCCTAAGTGGGTGGCGCCACCTGCCTTTCGCTCGGGTCCCCCGCCACGACTGGCGTCATGGGTCAATACGGGGCTGGACTGGGGGCCGGCAAAGGACGTGCCCCTGTTGCAGGGCCACATCCGAGATCTCCTAGAAAGAGACATCAGTCTGGTCATGGTGACGCAGGTTATGTTAATTCGCCGAGTTCTGCCCTGCAAACGTCGCCCCCTCCGCCTGTGGGAGTTCAACCCGAAGGGACCACGAGTTCTCCAACATTTTCTTGGCATGACGCCCGTGGAGATATACAAATTGTTCTTCGGACCACAAGTAGTGTGTCCGGATTCTACGGAGGACGCAGGTCTGAGCTGCAATCGTCCGGATACTCAAGTAAGTAGTCTCGTGCCCGGACTCGCTATCCGTATATTTATCATAAAATTGCCCCTAAAAAAGTTGTCCTTTAAACAGGAGTGGATAGCGAAAGCAAAGCTAATCACGTGTCCGGCCCCCCTCCCCGAGACCATGCCGGGTACCGTGCTAGTCAGGATGTTGGAGGTTGTGCCTTCAAAGGGAAGCGAGGGAGGGGACAAGGGAGCTACAGCCTCCTCAAAGGAGGTTGTCCGGAAGGGAGGAATCGAAAATTCCTCTCCTCAGGGGAAGAAGAGGACCTCCTCTAAAGACCCGGAGACCATGGCCTTAAAGCGGGGGAAGAAATCTTCGCCAGAGGGTCCTATTCTGGGGGATACTTCGGCCGAATTATGCCCTCAAGGGGATCAGCCCTCCACCGAGTCGTAAGTAGAGGGGAGTTTTCTTTTTAAGAAACAAGAGAAATCCCTGCTTTATATCTGAGAAAAGTAATCGAAAATTTACCTTGTAGCTCGGACCTTAGCCCTTCTCAGCAGAGCTCGTCTTCGGGGGATCTTCTTCCGGAGATGATGGAGAGCGGAACGCCTCCCCCTACCGTACCGCCTTGCGAGGCGGGCGACCCTGAGATATCGTCACAGAGGGTTTCTCCGAATCCGGCGGGGCCGGAAGGTAGTCATATGGCCCCCCAAAGCCCTTCGCGTCCGACCTTCGAAAAGGGCCATCGGACGAGTCCGACGCCGTCTGGTGCGCGGTCGGAGGAGCTGAAGGATCTGCTAGGGCGAGCATCTATCTTAGAGGAGCATCGTGCATTGATGGGTATGGTGATTGAGAGGATTTCATCCGCGGAGAGCGGATTGCACGAGGTCGTCAGGAGTTTACTGACAGGTTTTGAGGTACGCGAAATAATGTACCCTTTTTGGACAGTTGCGCATAAATAAGATGCGCCCTGTGTAGATAGTAGCCCCTGAGACTCTGTGTGTTGTCAAAAGTGACGGCGCACAGAGGATCATAATCCCAGGTCTAATATGCCGCCTTTATACGTAGGTGGCGAAGTGTCCGGTGGCCAGCCGGACTAATGGATTTGCCGAGCTAAACCGGCAACTTGACGTGGCAGATGCCGACATCGTGCTTGTCAACAAGCGGCTTGACGAGGCACAAGGTATGTAATTCCTTCGGCGGCGCCTGGTAAGAGGAGATTTATGCCAGTATCTTACAATGTGTGCGCTTGATGCAGATGGTGCTGCTGCCATGGAGAATCTTTGGGCGGAACTTGCCCGAGCCAAGGAGCAAGCCAGGAAAAGTGATGCGGCTGCCAGAAAGGCAATTGAAGAGCTGAAAGCCGAACAGGCTGCTCACTACCGAAGCAAGAAGGAAATGGCCGAGATGGCCGTGAAGCTGAAGAACGCTGCTGACCGTTGCAAGCTTTTTGAAAAAGAAGATCGGGCCGAACAGACGGACCTGAAGAAGGCTGTTGCCGATGCAAAGGATGCTCGCTCTGCGATGAGAGCTATGAAGGAGGAGCTGCGTCAGGCCGGAGAAATCGCGGCTGGAAAGCCCTTTATGCTGCGGAGAAAGTTCTGTGATCCGAAACATGCTCCGTTAGACCAGATGTGGAGTACGGCGGACACCTATCTGGATTTAGCAGTGAGTGCCGCAGATGCGGCCGAGCACTTCCGAGATCAAGAAGATCGCGAAGTGGAAAAGCTCTTCTGGTCGTAGTTCCACAATCCAGAGCGTCCACTGTCATTAGCCGATCGTTTGGCCGAATGGGCCGAGCTAAATAGGTTGTTCGGACTCGCCATGAAGTATGTCGTGAGTCATCTGTGGCCAGAGAGACCAGAGCCGAAAAGTTATTTCAACTTGGTGCAGCAGTTCCTTGGTGCGGCGCCGCATATCGATGCGATGAAGAGGTCAGCGTGCATAGAGGGTGCGCGGATGGCTCTTGCCCGTGTCAAGACATACTGGGCGGAAATGGAAGCCACCGCTGTTGCATCCCCAGACTCGGATGGAAGTCGAGTACCTGCCGAGCGCTATTTTCAGGAAGTTCTGCAAGGCGCTCGTTTAATAGAGACGCAGTGGTCGAAGGATACTATATTCGAATAGCATGTATTATTGTAAAACAATATTTTGATAAATTGTAGAAGCTTTTTATACTTGTGCTTGTAAGTATTATGATACCTCCTGTGCGGCTGTTTAACATATATGTATATATAATCTGAAAGATGGCAGTCGTCGGCTTCAGCCCCCACGCACATAATGCGGGGGTGTTCGTAGAAGGCGCATTTTCACACTTGATCCAACGTCTTGGTCCTACAAAGGAGGTGATAGCGCAGCGAACTAGGCAATCGGACTATGATGCTTTATCACTTTCACTTAGCCATAAGAGTTTGACATTGAGGCTACTTATATAGCCCCTGGTGGCGCCTGCGCTCGCCCGAACTCGGGGCGCGTATGTGCCTGGCCAGGAAACGGCCCTTCGTTAATGCGGAGGGATCCTAAAGATTCCGCTATGTCATCGAGTGGTTGACCAGTCTCATCCTATATCATGACAGTCAGTTTTCGGCTTTCTCTATTGAGGTGCTCGCCTGGCCGAACTGGGGCACAATCATAGTAGTTCTCCTCGTGCCGCCTTAGCCGATAGAGCGGAACGTAAGGCAGCAAAACACAGGAGCCGGGCAAACCCAACATTTGACCAAAGACATGATTCAAAGCTGATGCATATAAGGCCAAACTCGCGACGCCGAACACTCCTTAAGGTATTCGGTCTTTATGAGGGCGGGCGGGATAACGCCCTTAGTAATAAGCCCCTAGTGTCCAGGTACGCGCAAAACTCTGACGTGGCCACATGCCAAAACGCCAGCCTCCTCCTTGGTTATACCAAGAAACCAGGGGATGTGTATCAACAAGAGACAGTAAAAAAGGTTTACGCAGGGTCTTAATCTGAAAAGAATCCTTGAAACGGGTCCCTGCTGCACGTCTGCGCCTGTGTCTCCGTTGTGCCGTATCCTGGACGGGCGTAGCACGGTGTTCATCTGTAAAAGAGAGGAACTTAGTTAAAGAAAGATCGTGCCGAACATGAGTTATACTAAATAAACAAAGTATGAATCAAAATGGGTAAAATTGAGCTTTATTGTCTCTTGTTTTATATGCGCGGAGCCCCTAGTACAGGGGTATACAGCTATTAAGCCTTTATCAGTTGTATGTTTATGCCGGACTCGTCTAGCCGTGTCCGTGGTCTTGACGACCTGTTTAGATGGTTTGGCTGGTGAAGCCGCTTTATTGTGGGGCTGTCAAGGCAGCCGCACCGTTTTCCGCACGGGAGGAACACTCAATGTCTTCCCTTTAATGAGATGATGCCTCGTGGACCGGGCATCTTAAGCGTAAGAGATGTATAATGCGGTATTGCGTTAAAGCGGGCGAAAACTTCGCGTCCCAGCAGTGCTTGATAGCTACTTGAGAATGGGGCGATGTGGAAAGTTAGCTGTTCGCAATGGAAGTTATCGGGGGAGTCAAACATAACTTCTAGCCGGAGAGAACCCATGCAACGGGCATCCGGGCCTGGCGTTACCCCTTGAAAGGAGGTTTTGCTATGGCGAATTTTTGTTGGGTCTATCCCCATGTTGCGGATTGTGTCCTGGTATAACAGGTTTAGACCACTGCTGCCATCCATCAGGACATTTGTAAAATGGAGTCCGCCGATTATTGGATCTAATACCAAGGCAGTCCAGCCTGCGTTCCGGATACTTCTAGAGTAATCCTGATGGTCGAAGGTGATTGGTTTTAACAACCATTGGCGAGACTCCTTTGGGATAGGCCGTATGGCGCATATCTCTTGTGGCGTCGTTCTGTTCGTCACGTGAAGTAAGTTTACTGTTTTGACTTCTTGTGGGAAATCCTTATGTTTCCTGGTGCTCTGCTTGTGGGGTTCGTCGTCGTCCTCTCTTGGTGTGTCGAGCCCCTTGTGTTTGGCGTTGAGCTTGCCGACTTGCTTGAAAACCCAACAATCTCTGTGGGTATGGTTTGCAGGCTTCCCGGGGAGTACTGTGTATTTGACATATCTTGTCCAAGATTTTGTTTAAGTTGGATAGCTCGTCCCTGTTATCCTTGATGGGTGGCTTTCTCTGATTCTGCCGCGAGCTTTGGAATCCGGCATTGACCGCCGTGCTCTTCGGGCTGTTTCCCTTATTCCGGCGCTGGTCCTTGCTGCGTCGGGGTTTTCCGTTTCCATCCCTAACTTTGGATGTACTTGGGTCGTTGGTGCTGCATCTTGCCAACCGGCTGTCCTCTCCTGCGCAAAAGCGGGTCATGAGGCTTGTCAATGCGGCCATTGTTCTTGGCTTTTCTTGGCCGAGGTGTCTGGCGAGCCATTTGTCTCGAACGTTGTGCTTAAAAGCTGCCAGGGCTTCAGTGTCCGGACAGTCGACTATCTGATTCTTTTTAGTAAGAAATCTGTTCCAGAATTTCTGGGCTGACTCTCCGGGCTGTTGAGTTATGTGACTGAGATCGTCTGCATCCGGAGGGCGGACATAGGTCCCTTGAAAATTTGCCCGGAAAGCATCCTCAAGCTCTTCCCAACTTCCAATGGTGTTTTCGGGAAGGCTTTTGAGCCAATGCTGGGCTGGCCCTTTAAGCTTGAGGGGTAAGTATTTTATGGCATGGAGGTCATCTCCTCTGGCCATGTGTATGTGGAGGATATAATCCTTGATCCAGACCCCAGGGTCTGTTGTTCCGTCGTACGCATCTATGTTTACGGGCTTGAATCCCGCTGGAAATTCATGGTCCAGCACCTCATCGGTGAAACATAGGGGGTGTGCGGCACCCCTGTATTTGGGTGTGCCGTGATGTTCGAATATTTGTTGTGTTGCATTGCTTACTAGAGCTTGCTTTCTTGGACCGTATATAGATCTGGCTGGGCCGTCTTTTTGATGTGGATCCTTTGGTGGATCGCGTGTCGGCTTGCCGCTCCATGCTGGCCATGCGGTCGTCCATCCGACCGGATGGCTTTCCTATTTTTTGACTGCGGGGGCTCTAAGGCCTCCTCGTCAAATTCAGGCAGTAGCTTTCGCTTTGGATAGCTTTTTGTGCGGCGACTGCCGACATATTTGTCTGCGGTGTTGCGTACTTTGCTCCATCTGATTCTGAGTGCATCTTCCGCAGTTTTGAGCTTCTGCTTCTGCCTTTTCAGGCTATGCGCGGTGGCGACGAGCCTTTTGTGGAGGTTCTTCTGCTCCATGAGTTTATCCGGCGTAAGGTTGTCCGGACTGTTTGTTTTCGCCGGGGACGGGGTGTTCGGTTTGTTTATCCAAGTTTCCCTGTTTGGACGCTTGCTCGAAGGCATGTTCGTCGTCCGCCGGCTCGTCCTGCTCTATGGCTGGGTCTGCATGGCTGCTATCTCTGTCGAGGCGGGGCTTGGAGCGGCGCTTACATCGCCGCTTTGATTGCTTTTCGAGTGAACGATCCCTCGTTGCATCCCTGTGTTCCTCGTCGTCGCTTTCTTTGGGTGTGTCCACCATGTATACATGATGAGATGATGTGGCTGTCCAGTGCCTTATAGGCCTTCACTAGTAGAAAACAGGGCTATGGTCCAGGCCGGCTCAGCCCATTAGTCCCGGTTCAGTGTAGAACCGGGACCAATGTGGGCATTGGTCCCGGTTCGTGAGCCCAGGGGGCCGGCCGGGCCACGTGGGCCATTGGTCCCGGTTCATCTGGACCTTTTGGTCCCAGTTGGTGGGACGAACCGGGACCAATGGGCCTCGTTCCTGGCCCACCACCATTGGTCCCGGTTGATGGCTTGAACCGGGACCAAAGGCTCCCCTTTAGTCCCGGTTCATGCCACCAATCGGGACCAATGAGGTGCCTATATATACCCCCTCGCGCAAGAGCAGAGCACAGTGCTCTGTTTTTTCTGGCCGAGGGGGAGAGGGCTTTGTGGTGCTCTAGCTCACCTCCTATGCACATGAGGTGTTCGATGGAATGCCCGAGCCACACTACTTAAGCTTTCTCCTCTCGAAGCTCGACCTCCAAGCTCCATTTTCCTCGAGATTTGTCTAGATTTAGCGGTCCGTCATGCCCCGTCCCCGTCTTCACCGCCGTCGATCACCCGCGCCGATCTCATCACCGACACCACCGTGGTGAGCCTCTTGTTCTTATCTTCTTTCTGAAAGAAAAAATATTCTTACTTGTATGTTTAGATAGATACTTGTATCATTTTCTTACATTTATTATTGCATCTTATATAGTGCGATGGTTTTGGTATCCGCCCCCGTCGGCCCTCGTCCTGTCTATGATTTGGATTTGGTATGTATATTATCTTTATAACTATTGGTTCATTTATTGTTTATGAAAATTATGCCGACCAACGTGACATACATTTTATTTATCTAGGATGTATGTGAATCGGAAATGCCAACCGACCCTATTGTCGAGAGGTTAAATTTAGTTGAAGAAGAAAACAATTTGTTGAAGGAAAAAATAAAAAAAATTGAGGAGGAGAAGATGATATTGGAGTTGCATGTTGCGGATGTCGTCGATGATCACAAGATCAAGATGGATGCAATGCGCTTGAAGATTAGAAAGATTAGAAAATATGCCATTCATACCGAGGCTTGGTATCATTATGCCGTTGGATCAATTGTTACCTTGGTTGCGATTATGATCGCATTTGTTTTCGCATTGAAATGTTTTACATAGTTTCAATGTATGGTTTAATTAATTAGATGCTCTGGAGAGCTATATGTTGTTAGATGAGAACTATGTATGCACTTTGGTTTTAATGTGATGATGAACTTCTATTAATTTGGACACTTAATTATATATAATGCACGCAGATGAACCGGCAATGGATGTACTGTGACAGACACACCCGCGAGTACATTAAGGGCGTGCATGAGTTTCTCGATGCGGCTGAGGCAAACAAGCAGAATGGTTTTATGTGTTGTCCATGCACTGAATGTGGGAATACGAGGTCTTACTCTAACCGGAAAATCCTTCACTCCCACCTGCTTTACAAGGGTTTCATGCCACACTATAATGTTTGGACGAGGCACGGAGAAATAGGGGTTATGATGGAAGACGGCGAAGAAGAAGAGTACGATGACAACTATGTGCCCCCTGAATACGGTGATGCTGCGACGGGGGGAGCTGGTGAAGATCAAGAGGAACCAGACGATGTGCCTAATGATGCTGCCACGGGTGAAGCTGCTGAAGATCAAGAGGAACCAGACGATGTGCCCGATGATGATGATCTCCGCCGGGTCATTGTCGATGCAAGGACGCAATGCATTAGTCAAAAGGAGAAGCTGAAGTTCGATCGCATGTTAGAGGATCACAAAAAAGGGTTATACTCCAATTGCGAAGATGGCAACACAAAGCTCGGTACCGTACTAGAATTGCTGCAGTGGAAGGCAGAGAATGCTGTGGCTGACAAAGGATTTGAGAAGCTACTGAAAATATTGAAGAAGAAGCTTCCAAAGGATAACGAATTTCCCGACAGTACATACTCAGCAAAGAAGGTCGTATGCCCTCTAGGATTGGAGGTGGAGAAGATACATGCATGCCCTAATGACTGCATCCTCTACCGCGGTGCATACAAGGATTTGAACGCATGCCCGGTATGCGGTGCGTTGCGGTATAAGATCAGACGAGATGACCCTGGTGATGTTGACGGCGAGCCCCTCAGGAAGAGGGTTCCTGCGAAGGTGATGTGGTATGCTCCTATAATACCACGGTTGAAACGTCTGTTCAGAAACGAAGAGCATGCCAAGTTGATGCGATGGCACAGTGAGAACCGAAAGAAAGACGGGAAGTTGAGAGCACCCGCTGACGGGTCGCAGTGGAGAAAAATCAAGAGAAAGTACTGGGATGAGTTTGCAAAGGACCCAAGGAATGTATGGTTTGCTTTAAGCGCGGATGGCATTAATCCTTTCGGGGAGCAGAGCAGCAATCACAGCACCTGGCCGTGACTCTATGTATGTATAACCTTCCTCCTTGGATGTGCATGAAGCGGAAGTTCATTATGATGCCAGTTCTCATCCAAGGCCCTAAGCAACCCGGCAACGAAATTGATGTGTACCTAAGGCCATTAGTTGAAGAACTTTTACAGCTGTGGAATGGAAACAGTGTACGTACGTGGGATGAGCACAGACAGGAGGAGTTTAACCTTAAGGCGTTGCTGTTCGTGACCATCAACGATTGGCCCGCTCTCAGTAACCTTTCAGGACAGACAAACAAAGGATACCACGCATGCACGCACTGTTTAGATGACACTGAAAGTATATACCTGGACAAATGCAGGAAGAATGTGTACCTGGGCCATCGTCGATTTCTTCCGACCAACCATCAATGTCGAAAGAAAGGCAAGCATTTCAAAGGCGAGGCAGATCACCGGAAGAAGCCCGCCATGCGCACCGGTGATCACGTGCTTGCTATGGTCAATGATTTACACTACGTAATCTTTGGAAAGGGTCCCGGTGGACTAGCTGTTCCGAATGACGCTGAGGGACACGCACCCATGTGGAAGAAGAAATCTATATTTTGGGACCTACCCTACTGGAAAGACCTAGAGGTCCGCTCCTCAATCGACGTGATGCACATGACGAAGAACCTTTGCGTGAACCTGCTAAGCTTCTTGGGCGTGTATGGGAAGACAAAAGATACACCTGAGGCACGAGAGGACCTGCAACGTTTGCACGAAAAAGACGGCATGCCTCCGAAGCAGTATAAAGGTCCTGCCAGCTACGCTCTTACGAAAGAAGAGAAAGAAATCTTCTTTGAATGCCTGCTCAGTATGAAGGTCACGACTGGCTTCTCGTCGAATATAAAGGGAATAATAAATATGCGAGAGAAAAAGTTTCAGAACCTAAAGTCTCATGACTGCCACGTGATTATGACGCAACTGCTTTCGGTTGCATTGAGGGGGCTTCTACCGGAAAACGTCCGATTAGCCATTGTGAAGCTATGTGCATTCCTCAATGCAATCTCTCAGAAAGTGATCGATACAGAAATCGTACCAAGGCTAAGGAGTGATGTGGCGCAATGTCTTGTCAGTTTCGAGCTGGTGTTCCCACCATCCTTCTTCAATATCATGACGCACGTCCTAGTTCATCTAGTCGACGAGATTGTCATCCTGGGGCCCGTATTTCTACACAATATGTTCCCCTTTGAGAGGTTCATGGGAGTCCTAATGAAATATGTCCGTAACCGCGCTAGGCCAGAAGGAAGCATCTCCATGGGCCATCAAACAGAGGATGTTATCGGGTTTTGTGTTGACTTCATTCCTGGCCTTAACAAGATAGGTCTCCCTAAATCGCGGTATGAGGGGAGACTGACTGGAAAAGGCACTCTTGGAAGAGACTCAATAATATGCAGGGACGGATATTCTTGGTCTCAAGCACACTACATAGTTCTACAGAACTCTACCTTGGTGACCCTGTATGTCGATGAACACAAGAACAGTCTGCGCTCCAAACACCCGGAGCAGTGCGACGACTGGATTACATGTGAACACATCAGGACTTTCAGCAGTTGGTTGGAAACACGTCTCAGAGGTGACAACACTGTTTGTGATGAGTTGTACTTGTTGTCCAGGGGACCATCTTTGACTGTATTGACTTACAAAGGATACGAGATAAATGGGAATACATTTTACACGATCGCCCAAGATCAAAAGAGCACCAACCAAAACAGCGGTGTCCGCTTTGATGCAGCAACCGAGAGCGGAAAGGACACATATTATGGTTACATAGTGGACATATGGGAACTTGACTACGGACCTGATTTTAAGGTCCCTTTGTTTAAGTGCAAATGGGTCAATCTGTTAGGCGGCGGGGTACAGGTAGACCCACAGTACGGAATGACAACAGTGGATCTGAAAAATCTTGGGTACACTGACGAACCGTTCGTCCTAGCCAATGATGTGGCACAGGTTATCTATGTGAAGGACATGTCTACCAAACCGAGAAAAAGAAAAGATAAGGAAGCGAATACATCATACGATGAGCCAAAGCGCCACATAGTTCTTTCAGGAAAAAGGGACATCCTGGGAGTGGACGGCAAGACAGACATGTCTGAAGATTATGAAAAGTTTCATGAAATTCCTCCCTTCAATGTCAAGGCTGACCCAAGCATCCTGATAAACAATGAAGATTATCCATGGTTACGGCGCAATAAGGAAATGACACAAGCGAAGAAAAAGTGAAGACTTTCTCCCGCAACTATTATGATGATACCATGCCAAATTTGTAACAGACGAACATGCTACCATTGTCCGTTTTGTACATGCACATGCTATGTGGGTGAAATTATGATACCATCCCAACTTTCAACTTTTTCAGAGTTCATTTGAAATGCTTTCATGTCTTATGGTTTGAAACTTTGATACTTCAAAAGTGATTGTCCATTTTGTACACGAAGTGCATCAAGTTTTTGTCGTAACCCTCTCTACTTTTTGGAACATGCTATGTGGGTGAAATGATGATACCATGCCAACTTTCAACCTTTTCAGAGTTCATTTTGAAATGCTTTCCAATTTCAGAGTCATTTAGCTCAAAGAATGAATTAATAGCAAACAGAATAAACTACAAAACTTTTATGAAAATAAAAACAATCAATTAAAATATTATGTTATGATCAACTAAAATAAAACTATAATATTCTTCAATAGCAAAAAGAATATAATTTTTGTGACCTAAAATCAAACTATAAGTATTTAATTGTAAGTATAAATAAAAAATAAATAGCAAAGAAGAAAAATTTCTAATTTTATAGTAAAGTTATTCATAAACTAGTGATTCACACAATTTTTTAAAAATTCAAATTTAAACTATTTAAAATTTAAAACTAATGGCACTAACAGAAAGTTTATAATTTTTGTGACCTAAAAGCAAAAAGAAATCACTAAAAAACTGTAAGTATTTAGTTATAAGTAGAAATAAAAAATAAATAGAAAAAAAATTCTATTTTTATAGTAAAGTTATTCATAAACTAGTGATTCACACAAATTTTTAAAAATTCAAATTTAAACTATTTAAAATTTAAAACTAATGGCACTAACAGAAAGTTTATAATTTTTGTGACCTAAAAGCAAAAAGAAATCACTAAAAAACTATAAGTATTTAGTTGTAAGTATAAATAAAAAATAAATAGAAAAAAAATTCTATTTTCATAGTAAAGTTATTCATAAACTAGTGATTCACACAAATTTTTAAAAATTCAAATTTAAACTATTTAAAATTTAAAACTAATGGCACTAACAGAAAGTTTATAATTTTTGTGACCTAAAAGCAAAAAGAAATCACTAAAAAACTGTAAGTATTTAGTTTTAAGTAGAAATAATAAAAAAAAACCAAAAAAATATAGAAATAAAAAAGAAAAAAACAAAAAAAATGCCTCCTACTGGGCCTCCACGGCCTGAATACGACTAGAAACCCTACATGGGCCAGGATTCAGGCCCGCAGAAGGCCCAATAGGCCCACAGGCAGTAGCAAGTTTAGGCCCGAAAGCCTGCATTAGAGAGGAGCTCGAATGGGTAGGAACACCAGCGCTTATAAACCAGTGCCGGTGCCCTTCAGCTAGCGATGTGGGACTAAACTTTTGGGCTCGGGGCAGCAAAGGCCATTGGTCCCGGTTGGTGGCACCAACCGGGACTAAAGGTGGCATTGGTCCCGGTTCGTGGCACCAACCGTGACCAATGCCCCCCTTTAGTCCCGGTTGGTTCCACCAACCGGGACCAAAGGCCGCCGCTTCCCGCCCTTTGGGCTGCTGAAAATTGGCCTTTGGTCCCGGTTCGTGGCACCAACCGGGACTAAAGGGGGCATTAGTCCCGGTTTGGGCCACCAACCGGGACCAATGCTCCGTCTATATAAGCCACACTTGTGAAAATTTTGGTTCAGTTTCTTCGATCCTGCTCCGACGTCGCCGCCAGGCTGCCCCTGTGCTCGCCTCGCCGTCGCCGCCGTTGCCCCTGCCCCGCCCCCGAGCGCGCCCTGCCTCGCCATCGTCGCCTGCCGCCCGTCCACCGCCCCCGAGCACCCCCTGCGCCACCGAGCCCATCCGCCGCCCCCGAGCACCCCCTGCGCCCCCGAGCCCGTCCGCCGCCGCCGAGCGCGCTCCGCCATCGCCCTCGCCCTCGCCGACCCCGAGCCCGTCCTCGTTGCCGTCGCCCCCGACGCCGGCCGCCCGCGTCTCCTCCCCGATCCCTCCGGGAGAGGTAGCTACCGCCCCATCCTCCCCCCTTCCTTCCTTCCCTGCTCCTTAATTTGCAAAATATTGATATGATGTAGATGTATGTATGTATGTATGAGTTGGGGAGAAAGTTTATAATTTTTGTTCATATATACTGTACATGTATGTATGATGAATTTTGATATTTTTTGTTCATATATAATGTAGATGTATATGTATGTATGGAATGATATCGATGGACGTATGTATATAGAACATTCGTAGAAAAAAATGTCCCCCTCCGGTTCACTCGGGAACACTAACTATCTCGGAGAAAAAAAAATTATCGAGGAAAAAAATGTTATCGGGGTCGAGGGTCGTCGAACATGAGAGGAAGAAGAGGATAAAAAAGAAGAGGAAGAAGAAAAAAAAAGAGGAGAAGAAAGAATAGAGGAGCTTCTCCTCTATTCTTTCTTCTCCTCTTTTTTATCTTCTTCTTCATCTTTTTTTTATCGGGAGGGGTCGACGGTCGCCTAGGGGTCGAGGGTGGGGGGGGTCGAGAACGCCGGACATTCATGAGAGAGGCGAGGAAGAAGGGGAAGAAGAGGGAGAAGAAGAGGAGAGGAAGAAGAGGAAGTCTTCTCCTCTATTCTTTCTTCTCTTCTTTTTTCTTCTTCTTCTTCCTCTTTATTTTATCGGGAACGAGGGTCGTCGAGAGGTCGAGGAGCGGTAGAGGAGAAACCCTAAATAGAAAGTATCATCGGTGTGAGATACATGTACCGTCGGTGTCGGACACTACACCCACATCCCACAAGTGGCGCGGGCTTCGACGCCCACGTCACTTGTGGGATGTGGATGTAGTGTCCGACACCGAAGGCCACATGTATCTCACACCCACGATACTTGCTAGCTATTTAGGGTTTCCTCTACCGAAAAGAAGAGGAGAAATAAATAAGAAGAAGAAAAAAGAAGAAAAAGGAGAGGAGAAGAAGAAAGGAATAGAGGAGAAGAAGAGAAAAATAGAATATATATTCTATTTTCTCTTTTCTCCTCTATTCCTTTCTTCTTCTCCTCTTTTTTTTCTTCTTCTTTTTTTTCTTCGACACGTGGGGGGGGGGGGTCGAGAACGCCGGACATTCATGAGAGAGGCGAGGAAGAAGGGGAAGAAGAGGGAGAAGAAGAGGAGAGGAAGAAGAGGAAGTCTTCTCCTCTATTCTTTCTTCTCTTCTTTTTTCTTCTTCTTCTTCCTCTTTATTTTATCGGGAACGAGGGTCGTCGAGAGGTCGAGGAGCGGTAGAGGAGAAACCCTAAGTAGAAAGTATCGTCGGTGTGAGATACATGTACCGTCGGTGTCGGACACTACACCCACATCCCACAAGTGGCGCGGGCTTCGACGCCCACGTCACTTGTGGGACGTGGATGTAGTGTCCGACACCGAAGGCCACATATATCTCACACCCACGATACTTGCTAGCTATTTAGGGTTTCCTCTACCGAAAAGAAGAGGAGAAATAAATAAGAAGAAGAAAAAAGAAGAAAAAGAAGAGGAGAAGAAGAAAGGAATAGTGGAGAAGAAGAGAAAATAGAATATATTCTATTTTATCTTTTCTCCACTATTCCTTTCTTCTTCTCCTCTTTTTTTCTTCTTTTCTTCTTCTTCTTCTTCTTCTTCTTCTTATTCTTATTAGCCGGAAGTAGAGAGAGGTTTCCTAGTGTCAAAGTATTGAAGAAATCCATGCCTTCATCATTAGCCAGAAGTAACCAGGGCATGTTGGTACGAAGTTCTGCAAAGTTGTTCTGGAATGGAGTCCCGGATAGAATAATCCGCCTTTTGGTACGAATTCAGCAAAGGCCTTCCAAATAGCGATATTCGGAAGGCTCTTGCTGAACTTTGTACCAAAAAGCGAATTATCCTATCTGGGACTCCGTTCCAGAACAACTTTGAAGAGCTTCGTACCATCATGCACATGTTACTTTCGCCTAATGATGAAGACATGGTTTTGTTGAATCCCTTGACACTAGGCAACCTCCCGACCCCTCGGCGATCCTATCGAACATGAGAGGAAGAAGAGGATAAAAAAAGAAGAGGAAGAAGAAAAAAAAGAGGAGAAGAAAGAATAGAGATCTTCTCCTCTATTCTTTCTTCTCCTCTTATTTTTCTTCTTCTTCCTCTTTTTTTATCGGGAACGAGGGTCGTCGAGGGACATAGATGTAGTGTCGTTGTTGTCGATATATACCCCCTCCCGATAGCTTACTATGATTAGGTAGCTAGTTCTACGTTTGGCACTAATATATCCATCTGTCATGTTTGAATAATAATTGCCATGTTGTAAATATTTGTAGAAACTATGGACACCGCCCTAGACGAAGCAACAAAAGAAGCGTTGTTGAGGGACATAATCGCAGAAGGAAGTGATGCCATCTCGTTGTTTCTCAACGAAACCGATGGTCTGGAAGGAGAGGGTGAACAAGCTGGCTACAGTGACCTAATGCCGGTGCAAGAAGAAGAACATGAGGACGGCTCCGGTGACCCAATGCTGGTGCAAGAAGGAGACCGTGATGACGGCTCCGGTGACCGAACCGAGTCCGGCCAGGTATATATATTAGTTAAGCCTATGCTGACTAGCTGATTGATGCATTCATTGTTTTGGTATGTACACATATTAATTAAGTCTTTGTTCTTTTTCTAGCCCTCCGAATCGAGCACAACTTCGGTAAAGAGACGAGGCCCGAAGAAAAAGTTGAGCTCGGATGAAAAGTTTGAGATCATAGCAATCGCGCCCGACGGCCAACCTATTGAACCCCTCCGGACAAAGAGCGCATTTGTTGCTCAGTGCGGGGTTCTGGTTAGGGACAAGATCCCGATAAGCATCCAGCAATGGTTTAAGCCGGCTACAGAAGACCCTGAGGTGTCTTATGTCAATGATATGCAGAAAAATGATCTTTGGACTGAGCTGAAGTCAAATTTCACCCTACCGCCTGAGGATAATCCAGAGAACCCAGTTAAAGAGAAATTAATCAAGTCTTTTGCTCTGAAGAGTATGGCAGAACTATTCAGGAGGTGGAAGAAA
Organism: Triticum urartu; assembly: GCF_056163025.1. NCBI lineage: Eukaryota > Viridiplantae > Streptophyta > Magnoliopsida > Poales > Poaceae > Triticum > Triticum urartu. Next base: position 114,018,930 of record NC_141879.1, read on the forward strand.
GAGCTGAATAAGTTTGTCGAAAATAATGAGACACCAGAATTCAAGGGCAGATATGAGAAGATCAGAGATCACTGGCCCTCATTTGTGGCCCACAAGACATCAGAAAAGAGTAAGAAGATGTCGGCGACAAACAAGCAAAATGCTGCGAAGAAGAAGCTTCACCATCGCACGGGGTCAGGTGGCTACCTCGTAGCCCGGCCTAAGTGGTCCAAGACTAAGAATGATCTGGTTCATAAAGGGATCGAACCAGAGACAATTAACTGGCCAGACCGTTGCCGGACTTGGTTCTTCGGGGCTGGCGGAACACTGGACCCTGTAACAGGGAAGTGCATTTGGACGAACGATCAAATGGACATACCAGTCAGTAAGCTTAAGCAGTATATAGAAGCAGCGCAGGAAGGGACGTTCTTTCCAGATAGAGAGAACGACGAGCTCACAATGGCCCTCGGGAATCCTGAGCACCCTAGACGAACACGAGGCACGCCAGGCTCCATTCCGTGGAAGGTTGGGTTTCCGGACGCAGGCGGTTACAAATCCCATGAGAGGAGGAAAAAAAGTGCAGCAGACCCAAATACAGGCGCTGCAAGCAAGGGTAGACGCGATAAAGGAACGAGAAGCAAATCGCAACAAACGTACTGCCGAAGCCTCCCCCGAAGCTACCCCGCCATCTCAGCGCAGAAGCACCGTGGCTTCCACCGAGCTGCTTCAGCTGGAGCATGCCTTGACGGCTCCTGCCAGCTATCCCGTGGATGCTATAATGGAGTCTCAAAATTGCCACCTTATGATGCAATGGATGAATTTGAAGGTCAAGGCGGCTGTTGGCTCTGTTTATCCTACTGAACCCGGCGCAACTTTTCACTGCCGGCCGATTCCAGAAGGATATGCTAGGGTGATGGTGGATGAGATAACGGAGGGATTTGAGGACCTCCAGCTTGACCACCCTACCGGTGAAGGGGAGACTCGGCTGGGGTCTGCTCTGAAGACTCCATGCCTATGGCGGAAGGAGCTCATTAACCTTCCGAACTGGACGCCACCGCCTCCTCCTCCTCCTCCGGCGAGTCAGGGCACTCCGCCTCCACCGCCTCCTCCTCCGGCGAGTGACGATCAGGGCCCTCGGCTGGCTCCTTCTCCAGCGCGTGGCGGCACTCCGCCTCCTTCTCCGCCTGCGCCGACGCGCCCGAGCAGCCAGCCTCCTCCTCCGCCTCGTCAGCAAGGGCGGAAGAGACCTGCCGCCGCTCCAGCTGCTCCGGCGCGTCGTAGTCCTTCTCCTCCGCCGCTTAAGCAAGTAAAGAAGACAACCGCTCCGTCTGCTCGGTCGGCGTCTAGCAGTACAACCAGAGGCGGGAGGACATACAGATTCGGTCCTTCTCTGAAGACTCCAGAGAAGTTACCATATGAGAGGACCCTGGAGGAGAACGCCGAGATCGCGCGAGAAGAAGTGAGGAACTTCTTTGAAGGGGTGAAAGCAAAGAAACATCCACCTCCGGAGGAGAAGGTAGATCGGGTGAAAGTGAAGCGCACTCTGGCTGCCCTGACAAAATCACCGAAGTCTGATCCGCCGAAAGGAAACTATGACCGCATTATTGGAAATGAATTTGCCGAAGCGGAGCGGTCGGGAAGTACTGTCAGTGATCAAAGGCTGAAATAACGACGAGCTGGGAAACAAATTGCCCAGCTCGGTGAACAAGCGAAGCAATCATGCCCCCCGCTCAAGGTGCCTAGCCACAACGTCGATAATGATCCGAGGATGGTGCTCGGTTATAGCAATCTTGCAGATTACCTGCCCGACGAAGTACATTATGAACCCATGGAGGTGCAAATACAAAGATACGAGTACGGGAAGCCTCTCGTCAAAGATGAAAGATCTCTATCAACGATGATGCGAAGATTGCATGATTGGTACTTGAAAATCTGCAGAGACTCTGGGGGGAGGAGTACTTTGTATGTGAAAGTTAAAAAGGAGCATGACCTCGTTGGAATTGATCTGTTGCCTGTTCCATTTGAGGAGTTCTATCAGTTTTTCAATCAATTGGCCCTCGATAAAACAACGGTCGCCTGCTACTGTCTGTAAGTAGTACTACTTCTGTCATTAAGTTTCTCTATATAGCTTAGCTCTTTCATTGCATGTATTTATAATCATCCTCACTATATTATGCAGATTGAAGATCGCCGAATTGAAGAAAAGACAAGTCGGTGATATTGGGTTCATTAACACATATCTCATAGATGCAACTCAGGTTAAACTTCATGCCGCAGCTACCGAGGCCAACTTGCTACGATCGTTCGTAATAAATCAAAACAAAGATATAATACTCTTTCCTTACAACTTCAGGTGAGTGTTACTGTCTTGTGCGTATCCGGTTTCCCTTATATATTAGTCAAGGTTATAGTAATGTAATTCATGAGTTATGCATGTGTGTGCAGTTTCCACTATATTCTCCTAGAGATTAAGCTTGAGCAGGGAGTAGTAACCGTCTTGGACTCTAAACGAAAAGATCCCAAGGAGTATGCGGACATGACTGAAATCCTCAAGAAGTAAGTTAAATCGATCATTATCCACCATATCAGCAACTTTGTTCATTTCCTGATATCAAGTAATTGTTTTCTTTGTCCGGCAGGGTTGGAGAAAATTCACCAAAACAGTTCCAGGACTGCCGAAGGAGATGGAATTTAGACACCCGAAAGTAAGTACTATAGTAGCATGTTCTGTGCATCTCCTAGTGATTCAAGCGCTAGTTTCATCAATACCATTTAGCATTCTTGCTTATCAGTTTGATTGACCTCTATTTCTTGTAAAGTGGTTGTGGCAGGAACAAGGGAATGATTTCTGTGGATACTACATCTGCGAGTCCATCCGCCACACGACCTGTGAGCGGGGCGGGTACTCTAACGAACAATATGAAGTACATAAATAACAACATTCACAATTTTATTTTATTACCATCATTTGTGTTGAGTTTCATTCATTTATATATATATGTATGTATTGACCCCCTTCTTCAAATTAGATGTTTCGGAAGCGGGATGAACTCCTAGCACCAGCTCGCATGCGAGCAATTCAAGAGGAATTGGCGGCATTCTTTCTTGACCACGTGATCCCTGAAGACGGAGAATTCTATGTGGACCCTGAGTCCGTATGATTATATTTGTAAGAGATAATTATTGTATATATGTAGCCGGTAGTGTCAGATAGATATACGAGAACTTGTTTTTCGACCAATCTCTCGGAGAAGGAGAGGTGGTCGATATCACTTCTCTCTGTATATATGCATATATGTTCATGACGATCTTCTGTTTCCTTCGTTTGCTTACTAGCTAGCTAGCGTGTCTAGTCCTCTCTATATACGTATGTATAGTACGTAGCGTCGACCAAGCACGGACATAACAGAGGACACTTCTCTCTATTAATTATAACTAGCTAACACAATATATGAAACACCTAAATTAACCCCCCAAAACCCCCAACCCCTCCCCCCTTTCAAAAAAAAAACAAAAACCCCAGCCACAGAAGTGCTGACGCGTGGATGCCTATTGGTCCCGGTTGGTGCCACCAACCGGGACCAAAGGGTCTCCTGACTGGGCTCTGCGCACTGCCCACGTGGAGGGCCTTTAGTCCCGGTTCTGGATTGAACCGGGACTAAAGGGGGGAGGTATTAGTACCGACACTTTAGTCCCGGTTCCGGAACCGGGACTAAAGGCCCTTACGAACCGGGACTATAGGCCCTTTTTCTACCAGTGGTTGGTTCGTGTTCATCTCCTACATCGTCGTCCATACCGTCGATGTCTTCGGAGTCGAAGTCGAGCACGTCGTTTAAATTATCGACAGTGGCTACGAAGTGGGTGGTGGGTGGGCTTTGAATTTCTTCATCATCCGCATCCCAACCTTGTTGACCATAGTTTGGCCAGGGCTCTCCTGATAAAGAGAGAGACTTTAGTGAATTCAGAATATCGCCGAAAGGCGAGTGCTGAAAGATGTCCGCGGCGGTGAACTCCATGATCGACGCCCAATCGGGTTCGATCGGTCGGGGCGCGGAGGGCTCGGAGTCTGGAGAGGAGTCCGGCTCCTTGGAGTCACGGGCTTTGCAGAGAATAGGGCCGGTGTTCGGCTCGATCGCCGTAGAGATTGCAGCCCCCGAGGCGGTGTCTAACCACCCATCCTCGATTGGTGTGATCGGCTCCGAGCTAGGGGTCGGAGCGGACACAAGTGCGGCCTCCAGGGCACTGTTCGGCGGCAGAGCTAAATCATGTCCGTCGTGACAATGCAGCGCGCTCGGCTGTGGCTCGAATCCCTCGAAGATCGAGTCTCCGCGGATGTCGGCCGTGTAGTTCAAACTTCCAAATCTGACCTGATGGCCAGGGGCGTAGCTTTCGATCTGCTCCAGATGGCCAAGCGAATTGGCCCGTAGTGCAAAGCCGCCGAATACGAAGATCTGTCCGGGGAGAAAAGTCTCACCCTGGATCGCATCGCTGTTGATGATCGGAGAAGCCATCGGGCCTAAAAGTGACGACACGGAGGAACTCTCAATGAAAGCACCAATGTCGGTGTCAAAACCGGCGGATCTCGGGTAGGGGGTCCCGAACTGTGCGTCTAGGTCGGATGGTAACAGGAGGCAGGGGACACGATGTTTTACCCAGGTTCGGGCCCTCTTGATGTAGGTAAAACCCTACGTCCTGCTTGATTAATATTGATGATATGGGTAGTACAAGAGTAGATCTACCACGAGATCAGAGAGGCTAAAACCTAGAAGCTAGCCTATGGTATGATTGTTGTTCGTCCTACGTACTAAAACTCTCCGGTTTATATAGACACCGGAGAGAGCTAGGGTTACACAGAGTCGGTTACAATGGTAGGAGATCTACATATCCGTATCGCCAAGCTTGCCTTCCACGCCAAGGAAAGTCCCTTCCGGACACGGGACGAAGTCTTCAATCTTGTATCTTCATAGTCCAGGAGTCCGGCCGAAGGTATAGTCCGGCCATCCGGACACCCCCTAATCCAGGACTCCCTCAGAGGCGCTCAATGAAATCCGTCAGTTTGCTCTTGGTCTTGGAGGATTATGGAAGAGGATATGTAGATCCTTCCAATCCCTAGCGATGTACTAGAAGTTATAAATGGTGGTGAGTATCAGGCATCATTTTTTTTGAATCTAGGCAACCAAATATATCCTCTTCTCCGGCCCAGTGATTCGTAGATGATTCATAGTAAAGTGTCAGAGCGAGGTGATTCTAGCATTTGCCTCTTCTGTGGAAACTTTTAGGGACTACGTATCATTCAACAAAGGCAGATCTTCTGACTGCTTCTGTGAATTTGTGTTTAACAGAACATTAGGTTTCTAAATTGTGCAGACGTGTGCAGAGAAACTATATATAGCTAATAAAATTGACAGAGGAAGGCTTAGGTGCTAACCGTTAGGTGAAGTAAGGTTGGTTTCCTATCTTATGTGGTTTGTCGAAAAGAAAGGGCTTCCACCACCATGAATATTCCACAAAAACCAGACTTCATACTTGGTAATACATGAAGCTGCAGTCTTTATAGATATCCTATATAGATCAAGGATATACATTATCATCTGCATTCATCTGGTGTTTTTTTATGACAGATGGTTGTGGCTGAAACCGCACATCTTCATTGAGATTTAGATGGACATGATAAGAGTGTCGAGAAAGCATAGTAATCCAGATCATAAGCCTTTTTCTACAATAATGGACTCAAAAATGAAAGAAAAACATCGGCCTGAATGTCTATACATGAAATAATCAAATAATTCTATACCATGGCTTACTGATGCAAATATGTTGTCTACTAGGTAGTTATGCATTAGTCAGGCACTTTCTAAGGTGGTCAGCTGACTGCTCTGTTGTCATGGATGTGGGAAAATCTTCATATATAGTATTTTCTTGGTACCATCTCTATACCGTCCATTGAGTTTGAAAATGCTCGCGGTACTCCAATTCTGAAGCTCTGGTTTATGTGGGATGTGGGGAAAGAGGAAATGAGATGTCTGATGTTCTCATATATGGATTTCCCCCAATTGACAATGACATTGCCAGACATGATGTGAACAATGGAGCCGCTTACATTCCATGGCAAGCTCACCATGGTCGCTTTCTTACTCCAGATGGGTGGGAGGGAACATGGAGGAAGAGGGAGCCACCCAAGGTCCGGTTGATATGGCGGAGCGGGCAAAGGACACGATGGTGCGGCCACTAGAAGCGCTATTCTTCCTGCCCTCATCCTCCGAGAACGACGGGGACAAGGGAGGAGGTATCGGCTCTATCCTAACAGAGGGGAAGAAGAATGGGAAACGGGAAGAAAGATCGAGTTCATGCGTGTTCTCTGTGTGTGTGTCGGTCAAGTTTTCAATGAGCCAAGCCCAAAAAATAGTGCAGAACAAATTACAAATGAAATATTATATTCCAAAAAATGTTCATCACCGTAAAAATGATTCCATTTAATAAATATTCTTGAAATAAAAAAACACCTTCTCAAAACAAAATAAATATTCATGTTTTTCTGAATAACAAAAAATAAAATTAATTAAAGACTATTTCATACCAAAAATAATTACCCGGTGTAAAGTTATATTTAATATTTCGCCCGGTGCAACGCACGGGCATTTGTACTAGTCTATATCTATATCTATATCTATTATTAAAAGGAGATGATATTCTTAGTTTCGTCCTACTTCTTTTTCATGATAATTCGTTCTCATCCATATCATAAAGAACAAAGTGCAAGTCACATAAAGACCGACATGACAAAATTGAAAAGATAGCAGAACATCTCTAAGCTTGACACTAACGCCCGTCACCTGCCTCCGGCACCATCACAGCAGCCACCGAAGAAAAGAATGACGAATCACCTCCTCATCCGAGCTCGACGCGGCTCCATCGCTGATATACAGCTTTGCGGAACTCCAATGTGGCCCACCAAAATTGAAGCCCTTACCGTTGAACGAATCAGACCGGGGCAACACCTCGGACACGCCATCGAACTTCAGATCTGGCACCCACCACGACTAAAACGCCGAAGGAGGAAACCATATCTACCATCCACGAACCACGAGCCCAGCACATGCTCCGTCTTCCAAATGTCGTCGATGCAGACCACAATCTGCATCCGCTCCTGGAATACCTCCCAGGCTCTGCACCGACGCTGGAGCAAATGCCGTCGCAACGGCAGAGCCTGAGGACACATGTCCACCACGAGGATGCCGCTGCCGCCACGCCATCTTTGCTTGAACATACTGGTTTTCAAATCCATCCCCAACCATAGAGGACCGATGGCCTCGTCAAGGAAGGATCTGAATAATCTTTATTCAGCATTGTCATCGTCACCGCTGAAGCAAAGACGATGAACAACCTTAAAACCTAGACTACGAGAGTAAAAGTGATCCACGCGCGTGGATCCGGCGACCCACCTCACCATCGATGACCGAGGTCGCCGGCGTAGGGGAGCCGCCGGATAGCGACGTTGGAAGATCGGCCTCCCCTGGCGGCGGCTAGGGTTCCAGCCGCCAGGGACAAGAGGAAAGCAGGAAAGAGTACATTCGCATGGGGGGAGTACTCGGTTTCGTCCTGCTTCATTTGGTCCCGCTTCAACTAATTTCACGTATGCTAATTGGTTTCGTACTTGCCACCTGTTTTGGCCCAACAGAGGATGCCCACCCGATGCACACTGTGGCCCAGGTCCGAAGAACCAACAAAAAATAAAATTGTCGATGGGAGGGTTCGATCTCATAACCCGCCAACCAGCCACACACAGTTTGTCCAACTGACCTAGCTAGAGATATGAGAGGATATTTTTTTCTCCCATTGCAACGCATGGGTCTTTTTGCTAGTGGAACTGAAATATCATGATAAGTGCACGTGTGTGGCATGAAGCAATTTCATCCTGACATTGACAATTTTAGTTATCCGATGATAAAAAATTTAGTTACGAAGCATGGCAACTTTCTATTTGAATGACAAATTTTAGCTTTTTTGAGGTTTTTTATGTCAATTTTAGTTATAAAAACATCAGGATGGGGTTATTTTGTGGCACACATGTGACACTTATCATTTGGTTTTTTTGCGAAGAAAGATAGTTTCTTCGTAAGAGTGTTTTCATTTGCATACATCATGATTTACATGTGGCCAAGAAAAACATCTGCATTTCACTAAAGAACAAGAGGAAATTTTCGTTTATTATTTGGGAAACACTGGAAATCACCTGGTTGATTTCTGTTCGCCCCGTCGACCTCCTTGACTGCTATGGACGCCTCTCTATCAAGTGCACAACCAAAAACAACGGTATCTCGCGTCCGCTTCTCAAGGAGGACGAGAGGAAGAGGGCGCCTCCACCACGGCTGTGGCCGACATTGCAAAGGACGGTGACCTTGGCAAACTGTCGAGCAACATGCGGGAGTCGACGAAGGAGCTGGCCGGCGAAGAGACGCACGCCTCCCTTGGGCTAGGTGGCTAGCCTAGAGGCGTCCGACGAGCACGCCGGTGTCAGGACGAAGGAGCTGGCCGGGGCGGCGAGGCGGCTTCCTGCTCACGGTGGCGTCAGAAGGTGGGGTGGGAAGCTTCGGTGCCCCGATGGCGAGACGATGGTGGCAACGACGTGGGAGGTGGCGGCGTTGGGGGAGGTGTGTCGGCACCGGCTGCTCGCAGAGGAACCGGAAATGGGTGGCGGCGACGCGGTGGAGGCGCGCGAGGGATTGCTATCGATATTGGGGTGAGAGAGGATGGCCAATGTGCCACCGACTAGCGGGCCAGGGGGAGGAGTAGGCGGGCGTCGCGGACATCCGTTTCGTGTCCACCCTGACGCAAATGAGGCTCAAAATTGGGTCGGAAATGGGTCGGCAGATGGACGAAAAGCGAAGGCTTGTCCGTTTGAGTCGGCGTGTTGGGCCGACTTTTCTGTCCGCGCCGATCCAAACGGACGCGCGCAGATGAAATGGATCGGCGCGTTGGAGTTGCTCTAATGTCTTAGTAAGAGTGTTTTCATTTTGCATACAACATCATTTTCATGTAGTCTTACTCTTCCTACAAAAAATATTTGCATTTACTTAGAGAACAAGAGGAATTTTTTATTTAGAACCACAATATTCAGCAAACGTCAGATTTCTAGGCATCACAAATCGAATGTTTTTCATGGTAAAATATATTTCTTGAGGGTGACGAGTTTACTTTGTAAGCATGGCAAATCCGACTTAGTTTATATTTTTGCCAGGAAATTATTGTGTTTGCAAGCAAACTAAACTTGTCATCCTCTTGTCAATATAGATTGCCATGAAAAAAGTTTGATTTGCCATGTCTAAAAAATCTGACATCAAATTTTTTAGCACGCCATTTATTTATTATTTGGGTACACGCCGGAAATCACCCGATTGATCTCTATTCGCCCGTCGGCCGCCTCAAGCGTGCGACACGTGCCCCTGTGCTTGTGACTGTTCCATCTCTCTCGCACCGCTCCATCCTTATATCTTTGATGGCCATGCGGAACAAGTGGACTCATCCCCCCTTCCTCTATCCCTTCTTTTTCTGACCATCTACTGGATCTCGCCAGAAGGACTTCACCCTCCTTCATAGTTGCAGCAGACTTCCATGGCCGCTTTTCCACCAAGCATGCGACCAAAAACAACACTGCTTCTCAAAGAGAACAAGAGGAAGAGAAATGCCGCCACCATGGCGGTGTCCGACATTCCAAAGGACGGCAGCCAATGCTGTGAGATCTGAACATGCCGGACTTCGTTTGTTGTGAGACGACGGTGCTGCAAGTCGACATGCTCTGCAACATGGGCTCGCCGCCACCGATGTGCTTCGTCGCCATCGATGTTGTGAAGGGCAGGGCTCGCTGCAGTGCCATGATGACCCACAAGTATAGGGGATCTATCGTAGTCCTTTCGATAAGTAAGAGTGTCGAACCCAACGAGGAGTAGAAGGAAATGATAAACGGTTTTCAGCAAGGTATTCTCTGCAAGTACTGAAATAAGTGGTAACAGATAGTTTTGTGATGAGATAATTTGTAACGAGCAACAAGTAACAAAAGTAAATAAAGTGCAGCAAGGTGGCCCAATCCTTTTTGTAGCAAAGGACAAGCATGGACAAACTCTTATATAAGGAAAAGCGCCCCCGAGGACACATGGGAATATCATCAAGCTAGTTTTCATCACGCTCATATGATTCGCGTTCGGTACTTTGATAATTTGACATGTGGGTGGATCGGTGCTTGGGTGCTGTTCTCTACCTGAACAAGCATCCCACTTATGATTAACCTCTATTGCAAGCATCCGCAACTACAACAAAAGTATTAAGGTAAACCTAACCATAGCATGAAACATATGGATCCAAATCAGCCCCTTACGAAGCAACGCATAAACTAGGGTTTAAGCTTCTATCACTCTAGCAACCCATCATCTACTTATTACTTCCCAATGCCTTCCTCTAGGCCCAAATAATGGTGAAGTGTTATGTAGTCCACGTTCACATAACACCACTAGAGGCTAGACAACATACATCTCATCAAAATATCAAACGAATACCAAATTCACATGACTACTAATAGCAAGACTTCTCCCTTGTCCTCAGGAACAAACGTAACTACTCACAAAGCATAAACATGTTCATAATCAGAGGGGTATTAATATGCATATAGGATCTGAACATATGATTTTCCACCAATTAAACCAACTAGCATCAACTACAAGGAGTAATTAACACTACTAGCAACCTACTAGCACCAATCCCGGACTTGAAGACAAGAATCGGATACAAGAGATGAACTAGGGTTTTGAGATGAGATGGTGCCGATGAAGATATTGATGGAGATTGCCCTCTCCCGATGAGAGGAGCGTTGGTGATGACGATGGCGATGATTTGCCCCTCCGGGAGGGAAGTTTCCCCGGCAGAACAGCTCTACCGGAGCTCTAGATTGGATCCGCCAAGGTTCCGCCTCGTGGCGGCGGAGTTTCATCCCGAAAGGTTGCCTGCTATTTTTTTCTCGACGAAAGACTTCATATATGAGAAGATGGTCATCGGAGAGCCACCAGGGGGCCCACGAGGTAGGGGGCGCGCCCTAGGGGGGGCGCCCCCACCCTCGTGAGAAGGGTGTGGGCCCCCTGGTCTTCATCTTTGGCGAGGATTTTTCATTATTTATTATAAGGTGTTCCGTGGAGTTTCAGGACTTTTGGAGTTGTGCAGAATAGGTCTCTAATATTTGCTCCTTTTCCAGCCCAAAATTCCAGCTGCCGGCATTCTCCCTCCTTATGTAAACCTTGTAAAATAAGAGAGAATAGCCATAAGTATTGTGACATAATGTGAAATAACAGCCCATAATGCAATAAATATTGATATAAAAGCATGATGCAAAATGGACGTATCAACTCCCCCAAGCTTAGACCTCACTTGTCCTCAAGCGAAAAGCCGAAATCGAAAAATATGTCCACGTGTTTAGAGATGAAGGTGTCGATAAAAATAAAATACGGACATGAGGGCATCATGATCATCCTTATAACAACAACTTATATAATTTTTTGTCATATAATCTCTAATGCTAGAGTAATAATTCAATCACAATATCAAATATGAATCGTAAACTTCATTGAAAACTAACAAACTACAATCTCGGTCATTGAAGCAATTGCAATTTATCATAACATAGGAAAGAGTCAATGTATAAGAGCTTTTCAGCAAGTCCACATACTCAACTATCATATAATCTTTCACAATTGCTGACACACACGCAATACTTATGGGTGTGGAGTTTTAGTCGGACACAGAGAAAGATAGGGGCTTATAGTCTTGCCTCCCAATGTTTTACCTCAAGGGTAATGTCAACAGTAATAGTTCATGAAAACCCACATCCAATTAGCCATATATACCGGGATCTTTCCAACATATTGTGCGTGCCAAAGGGTAAAATGTAAAAAGGAAGGGTGAATATCACCATGACTCTTGCATAAGGTAGAAGATAATGATAAAAGATAGGCCCTTCGCAGAGGGAAGCAGAGGTTGTCATGCGCTTTTATGGTTGGATGCACAAACTCTTAATGCGAAAGAACGTCACTTTATATTTCCCCTTGTGATATGAACCTTTATTATGCAGTCCATCGCTTTTATTACTTCCACATCACAAGATCGTATAAAGCTTATTTCTCCCACACCAATCAATCATACATATTCAGAGAGCAATTTTTATTGCTTTGCACCGATGACAACTTACTTGAAGGATCTTACTCAATCCATAGGTAGGTATGGTGGACTCTCATGGCAAAACTGGTTTAAGGGTATTTGGAAGCACAAGTAGTATCTCTACTTGGTGCTGAGAATTTGGCTAGCATGAGGGGGAAAGGCAAGCTCAACATGTTGGAGGATCCAAGACAATATAATTTATCTCAGATGTAGGAAAACATAACCCATTACGTTGTCTTCCTTGTCCAATGTCAACTCTTTAGCATGTCATATTTTAATGAGTGCTCACAATCATAAAAGATGTCCAAGATAGTATATCTATATGTGAGGACCTCTCTTTCTTTATTACTTCCTATTAATTGCAACGATGACCAAAACTATACTTGTCAACTCTCAACAACTTTTACTCATCATACTTTTTCTATGTGAGCTCATTACTCTCCATGAGATCCATATGATCTCTTTGTTTCTTTTTATTTCTTTCTCTTTTCTTTTATTCACTTAGGATCATGGCAAAATAATCAAGCCCTTGACTCAACACTAATCTTTATTATATAGCTCACGGACTCAATTACATAGAAGGATATTAAGGCAAAACTCACAACTAGATCATGCCATAAACTTTATTCTACTAGATCAAAATACTATTAATAAGATCGAACTAAGGAAAACGGTAAAGATAAAAGTGATGGTGATACGATACCGGGGCACTCCCCCAAGCTTGGCAGTTGCCAAGTGGAGTGCCATACCCAGGTGATTATGTCTCTCTTTTCGGGGATGGTGATGCGATGTTTTTGGCGATGATGCCCTTCAAAATACGATTCTCCTCCTCAAGCTTGTTTACTTGATGCTTGAGGTCCATTATTTCCTTCCGGAGTTTTCCTGTAATAGCCAAAGCTCCCTGCACCCAAGGGTGCTGCATAGCTGCGGGAGAACCGGTGACACTCTTTTTCATATTCTCATAAGAAAGAAATCTAACATTGGAAGGGATAACCGAGTTTGGAATAGCTGAGCTCTGTAGTTCTCCCATTGTGAATCCAGCTTGGGAGCGAGAGGTGACTTCTTGATCCTCCATGGCATCTACCCTCATTAGGTCAGCCTCCATCTCTTCCTCCGTTGCTGGCCCAAAGTGGTCAGGGTCGCTGTTTGCCCTTGGTTCTGGTGCCGGATTAGATACTCGGCTCTCCCCGACCGACTCTTGAGAAGACATCTTGCTCTAATCTGCAGCAGCAACAGCTCAAAACAAAAACAGAGGATTTTTGCGTGATACGGGAGTCAAAACCCCAGGAGATTATATAATGAATTTTTACTGATCAAAATACATATCCTGCAAGAAAACGAAGTCCGAAAGGCACACGAGGAGCTCACGAGGTAGGGGGCGGGCCCAGGGGGGTAGGGCGCGCCCTCCACCCTTGTGGGGCCCTCGTGTCCTTCCCGGACTGCTACTTAATTTTCTATTTTTCTAAATATTCCAAAACGGAGAAATATTGCCTTAAAAATTTTTTTGGAGTCGGTTTACTTACCGTACCACATACTGTTGGGGAACGTAGCAATAATTCAAAATTTTCCTACGTGTCACCAAGATCAATCTAGGAGATACTAGCAACGAGAGAGAGGGAGTGCATCTTCATACCCTTGAAGATCGCTAAGCAGAAGCGTTACAAGAACACGGTTGGTGGAGTTGTACACGCAGTGATTCAGATCGCGGTCGATTCCGATCTAAGCGCCGAACAACGGCGCCTCCGCGTTCAACACACGTACAGCCCGGTGACGTCTCCCGCGCCTTGATCCAGCAAGGGGAGAGGGAGAGGTTGGGGAAGACTCCGTCTAGCAGCAGGACGACGGTGTGGTGATGGTGGAGGAGCGTGGCACGCCAGCAGGGCTTCGCCAAGCACTGCAAGAGACGAGGAGGCAGAGGGGTAGGGCTGCACCAAGAGGGAGAGAGACTCGTGTGTGCGGCAGCCCCAAAACCCCCACTATTTATAGGAGGAGGGGAGGAGGGTGCGCCCCCTCTAGGGTTCCCACCCTTAGGGGGGAGGCAGCCCTAGATGGGATGGAGGGGGCGGCCAAGAGGGGGAGAGGGGGGGCACCCTAGGGTGGGCCCGAGGCCCATCTGCGCCTAGGGTTTCCCCCTTCTCCTCCTAGCTGCACCTTGGGCACTGGTGGGAGGCGCACCAGCCCACTCAGGGGCTGGTCCCTTCCCACTCTTGGCCCATGCAAGCCTCCGGGGCTAGTGGCCCCTCCCGGCGAACCCCCGGAACCCTCCGGTGGTCCCGGTACATTACCGGTGATGCCCAAAACACTTCCGGTGGTCAAAACCTCACTTCCTATATATTATTCTTTACCTCCGGACCATTCTGGAACCCCTCGTGACGTCCGGGATCTTATCCGGGACTCCGAACAACATTCGGTAACCACGTACAAACTTTCCCTATAACCCTAGCGTCATCGGACCTTAAGTGTGTAGACCCTACGGGTTCGGGAATCATGCAGACATGACCGAGACAACTCTCCGGCCAATAACCAACAGCGGGATCTGGATACCCATGTTGGCTCCCACATGTTCCACGATGATCTCATCGGATGAACCACGATGTCGAGGATTCAAGCAGTCCCGTATACAATTCCCTTTGTCAATCGGTACGTTACTTACCCGAGATTCGATCGTCGGTATCCCAATACATCATTCAATCTCGTTACCAGCAAGTCACTTTACTCGTTCTGTAATGCATGATCCCGTGACCAACTACTTAGTCACAATGAGCTCATTATGATGATGCATTACCGAGTGGGCCCAGAGATACCTCTCCGTCATACGGAGTGACAAATCCCAGTCTCGATTCGTGCCAACCCAACAGACACTTTTGGAGATACCTGTAGTGCACCTTTATAGCCACCCAGCTATGTTGTGACGTTTGGTGCACCCAAAGCATTCCTACGGTATTCGGGAGTTGCACAATCTCATAGTCTAAGGAAATGATACTTGACATTAGAAAAGCTTTAGCAAACGAACTACACGATCTTATGCTACCCTTAAGATTGGGTCTTGTCCATCACATCATTCTCCTAATGATGTGATCCCGTTATCAATGACATCCAATGTCCATGGTCAGGAAACCATGACCATCTATTAATCAACGAGCTAGTCAACTAGAGGCTTACTAGGGACATGTTGTGGTCTATGTATTCACACATGTATTACGGTTTCCGGTTAATACAATTATAGCATGAACAATAGACAATTATCATGAACAAGGAAATACAATAATAACCATTTTATTATTGCCTCTAGGGCATATTTCCAATAGTCTCCCACTTGCACTAGAGTCAATAATCTAGTTCACATCACTATGTGATTGTAATGAATCCAACACCCATGGGGTTTGTTCATATCTTGCTTGTGAGAGAGGTTTATTAGTCAATGGGTCTGAACCTTTCAGATCCATGTGTGCTTTGCAAATCTCTATGTCATCTTGTAGATGCAGCTACCACGCGCTACTTTGAGCTATTCCAAATAACTGCTCTACTATACGAATCCGGTTTACTACTCAGAGTCATCCGGATTAGTGTCAAAGTTTGCATCGACGTAACCCTTTACGACGAACTCTTTTACCACCTCCATAATCGAGAAAATTCCTTAGTCCACTAGTTACTAAGGATAAGTTCGACCGCTGTCATGTGATCCATTCCTGGATCACTCTTGTACCCCTTGACTGACTCATGGCAAGGCACACTTCAGGTGTGGTACACAGCATAGCATACTGTAGAGCCTACGTCTAAAGCATAGGGGACGACCTTCGTCCTTTCTCTCTCTTCTGTCGTGGTCAGGTCTTGAGTCTTACTCAATACTCACACCTTGTAACACAGCCAAGAACTCCTTCTTTGCTGATCTATTTTGAACTCCTTCAAAATCTTGTCACGGTATGTATTCATTTGAAAGTACTATTAAGCGTTTTTTATCTATCCTTATAGATCTTGATGCTCAATGTTCAAGTAGCTTAATCCATGTTTTCCATTGAAAAACACTTTTCAAATAACCCTGCATGCTTTCCAGAAATTCTACATCATTTCTGATCAACTATATGTTAACAACATATACTCATCAAAAATTCTATAGTGCTCCCACTCACTTCTTTGGAAATACAAGTTTCTCATAAACTTTGTATAAACCCAAAATCTTTGATCATCTCATCAAAGCGTGCATTCCAATTCCGAGATGCTTACTCCAGTCCTTAGAAGGATTGCTGGAGCTTTGCATACTTGTTAGCATCTTTTAGGATTGACAAAACCTTCTGGTTGTATCACATACAACCTTTCCTCAAGAAAATCATCGAGGAAACAATGTTTTGACATCCTATCTGCAAGATTTCATAAATAATGCAGTAACTGCTAACATAATTCCAACAGACTCTTAGCATCGCTACGAGTGAGAAAGTCTCATCGTAGTCAACTCCTTGAACTTGTCAGGAAACATCTTAACGACAAGTCGAGCTTTCTTAATGGTGACACTTACCATCTGATGTCTACTACACAACCTTCTTCTTGTAGACGTTGTTGGGCCTCCAAGTGCAGAGGTTTGTAGGACAATAGCAAATTTCCCTCAAGTGGATGACCTAAGGTTTATCAATCCGTAGGAGGCGTAGGATGAATATGGTCTCTCTCAAGCAACCCTGCAACCAAATAACAAAGAGTCTCTTGTGTCCCCAACACACCCAATACAATGGTAAATTGTATAGGTGCACTAGTTCGGCGCAGAGATGGTGATACAAGTGGTATATGGATAGTAGATAAAGGTATTTGTAATCTGAAATTATAAAAACAGCAAGGTAACGAATGATAAAAGTGAGCGTAAACAGTATTGCAATGTGTGGAAATAAGGCCTAGGGTTCATACTTTTGCTAGTGTAAGTTCCCTCAACAATACTCACATAATTGGATCACATAACTATCCCTCAACATGCAACAAAGAGTCACTCCAAGTCACTACTAGCGGAGAACGAACGAAGAGATTATGGTAGGGTACGAAACCACCTCAAAGTTATTCTTTCCAATCAATACGTTGGGCTATTCCTATAAGTGTCACAAACAGCCCTAGAGTTCGTACTAGAATAACACCTTAAGACACAAATCAACCAAAACCCTAATGTCACCTAGATACTCCAATGTCACCTGAAGTATCCGTGGGTATGATTATACGATATGCGTCACACAATCTCAGATTCATCTATTCAACCAACACATAGGACCTCAAAGAGTGCCCCAAAGTTTCTACCGGAGAATCACGATGAAAACGTGTGCCAACCCCTATGCATAGGTTCATGGGCGGAACCCGCAAGTTGGTCACCAAAACATACATCAAGTGAATCACGTGATATCCCATTGTCACCACAGATATCCACTGCAAGACATACATCAAGTGTTCTCAAATCTTTAAAGACTCAATCCGATAAGATAACTTCAAAGGGGAAACTCAATTCATTACAAGAGAGAAGAGGGGGAGGAGAAACATAAGATCCAACTATAATAGCAAAGCTCGCGATACATCAAGATCGTATCATCTCAAGAACACGAGAGAGAGATCAAACACATAGCTACTGGTACATACCCTCAGCCCCGAGGGAGAACTACTCCCTCCTCATCATGGAGAGCACCGGGATGATGAAGATGGCCACCGGAGAAGGATTCCCCCTCCGGCAGGGTGCCGGAACGGGTCTAGATTGGTTTTCGGTGGCTACGAAGGCTTTTGGCGGCGGAACTCCCGATCTATTGTGCTCTCTGGAAGTTTTACGATACGTAGGTATATATGGGTACAAGGGGTACGTCGATGGACCGAAGGGGGGGCCAAGAGGCAGGGGGGCGCGCCCCTACCCTCGTGAGCACCTCCTTCATCTTCTGACGTAGGGTCCAAGTCTATCCGGTAGGTTTCCTTCCAAAAATAACTTCTCCAGTTGATTTCGTCCCGTTTTGACTCCGTTTGATATTCCTTTTCCTCGAAACACTGAAATAGGCATAAAACATCAAATCTGGGCTGGGCCTCCGGTTAATAGGTTAGTCCCAAAAACAATATAAAAGTGGAAAATAAAGCCCAATATTGCCCAAAACAGTAGATAATATATCATGGAGCAATCAAAAATTATAGATACGTTGGAGACGTATCACCATCATTGTCCGTCTTCCTTTTAAAATCCATGTGCACCCAATAGCCTTACGACCATCAAGTAGTTCTTTCAAAGTCTATAGTTTGTTTTATACATGGATCCTCTCTCAGATTTTATGGCCTCGAGCCATTCGTCGGAATCCGGGCCCACCATCGCTTCTCCATAGCTCGTAGGTTCATTGTTGTCTAGCAACATGACTTCCAAGACAGGATTACGTACCTCTCTGAAGTAGTACGAACCCTTGTCGACCTATGAGGTTTGGTAGTGACTTGATCCGAAGTTTCATGATCACTATCATAAGCTTCCACTTCAATTGGTGTAGGTGCCACAGGAACAACTTCCTGTGCCCTGATACACACTAGTTGAAGTGACGGTTCAATAACCTTATCAAGTCTCCACCATCCTCCCACTCAATTCTTTTGAGAGAAACTTTTCCTCGAGAAAGGACCCGTTTCTAGAAACAATCACTTTTGCTTCCAGATCTGAAATAGGAGGCATAACCAACTAATTTTTTTGGGTATTCTATGAATATGCATTTATCCGCTTTGGGTTCGAGCTTATCAGCCTGAAACTTTTTCACATAAGCGTCGCAGCCCCAAACTTTTAAGAAACGACAGCTTAGGTTTCTCTAAACCATAGTTCATATGGTGTCGTCTCAACGGAATTGTGTGGTGCCCTATTTAAAGTGAATGCGGTTGTCTCTAATGCCTAACCCATAAATGATAGTGGTAATTCGATAAGAGACATCATGGTATGCACCATATCCAATAGGGTGCAGTTATGATGTTCGGACACACCATCACACTATGGTGGTCCAGGCGATATTAGTTGTGAAACAATTTCCACAATGTCTTGATTGTGTGCCAAACTCGTAACTCAGATATTCATCTCTATGATCATATCATAGACATTTTATCCTCTTGTCACGACGATCTTCAACTTCACTCTGAAATTACTTGAACCTTTCAATAATTTAGACTTGTGTTTCATTAAGTAAATATACTCAACATCTACTCAAATTATCTGTGAAGTAAGAACATAACGATATCCACTGCGTACCTCAGCACTCATTGGACTGCACACATCAAAATGTATTACTTCCAACAAGTTGCTTTCTTGTTCCATCTTACTGAAAACGAGGCCTTTCAGTCATCTTGCCCATGTGGTATGATTTGCATGTCTCAAGTGATTCAAAATCAAGTGAGTCCAAACGATCCATCTGTATGGAGTTTCTTCATGCATATCTACCAATAGACATGGTTCGCATGTCTCAATCTTTTAAAAATGAGTGAGTCCAAAGATCCATCAACATGGAGCTTCTTCATGCATTTTATACCAACATGACTCAAATGGCAGTGTCACAAGTATGTGGTACTATCATTACTATCTTATATCTTTTGGCATGAACATGTGTATCACTACGATCGAGATTCAATAAACCATTCATTTTAGGTGCAAGACCATTGAAGGTATTATTCAAATAAATAGAGTAACCATTATTCTCCTTAAATGAATAACCATATGGCGATAAACATAATCCAATCATGTCTATGCTCAACGCAAACACCAAATAACAATTATTTCGGTTTAACACCAATCCCGATGGTAGAGGGAGCATGTGATGTTTGATCACATCAACCTTGGAAACACTTCCAACATATCATCATCTCACCTTTAGCTAGTCTCCGTAGCCTTTTAATTCGAGTTACTAACACTTAGCAACCGAACCGGTATTTATTACCCTGGTGCTATTAGGAGTACTAGTAAAGTACACATTAATATAACGTATATCCAAAATACTTCTGTCGACCTTGCCAGCCTTCTCATCTACCAAGTATCTAGGGTAGTTCTGCTTCAGTGACCGTTCCCCTCATTATAGAAGCACTTAGTCTCGGGTTTGGTTCAACCTTGGGTTTCTTCACTAGAGCAGCAACTGATTTGCCGCTTCATGAAGTATCCCTTCTTTCCCTTGCCCTTCTTGAAACTAGTGGTTTAACCATCAACAATTGATGCTCCTACTTGATTTCTACTTTCGCGGTGTCAAACATCGCGAGTTGCTCAAGGATCATCATGTCTATCCCTGATATGTTATAGTTCATCATGAAGCTCCAATAGCTTGGTGGTAGTGACTATGGAGAACCATCACTATCTCATCTGGAAGATTAACTCCCACTCGATTCAAGCGATTGTGGTACTCAGACAATCTGAGCACATGCTCAACGATTGAGCTTTTCTCCCTTAGTTTGCAGGCTTAAGAAACTTGTCAGAGGTCTCATACCTCTTGACGTGGGCACTAGTCTGAAATTCCAATTTCAGTCTTTGGAACATCTCATATGTTCTGCGACGTTTCAAAAACGTCTTTGGTGCCATAATTCTAAACCGTTAGTATTACGCATTGAACTATCACGTAGTCATCAAAACGTGTATGTCAGATGTTTCCCAACATCTACAGACGGCGCTCGAGGTTCAACACACTGAGCGGTGCATTAAGGACATAACCCTTCTGTGCAGCAATGAGGACAATCCTC
Source organism: Triticum urartu (assembly GCF_056163025.1). NCBI lineage: Eukaryota > Viridiplantae > Streptophyta > Magnoliopsida > Poales > Poaceae > Triticum > Triticum urartu. The sequence goes on from NC_141879.1 coordinate 114,039,792, forward strand.
AGTTCACGGACCCAGTCCGCATAATTGCTACTGTCAACTCTCAACTAAATTTTCTCTAGGAACATATCTAAAATAGTAGAACCAAAGCGTGAGCTACGACATAATTTGCAAAGACCTTTTGACAATGTTCATGATAATTAAGTTCATCTAATCAAATTAATCAATGAACTCCCACTTAGATAGACATCCCTCTAGTCATCTAAGTGATACATGATCCGAGTCAACTAGCCCGTGTCTGATCATCACGTGAGACAGACTAGTCATCATCGGTGAATATCTTCATGTTGATCGTATCCACTAGACGACTCATGTTTGACCTTTCGGTCTTCCGTGTTCTGAGGCGATGTCTGTACATGCTAGGCTCGTCAAGTTAACCTAAGTGTATTGCGTGTGTACATCTGGCTTACACCCGTTGTATGCAAAAGTTAGAACCTATCACACCCGATCATCACGTGGTGCTTCGGAACAATGGACCTTAGCAATGGTGCACAGTTAGGGGGAACACAATTCTTGATATTTTAATAAGGGATCATCTTATTTATGCTACCGTCGTTCTAAGCAAATAAGATGTAAAAACATGACAAACATCACATGCAAATCATAAAGTGACATGATATGGCCAATATCATCTTGCGCCTTCGATCTCCATCTTCGAGGCGCGGCATGAACACCATCATCACCGGCATGGCACCATGATCTCCATCATCGTGTCTTCATGAAGTTGCCTCGCCAACTATTACTTCTACTACTATGGCTAACGGTTAGCAATAAAGTAAAGTAATTACATGGCGTTTTCATTGACAAGCAGGTCATAAATAAATTAAGACAACTCCTATGGCTCCTGCCGGTTGTCATACTCATCGACATGCAAGTCGTGATTCCTATTACAAGAACATGATCAATCTCATACATCACATATATCATTCATCACATCATTTTGGCCATATCACATCACAAAGCAAACCCTGAAAAACAAGCTAGACGTCCTCTAATTGTTGTTGCATGTTTTACGTGGCTGCTATGGGTTTCTAGCAAGAATGTTTATTACCTACGCAAAACCACAACGGTGATATGCCAATTGCTATTTACCCTTCATAAGGACCCTTTTCATCGAATCCGAACCGACTAAAGTGGGAGAGACAGACACCCGCCAGCCACCTTATGCATCAAGTGCATGTCAGTTGGTGGAACCAGTCTCACGTAAGCGTACGTGTAAGGTCGGTCTGGGCCGCTTCATCCCACAATGCCGCCGGATCAGATAAGACTAGTAACGGTAAGCAAATTGAACAAATCATCGCCCACAACTGCTTTGTGTTCTACTCGTGCATAGAATCTACGCATAGACCTAGCTCATGATGCCACTGTTGGGGAATGTAGCAATAATTCAAAAATTTCCTACGTGTCACCAAGATCAATCTAGGAGATACTAGCAACGAGAGAGAGGGAGTGCACCTTCATACCCTTGAAGATCGCTAAGCGGAAGCATTACAAGAACACGGTTGGTGGAGTCGTACACGCAGCGATTTAGATCGCGGTCGATTCCGATCTAAGCGCCGAACAACGGCGCCTCCGCGTTCAACACACGTACAGCCCGGCGATGTCTCCCGCGTCTTGATCCAGGAAGGAGAGAGGGAGAGGTTGGGGAAGACTCCGTCCAATAGCAGCACGATGGCGTGGTGATGGTGGAGGAGCGTGGCACGCCAGCAGGGCTTCGCCAAGCACTGCAAGAGATGAGGAGGGAGAGGGGTAGGGCTGCGCCAAGAGGGAGAGAGACTCGTGTGTGTGGCAGCCCCAAAACCCCCACTATTTATAGGAGGAGGGGAGGAGGGTGCACCCCCTCTAGGGTTCCCACCCCTAGGGGACGGCAGCCCTAGATGGGATAGAGGGGGTGGCCAAGAGGGGAAGAGGGGGGGCGCGCCTTAGGGTGGGCCTTAGGCCCATCTACGCCTAGGGTTTCCCCCTTCTCCTCCTAGCTGCGCCTTGGGCCCTGGTGGAAGGCGCACCAGCCCACTCAGGGGCTGGTCCCTTCCCACTCTTGGCCCATGCAAGCCTCCGGGGCTAGTGGCCCCTCCTGGTGGACCCCCGGAACCCTTCGGTGGTCCCGGTACATTACCGGTGATGCCCAAAACACTTCCGGTGGTCAAAACCTCACTTCCTATATATTATTCTTTACCTCCGGACCATTCCGGAACTCCTTGTGACGTCCGGGATCTCATCCGGGACTCTGAACAACATTCGGTAACCACGTACAAACTTTCCCTATAACCCTAGCGTCATCGGACCTTAAGTGTGTAGACCGTACGGGTTCGGGAATCATGCAGACATGACCGAGACAACTCTCCGGCCAATAACCAACAGAGGGATCTGGATACCCATGTTGGCTCCCACATGTTCCACGATGATCTCATCGGATGAACCACGATGTCGAGGATTCAAGCAATCCCGTATACAATTCCCTTTGTCAATCGGTACGTTACTTGCCCGAGATTCGATCGTCGGTATCCCAATACCTCGTTCAATCTCGTTACCAGAAATTCACTTTACTCGTTCCGTAATGCATGATCCCGTGACCAACTACTTAGTCACAATGAGCTCATTATGATGATGCATTACCGAGTGGGCCCAGAGATACCTCTCCGTCATACGGAGTGACAAGTCCTAGTCTTGATTCGTGCCAACCCAACAGACACTTTCGGAGATACCTGTAGTGCACCTTTATAGCCACCCAGTTACGTTGTGACGTTTGGTGCAACCAAAGCATTCCTACGGTATCCGGGAGTTGCACAATCTCATGGTCTAAGGAAATGATACTTGACATTAGAAAAGCTTTAGCAAACGAACTACACGATCTTGTGCTACCCTTAAGATTGGGTCTTGTCCATCACATCATTCTCCTAATGATGTGATCCCGTTATCAATGACATCCAATGTCCATTGTCAGGAAACCATGACCATCTATTGATCAACGAGCTAGTCAACTAGAGGCTTACTAGGGACATGTTGTGGTCTAAGTATTCACACATGTATTACGGTTTCCGGTTAATACAATTATAGCATGAACAATAGACAATTATCATGAACAAGGAAATACAATAATAACCATTTTATTATTGCCTCTAGGGCATATTTCCAACACATACCTATTCCTTTTCGGAGTCTGAAACGTTCTGGAAAGTGTCCCTTATGTATTCCTCCGGGGTTACGGTTTCAATAATATTGGTTTCAACATTTATGGGATTATGAGATATAATGTTTGATTCTTTGACCGTTTACCACCTTCGGATTTGTGCCTTCGAAGTTGTTGATTTTTATGGCACCGGAATGATAGACCTCCTCGATAACATAGGAGCCCTCCCATTTAGAGAGAAGTTTCCCTGCAAAAAATCTTAAATGAGAGTTGTATAACAATACATAATCACCTACATTAAACTCACGCTTTTGTATCCTTTTGTCATGCCATCTTTTAACCTTTTCTTTAAACAACTTGGCATTTTCATAAGCTTGGGTTCTCCATTCATCAAGTGAGCTAATATCAAATAACCTCTTTTCACCGGCAAGTTTGAAATCATAATTGAGCTCTTTAATAGCCCAATATGCCTTATGTTCTAGTTCGAGAGGTAAGTGACATGCTTTTCCGTATACCATTTTATACGGAGACATACCCATAGGATTTTTATATGCAGTTCTATAGGCCCATAATGCATCATCAAGTTTCTTGGACCAATCCTTTCTAGACCTATTGACAGTCTTTTGCAAAATTAATTTGAGTTCTCTATTACTCAATTCTACTTGACCACTAGACTGTGGGTGATACGGAGATGCAATTCTATGATTGACATCATATTTAGCAAGCATTTTACGGAAAGCACCATGAATAAAATGTGAACCACCATCAGTCATTAAATATCTAGGGACTCCAAACCTCGGAAAAATAACTTCTTTAAGCATTTTAATAGAAGTGTTATGATCAGCACTACTAGTTGGAATGTCTTCTACCCACTTAGTAATGTAATCAACAGCAACTAAAATATGTGTATATCCATTAGAGGCAGGAAAAGGTCCCATATAATCGAAGCTCCAAACATCAAACGGTTCAATAACAAGTGAATAGTTCATAGGCATTTCTTGACGTCTACTAATATTACCAATTCTTTGACATTCATCACAAGATAGGACAAACTTACGAGCATCCTTGAAGAGAGTAGGCCAATAAAAACTGGATTGCAATACCTTATGTGAAGTTCTGTCTCCCGCGTGGTGTCCTCCATAAGTTTCAGAGTGGCACTTGCGTAGGATCTGTTCCTGTTCATGCTCAGGTACACAACGTCTAATAACACCATCTACTCCTTCTTTATAAATATGTGGGTCATCCCAAAAGTAATGTCTCAAATCATAGAAGAACTTTTTCTTTTGTTGGTATGTGAAGCTAGGTGGTATAAATTTAGCAACTATGTAATTAGCATAATCAGCATACCAAGGGGTACTACGAGAAGTACTTATGACATTTAATTGTTCATCAGGGAAACTATCATCAATAGGTAGTGGGCCATCAAGAACATTCTTTAACCTAGATAAGTTGTCTGCAACGGGGTTCTCAGCTCCTTTTCTATCAACAATATGCAAATCAAATTCTTGTAGCAAGAGAACCCATCTAATAAGTCTAGGTTTAGCATCTTTCTTCTCCATAAGATATTTAATAGCAGCATGATCAGTGTGGATAGTTACTTAGAATCAACAATATAAGGTCTGAACTTATCACAAGCAAATACAACTGCTAAAAGTTCTTTTTCAGTAGTAGCATAATTTCTTTGAGCATTGTCTAGAGTCTTAATAGCATAATGGATAACATTTAATTTCTTATCAACTCTTTGCCCTAGAACAGCACCTACAGCATAATCACTAGCATCACACATAATTTCAAAGGGTAAATTCCAATCAGGTGGCTGAACAATAGGTGCAGAGACTAATGCTTTCTTAAGTATTTCAAATGCTTCTACACAATCATCATCAAAGACAAATGATATATCTTTTTGTAATAAATTAGTCAGAGGCCGAGAAATTTTTGAGAAGTCCTTAATGAACCTCCTATAAAATCCGGCGTGACCAAGGAAACTTCTTATACCTTTGATGTCCTTGGGACATGGCATCTTTTCAATAGCATCAACCTTGGCTTTATCATCTTCAATACCTCTTTCAGAAACTTTATGCCCAAGACAATACCTTCATTAACCATAAAGTGGCACTTTTCCCAATTCAAGACAAGATTAGTTTCTTCACATCTCTGCAAAACTCGATCAAGATTGCTCAAGCAATCATCAAAAGAAGATCCATAGACGGAGAAGTCGTCCATGAAAACCTCACAAATCTTTTCACAAAAGTCAGAGAATATAGCCATCATGCATCTTTGAAAGGTAGCAGGTGCATTACATAAACCAAAAGGCATACGTCTATAAGCAAAAGTACCAAAAAGGCATGTAAAAGTAGTCTTTGATTGATCTTTAGCCGACACAGGTATTTGAGAGAAACCAGAATAACCATCTAGAAAGCAGTAATGTGTATGTTTGCATAATCTTTCTAGCATTTGATCGATAAAAGGTAAGGGGTAATGATCTTTCTTAGTGGCCTTATTTAATTTGTAGAAATCAATTACCATCCTATAACTGGTAATAATTCTTTGTGGAATCAATTCATCTTTATCATTAGGAACAACAGTAATACATCCCTTCTTAGGGACACAATGAACATGACTTACCCACTGACTATCAGCAACAGGATAAATTATACCTGCCTCTAGAAGCTTTAGTATTTCTTTTCTTGCCACTTCTTTCATTTTAGGATTCAGACGTCGTTGAGGATCACGAACTGGTTTGGCATCTGCTTCCAAATTTATTTTATGTTGACATAGAGTGGGACTAATTCCCTTAAGATCATCAAGAGTATATCCAATAGCAGCACGGTGCTTCTTCAGAGTTTTCAATAATCTTCCTTCTTCATGCTCTGAAAGGTTAGCACTAATAATAACAAGATATATCTTCTTTTCATCAAGATAAGCATATTTAAGATTATCAGGCAATGGTTTAAGCTCAAACACGGGATCACCCTTAGGTGGAGGAGGACCCCCTAGGATTTCAACAGGAAAATTGTGTTTTAGCATAGGTTCTTGTTTAAATAATACTTCGTCTATTTCCCTTCTTTCATTCATAAACATATCATTCTCATGGTCTAGCAAATATTGTTCTAAAGGATCATTAGGAGGTACGGCAATAGAAACAAGACCAATAATTTCATCCTTACTAGGCAATTCTTCTTCGCGGTGTTGTTTACTAAATTTAGAGAAATTAAATTCATGAGTCATATCATCTAAGCCAATAGTAACAACATTCTTTTCGCAGTCTATCCTAGCATTAACTGTATTCAAGAAGGGTCTACCAAATATAATGGGACAAAAGCTATCTTGTGGGGAACCAAGAACAAGAAAATCAGCAGGATATTTAGTTTTCCCACACAAAACTTCAACATCTCTAACAATTCCCACTACAAATATAGTATCTCTATTTGCAAGTTTAATTGTAACATCAATTCCTTCTAACTCAGCAGGTGCAATTTCATGCTTAATTTCTTCGTATAAAGTATGCGGTATAAACTAGCACTAGCACCCATATCACATAAGCCATGATAACAATGATCTCCTATTTTAACAGAAATAACAGGCACGCCTACCACAGGTCTATGTTTATCTTTAGCACAAGGTTTAGCAATTCTAGCAGTTTCACCACAGAACTGAATAACATGCCCATCAATATTATCAGACAAGAGATCCTTAACAATAGCAATATTAGGTTCTACTTTAACTTGCTCAGGAGGTGTATATGTTTTAATATTGCTTTTATGAACCACAGTTGAAGCTTTAGCATGATCCTTTATTCTAACAGGGAAAGGTGGTTTCTCTACATAAGAAGTAGGAACAATAGGATCATTATAAGTGATAGTCTTTTCTTCAACTTTAATAGGTGCAACTACTTTTACTTCTATGGGGGGATGATATTTAAACCACTTCTCCTTAGGGAGATCAACATAAGTAGCAAAATATTCACAGAAAGAAGCTACTATCTCAGAATCAAGTCCATATTTAGTGCTAAACTTACGGAAAATATCGGTATCCATAAAAGATTTAACACAATCAAACTTAGGTGTCATACCTGACTCCTTACCATTGTCGAGGTGCCAATCTTCAGAGTTGCGTTTAATTCTATCCAATAAATCTCATTTGAATTCAATAGTCTTCATCATAAAAGAGCCAGCACAAGAAGTATCAAGCATGGTGCGATTGTTTTCAGAAAGCTGAGCATAAAAATTTTGAATAATCATTTCTCTTGAGAGCTCATGATTGGGGCATGAATATAACATTGATTTAAGCCTCCCCCAAGCTTGAGCGATGCTTTCTCCTTCGCGAGGCCAAAAATTATATATATAATTGCGATCACGATGAACAAGATGCATAGGATAAAACTTCTGATGAAATTCCAATTTCGATCATTTGTAATTCCAAGACCTCATATCATCACATAGCATATACCATGTCGATGCATCTTCCCTCAAAGATAAGGGAAAGACCTTCTTCTTAACAACATCTCCGGGTACACCTGCAAGCTTAAATAATCCACAAACTTCATCCACATATATTAGATGTTCATCAGGATGTTTTGTTCCATCTCCTAAAAAGGGATTCTAGCAGTTTTTCTATTATACCCGAAGGAACTTCAAAGCAAGTATTTTCATTTTCATTTTCAGTAGGTTCAGTAGGTTGAGGAGCAACTCTTTGCTCTACTGGTCGGGGTGAAGATACCCCGAACAAGCCCCTCAGAGGATTACGTTCCATAGTAACAAGTGACAGTAAATTTCAGCACACTATATAAATTTTTCCTTACCAAATTCCACCTACCAAAGGCACTTCACATCCCGGCAACGGCGCCAGAAAAGAGTCTTAATGACCCACAAGTATAGGGGATCTATCGTAGTCCTTTCGATAAGTAAGAGTGTAGAACCCAACGAGGAGCAGAAGGAAATGATAAATGGTTTTCAGCAAGGTATTCTCTGCAAGTACTGAAATAAGTGGTAACAGATAGTTTTGTGATGAGATAATTCGTAACGAGCAACAAGTAACAAAAGTAAATAAAGTGCAGCAAGGTGGCCCAATCCTTTTTGTAGCAAAGGACAAGCCTGGACAAACTCTTATATAAGGAAAAGCGCTCCCGATGACACATGGGAATATCGTCAAGCTAGTTTTCATCACGCTCATATGATTCACGTTCGGTACTTTGATAATTTGACATGTGGGTGGACCGGTGCTTGGGTGTTGTTCTTACTTGAACAAGCATCCCACTTATGATTAACCTCTATTGCAAACATCTGCAACTACAACAAAAGTATTAAGGTAAACCTAACCATAGCATGAAACATATGGATCCAAATCAGCCCCTTACGAAGCAACGCATAAACTAGGGTTTAAGCTTCTGTCGCTCTAGCAACCCATCATCTACTTATTACTTCCCAATGCCTTCCTCTAGGCCCAAATAATGGTGAAGTGTTATGTAGTCCACGTTCACATAACACCACTAGAGGCTAGACAACATACATCTCATCAAAATATCGAACGAATACCAAATTCACATGACTACTAATAGCAAGACTTCTCCCTTGTCCTCAGGAACAAACGTAACTACTCACAAAGCATAAACATGTTCATAATCAGAGGGGTATTAATATGCATATAGGATCTGAACATATGATCTTCCACCAATTAAACCAATTAGCATCAACTACAAGGAGTAATTAACACTACTAGCAACCTACTAGCACCAATCCCGGACTTGAACACAAGAATCGGATACAAGAGATGAACTAGGGTTTTGAGATGAGATGGTGCTGATGAAGATGTTGATGGAGATTGCCCTCTCCCGTTGAGAGGAGTGTTGGTGATGACGATGGCGATGATTTGCCCCTCCGAGAGGGAAGTTTCCCCGGCAGAACAACTCTACCGAAGCTCTAGATTGGATCCGCCAAGGTTCCGCCTCGTGGCGGCGGAGTTTCGTCCCGAAAGGTTACCTGCTATTTTTTTCTTGACGAAAGACTTCATATAGGAGAAGATGGTCATCGGAGATCCACCAGGGGGCCCACGAGGTAGGGGGGCGCGCCCTAGGGGGACGCCCCCCATCCTTGTGAGAAGGGTGTGGGCCCCCTGGTCTTCATCTTTGGCGAGGATTTTTCATTATTTATTATAAGGTGTTCCGTGGAGTTTTAGGACTTTTGGAGTTGTGCAGAATAGGTCTCTGATATTTGCTCCTTTTCCAGCCCAGAATTCCAGCTGCCGACATTCTCCCTCCTTATGTAAACCTTGTAAAATAAGAGAGAATAGCCATAAATATTGTGACATAATGTGAAATAACAGCCCATAATGCAATAAATATTGATATAAAAGCATGATGCAAAACGGACGTATCACGCCACTGCTGCAGTAGCATCACAGGTGTTGCAGGAGGTCGTCGAAGCATCATTGGTGCTACCGAAGGGTTGAGCATTGCCCATGCTATGAAGCATCATGATGTCCTGCAAGTGCACGGGAATATGTAGCAATTTCTTGTTAAGTAAGGTTTGTCGATCCCATAGGAAGCGAATAAGATGGCACCACAATCCCCACAACTATGTTGTCACTTAACACAACTACGCTCACAACCAAAGACGGTTTTATTCCCCTCGGTGATATAAAGAGCAAAGATGATTTTGGTGTTTTTTTGGTTGATTTGAGTCGTAGTAAATCCGTACTATTAAGAAAGGGTCTGCTTTGAAAAGGTATGAGTGAAATCAACATGTACACAACCTCATATACACCTACATACCCTTCCCGCAACTTGGAGAATCCATCTGTTTGTTTGGGCACTTTTACAGCACCCTATCGGTAATACCGCTTTGTTGCACGGTAGTATGCGGTACTTGGACTACCGCTTGAGAAATCCCTTCTGTGCAACTTTCTATTGCCTGATTTTATTAAGCGGTAGTGGCGCGGTAGTAGCCCGGTAGTACCGATTGTGCGGAGAGAGCCCGGACATTGTTTGTAAAGGTTCGCTCACCGCTTTCAAGGGCCCACTAATGGAATCATGACATCTTGCATTCTGCAAGGGCGTGAGAAGAATACAGTGGCCCTAATGGCTTCTTCGAAAGAATTGTGCCCCCACACCGCTCCAACGGAGACGTACCACCTCTTGAAGGGAGAGAACTTCAGTAACATATCCTCGTCTCCATCGACTCCACTTCTGGTTATTTCTAACTTTTACTTTGCGCAAGCTTATATTGTGTTGTATCTTGTGATTGCTTGTGTGCTTATTATTGTGCTTGTCACATAGGTTGTTCATCTAGTTGCATATCTAATCAACCTATTTTATTGTCAAGCCTAATTTGATTAAAAAATCTAAAAATTGGTAGTCGCCTATTCAACCCCCTCTAGTCGACCATATCGATCCTTTTAGTGGTGCTGGATGAGAGCCCCAACTGCAAGCGGAGGAACTATGATCATTACCATGAGGAGGCGGGTCCAACTCACTTCTCAAGGTGATCCTTGCCCTGAGATGGACTGCCCGCCTATGCCTCTAGACTTCATGAAGCACTTTCCAGTTGTGCCTTATGAGTTCAAACTGAACGCGAACACCGACTGCACATGGAGGGTCACGGTTTGGCTGATGAACGGCAGGGTCACCCTCGATCAAGGTTGGGGCCCCTTTGCTGTTGTCCACTAGATCAGGATCGACTACATTGGTCACCTTCAAGCTGCCGACTCCCGACACCCTGAAGGTGATCGTCTTTAACGACGACAACATTGAAGTGGTGACCAAATGCAAGAAGTACGACAACGCCTTCGCCGTGAACTAGAGAGCTCTTTGTTGTCTGATCGCGCGTGTTGGTTTGTGGTTTAAGACTATGTCATACTGTTTTCGGTTTAAGACTGCTTGTTTAAGTGTTGTATTATGTTTAACTTGTTCCTATATGCTATCTATTTTGTATGTCTCTGATTTGTTCTGCCTGCTAGTGTGCTGGTAACCTCACAATCTTCACAGAAAGATTACCACACAACGTGTGTTGCATGTAACAAACACGTACCCTGACTTGTGTTTCCGCATAAACAAGCTCGCAACCAAACAGCTTGTCGTCCATTTCTCCACAGCTAGGCTAGAGGGTATGCAGACAAGTAAACAACACGAAGATGTTGGTTTCGAATCTGTTTTTTCTCAATCAGACATACTCCCTTCGTTTCAAATTACTTGCCGCAGATATGGATATATTTAGATATATTTTAGTTCTAAATACATTAATTTCTGCGATGAGTAATTTGGAACCGAGAGATTACAACGCATGTAAATCGATGCGGGGAAACAAACACGCCCAATGTCTCCCCGCGAGCGTCGATGCAACCATGTAAGCTAGCAACACACGTACTACCTCGCAGGGGTGGACAGCAAGCAACCGCCATGCGTGTGGTCGTATCATTGTATGCGCAACAGTGTTACAGAGAGACAGTAGAGTATGTCTGTACGCAGACGAGGTCACGAGACACCACGGCTACGCCTTCCGCGGCGGTGGCCCCGGCGCCACGGTGGCCCTCGGCGGGTTCGGCACCGGCGACGGCGGCCTCGACGCCAACCTCTGTAGCAGAGACCTCCCCATCACAACCCTCTCGCCTCCGCGTCCGCCGTACGCTCCTCCGGCTCCGGCAGCCCGCACCATCACGTCACCATCTGCAGCTGCATCGCAACTCGCAAGCAATATTAATACGGAGTCCGTCCGCCCAGTGCCGTCGGCCGTCGCCGAGCAGCTCAACCGGGGACGATGACCAACGTCTGCAAAACGATCCAGACAGGGTCACGCATGCACGTACCTGGCAGGACACGCGAGGAGCAGGCTGCCCAGGTCGTGGAAGAACTCAGGGCCAGGAGGAGCACGGCCACGAGCAGCCAGGCGAGCACACCGCCGCGACCCATGTCGTCGTCGTCTTGCTCTGAACTTGATAGGTGGTGTCGAGTACAGCTTGTATAGTTTTCGGGAGATGTATTGTATCCCCGTCAACTTGCGCTGTAATGTACGTATATATATATCGTCGGCGGGCGATGCGATCGGCATGATGAGGTCGAACCGCCGGAGCCAATCTGCAACCCAATGATGATGACATATCCAGCGGATTAAGCTCCAGCAGATTGGCACTAGCTACTTGCTAGCGGTTGCGGTTTAATCAACTGGGTGTGTCGTCTCTGCAGTGCACTAACTTATTGCAGCTCGTGCACGGGTTTGTGGTTTCGATGTCGGAGCCGGATCGGATCGATGCATCGGTTGACTTTGCTGCTTCCTAAACAAAGCTGCACACTCCAGATATAATTAAGCTCGCCGCCGGCCGGTCACCTCGAAACGCTGCTGGCCTTGCATAATAAAACGGCGCCGACGGACGACAGTGCATAGAGCACTGTCGTTATTCGTTGGGAAGTACTGTAGCATCGATGCTACATCTCTGATGAACGCAACTGAATTCTTTGATCGGCGGAAATACGGACGGCGTGTAACGCGTGCTGTCATGTTGCAGTGGACTTTGCGGAGCTCCACGACAAACAATTCGTTGAGAGTATTATACATAGTCGAGACTAGAGGACCCTTATTGTAAGGCCATTCGTACGCGATCTAAGTAGCTTGAACTCGCTCGGATTAGGGGGGGTGGACTCGGACTCCTGCCATACTATCTTTTTTTTTTTGAAAGTTCCTGCCATATTATCTTTTTTTCTTCTAAACGGAGGCATAAGCTTTACCTCATCCATTAATTAAAAAGGAGAATGGAGTTTATTTGTTACACCACACATATTACATGAGGTCCATTACTCTCCCGGCATTACGTTGCCCAATTTGTGTGCACCCGCAGTAACCCAAAGTCTAGCTTTTCTTTTGATGGTGTCGAAGATGACCGGCGCAGGTGTTGACTTGTGCCTGAATATACGAGCGTTTCTCTCATTTCAAATGATCCACCCAACTAGCATAGTGAGGGATGCCATGGCCTTTCTATTGGGGATGTTGCTGCCAGACATGTTTCTCCACCAAAGCGAGAGAGAGTGCAGATTATCCCAAGTTGCCGTGTCAATCATATGGAGACCAAGCCAATTTTTGATGAGGTTCCAAATCCTAAGGGCCATACTATCTTGAGTTGCGTAGTGCGTGTCTCTGCTCGTTTGGCGACTGATTCTCCGATGCGCTGGCTGCTCTGCTCTGCTCGCACGGTGGCACTCGCAAGCGTGCACGTACATGGACACATGCGCGTGCGGGTGCGTGCCAGCGCGCTGCCATGCATGTGGCATCCGCACGGGCGCTAGTGGGTTCAACCATGACCAGCTGCTTGGCTTGTCAACGAATTTCGGCGGGTTCCCCGTGAAGAGCGCCAGATTTCCATGGCCATGCCTTCGCTACTACTCCTACGCATGCGACTGCCTTTTTTTTAAATAAAACGCACTCGGCATCAACCTCACGCACGCAGACCAGTGAACTTCATGGGCGGAAGCGCTGTCGGCGCAACATCGATCGTGGGTGGCGACGGCGATAGCATCGGAGCCGAAGCAGAAGACAGTTTATGATTGTAGAACACAGATATACTATCTCTACTGTACACTAGTTTTGTTGCCACGGTGTGAGGCAACTGCACAGGACACCGAGCTTGAGCATGCAAACAGTTTTACAGAGACCCCGAGCAACAGACCGGCGATGTGCAGAGACAAAACTGGAGTTACTTATCGTTATATACACCGACTCTATCACACATTTACACCTTGTGTTCAACCGAACAAAGGATCACACAATTACACTTGCCCTCCCGGGGGCGCCGGCGCCGCACTGGCCCTAGGCGTGTTCGACGTCGGCGACGGCGGGGCCGTCAGCCTCAGCCCCAATGACCGCCGGACCACCAGAGCTGCCTTGCCGCTGCTGCCGTAGCCTGGCCCGCCGGCGACCCATACCTTCGCACCACCATCTGCAGCTTTATCAAATGGAACACGATCAGCTACTGCCACTCGCAAATCATACGTCCTGCCATCACCGAGCAGCTCGAGAACACCGGTCGTCAAATGACCAAAACGGCGGGGCAGAATCACGTGACGTACCTGGAAGGAGACGCGAGGAGCATGCCGGCGTCGTGCAAGAGCCCAGGAGCAGCGCGGCGAAGAGAAGCCAGGCGAACCCAACTGATCCGTTGCCCATGTCGTCGTCGCCGTCGGCGACCGGACGACGAGAGCTGCTGCTCTGAAGTCTGAGCTGGACAGGTGTAGCAGCTAGATTTTGGGAGCTGGAGGCGTCGGGGTCGGGGGTCTGTGTCAAATCCTCGTCAACTCGCGCTGTATATACCACCATCCGTCGGCATGATGAGGGCGTGCGGGGCGCCGGAGCCAATCTGAAATCCATCCAGCAGATTGCTGCTCGCTACTTGCCAGCGGTTAGGCGCGCAACCGCATCGCACGCTGCACCATTTCCAGCTCGTGCAGGGTTTTTTTAATCGTGATTCTGCCGCGACGTTGGATCTGCCACTTCCTTCTTTCTTGAGACGTCGGATCCATCTTTAAACTACTCGGAGTTTCTTTATTACGACTTTCATGCGATGAAATTTCATTTCATTTGGTACGTGTCGCATTATGACAGGTTGAATCGGATTTACTTTCACCACAAATGGAACAAGATTTAAGCGCAAAATCTACCAAATTATTGAAACAAGATGCAAACAAGCCACCCGTGGCATGTTTGATAGCCTGCATGAGGTCTAATTAACCAGCAACTGCTAACCACGCGCGTGCGGTGCAAAAAATGGGTGTGTCGGGCCCGCACGCTGTTTAAAGCACTCAGCCAGCGCCCTCTAGAAATGCTTGAACCGTCTGTTTCCAACGAACTAGGATGAATCAAGCGCAAAAATGGAGAGCAACTAATTGAGTAGTACTCATTCGAAGCCCCCCTTCAAGGGTTACTCGGGTGGGCAGGGAGCGCGCCACTTGGGCGTCGCTGTAACGCCCTCGATGCGGCTATATCTCCCACGTGTCGAAGCACGACTTGAAGGCATAACTGTATTGAAAGCAATGTCGCAAGTGAGGTAATCTTCACACAACCCATATAATACATAAGGGAAAGAGATACATAGTTGGCTTACAATCGTCACTTCACACATGAATAAGGCATTACATCATCCAAAGACACTCAAGGTACGACTACGGAACCAAAATAAAAAAACACTACCCCAAAAGCTACACAGATCCCCGATCGACCCCAACTGGGCTCCACTACTGATCGACTAGGACGGAACGACACAAAGTACAAGATTTTCAACGAGCTCCTCCTTGAGCTTGGTTGCGTCCCCTGCTCGGTAACATCGGCACCTGCAAACTGATTTTTGAAGTATCTGTGAGTCACGGGGACTCAGCAATCTCACACCCTCGCGATCAAGACTATTTAAGCTTATAAGAAGGGTAAAAAGGTATGAGGTGGAGCTGCAGCAAGCGACTAGCATATATGGTGGCTAACATATTCGCAAAAAAGAGCGAGAAGAGAAGGCAAAAACACGGTCGAACAACTATGATCAAGAAGTGATCCTAGAACAACCTACGTCAAGCATAACTCCAACACCGTGTTCACTTCTCGGACTCCGCCGAGAAGAGACCATCACGGTTACACACGCGGTTGGTGCATTTTAATTAAGGTAAACTTTAGGTTTTCTACAACCGAACATTAACAAATTCCCATCTGCCCATAACCGCGGGCACGGCTTTCGAAAGTTCAAATCCCTGCAGGGGTGTCCCAACTTAGCCATCACAAACTCTCACGGTCAACGAAGGATATTCCTTCTCCCAAGACAACCTGATCAGACTCAGAATCCCCGTTACAAGACATTTCGACAATGATAAAACAAGACCAGCAAAGCCACCCAGATGTGCCGACAAATCCCGATAGGCGCTGCACATATCTCGTTCTCAGGGCACACCGGATAGGTCAAGCTACGAGTAAAACCAGCCCTCGAGTTGCCCCGAGGTGGCCCTGCAGGCTGCCCATTTCGGACCAACACTCAGAGGAGCACTGGCCGGGGGGGGGGGGGGGGGTTAAATAAAGATGACCCTTGAGTCTGCAGAACCCAAGGAAAAGAAAAAGGCTAGGTGGCAAATGATAAAACCAATATTGGGCCTTGCTGAAGGAGTTTTATTCAAGGCGAACTGTCAAGGGGTTCCCATTATAACCCAACCGTGTAAGGAACGCAAAATTCGGGAACATAACACCGATATGACGGAAACTAGGGCGGCAAGAGTGGAACAAAACACCAGACATAAGGCCGAGCCTTCCACCCTTTACCAAGTATATAGATGCATTAATTAAATAAGAGATATTGTGATATCCCAAGAAAATAACCATGTTCCAAACATGGAACAAGCTCCAATCTTCACCTACAACTAACAACGCTATAAGAGGGGCTGAGCAAAGTGGTAACAAAGCCAAACAACGGTTTGCTAGGACAAAGTGGGTTAGAGGCTTGGCTTAACAATATGGGAGGCATGATAAGCAAGTGGTAGGTATCGTAGCATAGGCATAGCAAAAGAGCGAGCAACTAGCAAGCAAAGATAGAAGTGATTTTGAGGGTATGGTCATCTTGCCTGAGATCCCGCAAGGAAGAAGAAACGGGTCCATGAAGAAGACAAGCGGACGTAGTCGAACAAATCCTCACAACACGACGTTATCGGAACCAACCCGAAGAAGCAACACTGGAAAGGAGCAAACAACATAGTAAACAACCATCACATAGACATGGCATGATGCACAAACAATTATGATGCATGTCCGGTTTAATGAAGCATGACATGGCCAAGTGCAACAAACAACACTACAAATTAAGTGGAGCTCAATATGCCACGGAGTTGCATATTGAAGAAAACACCACATGACTTAATTAGTTCTCTCTCGTTAGGTACTCAACAATATTAAATATTGTTTAAACATGGCAAGAGGTGGAGCATAAGTAAACTAAACATTTAGGCAAGTTTAAATGAGGACGGAAATAACAAACAACAACTCCGGTAAATCCCCATATGCATTTAGCAATTTGCTGCAACAACAATTTTAAACACTCTTGATATTGTTATCATGATGCGGATGACATGAACAAGTTTTATGCAATTTTTATTAAAAGTTGACAAGAGCATTATGAAGTATTTGTCACCGTGGTGGAAAGGAAAGGGGTGCCACGGCAACGATAACGAAAACGGTGCCACGGTAGCGTTCCGGTTCCTGTAACTTGACTGAGATACCGATGCAAAGGAGAAGTGTGCGGATGTGTGCAAAAGATGGTGGGGCGCTCCTGAATTCCGGGTGTCCCACGAGTTGGCGACAAGGAAACGCATGGCAATATGGACACGGTGCAAACACGAGCATCTCAAACATCGCACATGCATTAGTTCACGGGCGGCCGTCTCGGCGGTTATACCTTTCGGAGCGTGCATAGGGGACGGTTCTCGTTCCTAGAGGGAAGTAGGCGTTCTCGCGACGACGGTAGTGGAAGTAGTCGATATCGAATGCTCTAGGGTCGACAGTAGAGGTTCTCGCGATCTCGACGACGGTAGTGGTACATGTGTATCGGTAGTCGAACATGACGATCCGAAGAGGGCACTTGGCAACATGCGCGTCGTCGGTAGTTGTACACAAACGTTGTCGGACTTGACGGGTTCGCGGTCTCCGGACGTAGTGGTACACATTCACGGAGTAGGTCGTACACGTAGTCGGTAGATGTTCACTTGACGGCCTTCAACGGCGGTAGTTGTTCTCGTTTCGTCGTGGAAGTAGTTGCACATCTCATAGCGGTACTTGACGATTTCGGAGACGGCGGAAGACGAACTTGGCGGTCCTCGTCGTCCTGGTACTTGGCGTTATTTCCGGTTCGGTGATCATTTTAGGCGTCGGGCGTCGTGGAGGAACTTGACATTCTTAGCGATTCCGAAGACGGCGGTAGTAGAAGTACTGGTTCCCGTTCCATAGTCGAACTTGTCGAATCCGAACTCTTTGAGGGTCGTCGTGGTACGTGACGATATCCAGGACAATCTTGTGACTTGCCGGTCTCGACGAACCGTCGGGGTACTTCATCTCGGGTTTTGGCGACGGTAGCAGAACTTGCATTGGTCGTCGTGGTACTAGGGCCCTGATCTTGACGTGCTCCAAAAAGAACACACGATGTTGGGGAAAGACCCGAAAGTGCTCCCGGGGTCAAACACAGAGTCATGCGCAACGGTCGAGCTACTGCTGCTCAATGCAGGAGGCTGTCGTAGGGGAGGTCGAGGTCGCCGGAAACAGAGGCTGAGACGCGCCGGAGGTAGTGGTGCTCGCGGGTGTAGGGCGACCGGTGCTGGGGCTCCTGCTGGGCGCATAGGATGCCGGGTGCGGGGTGCAGGTGCTCGAGGAGCTCCTCTCCTCGAGCGCTCGAGTGACGGTGACTCGGCGAGGAGGAGGCGCGCTTGCAGCCTGGCGCTGCAGAGGAAGGCAGGAGCTGAGGCGCGAGGGTGCAGGGCGGCGGCCTGCGGCGCCTGGCGGAGGAGAAGCTGCAGGGGTGCCGGGGTGTGAGGCTCGGTCGCGTCGGGGTCCTGGAGGAGATTGGGCGCGGGAGGTTCCTCCCCTGGCTCGAAGTGGAAGGGAGGAAAGGGAGATGAGGGGAAGAAGAGCGAGGGGGATCGGGATGAGCAGGAGAGATGGGGGGATTGAGCGCGGCGCTGGAGGGAAGGAGATGGGATCGTGGGAGGAGGATGGGATCGGGCAGCGGTTCCCTGGCGGCGCGAGGAAACGAGGAGTGGGATCGGGAGAGGGTAGCGAGGGGAGATGTTGGGCCTAGGGTTATGGAACTGGTGGGGGCGGCTGGGTCTAAAGGGCCGGCCTAGAGTTTGGCCTAGGGAGACCCAGGGAGGCCGGCCTGGACTGGCCTACTCTCTCCTACTCCTCTCTAATTTGCTTTAACAGAAAAAAAAACAAATAGAGAGAAGAAAAAAAGGAGAGGGTTAGGGAAAGAATATTTCAGGAAATAAAATATTCTTAGAGCGCCGAAACTTTGCACAAATAGAATAACATGGTTTGGCAATATTTTAGAGATAGAAAAATAATTCAAGTTTGAATTAGATTCAAACTTGAGCCATTTTTGAATCCAACCAAAACAAGTTCAAAGGATCTGAAAATTGGAGGAGGTGGTCCTGGCACGGTCTAGAATTTATAGGAAAAGAATGGACATTAATAGAGAAGGGGGGGGGAATGGGACAAAGGCATGGGGAAATATTTGCAAGTGTGTGATGGTAATTCCACATAATTGGAATATTTACTATAGCTCTCTAAATATCGAGAGGATAAGTTGTAAAGAGAATCACCATGTGAATTCCCTCGATTTAAATGGATCAAAGATTCATGCCATTTGTTTAGTTGAGTTAAGAAAAATTAAATGACATGATGGAATGATGACATGATGCAATGCATATGATGCAATGATGAATGCAATGAACCAAACAAATCACACGACGAAATCCGGAAAAACATGAAAGGCGTCTGAAGCTCCGGTCTTGGGGCGTCACAGTCGCTAAGAGACCTAGTAAGGGTGTGTGTTTCTCAATTTTTTCCTTTTTTCTCACTTTTTAATTCAGAACGCTTATTAAAATCTGTGAACATTAAGAAAATATTATTTTCTTAGATTCATTAATATTTATTAAATTCACTGATATTTTTAAAATTCATGACCATTTTAAATGTTTGTAAACATTTCATAAATTTGAAAACTTATTTAATTTGCCATCATTTCTTAAAATCGATAAATATATTTCAAATTCATGAATATTTTCTAAAATTCATGGTTTTTAAAATTCACAACATTTTTAAAAATCCTTGACCATCTTTTTAATATGACCAACTCTTTTCAAATAGAAAAAAAGAGAGTTGATTTTTGTGAGTTACATTGGTGCGAGCGAACAAAGACTAAGCGACCGAGAGGAGCAAGGAGTCAAAGCCGAGTGAGCGAGAGCTTCGTGGGCTAGCCCATGTAAGCATTATAGCAACAATTCCATGATTTCAATGTGGAATGGGAGCAAGAGGCTCAAACAAACACCACCGGCTCACATAACGGCCGAAGCGTGTAAAGACACCACAAACATGCACTAAACAATTTTAGTTTCCTCTTGAAACAAATATTGTCTTCAACAGCAACCCGACACGTTATATAAATATAAAAAACACGGCCATATCATAATCAAAACTCAAGCCAACACAAGTAAAATTAAGATAAAACAATGATCATAATAATCTACTAAATATAAAAGCGCTAATCCCACAAGTGAAGACTGGTACGGTGAAGCGCACGTTATCCTCTAATGTGGGTTATACTAGATGATCGCATTGGTTCATGACACTTAATAATACTCTTCATACCCGTTAAATATTTTAGGTTTTATGAGAAAACTTTTGTTTCATACGGTTAGATCTGTTAAAGTAAGATCTGTTAAAAACGCAGTCATCGGCAATTTCAAATCAAATTAACCAAAGCAAGGATAAAACACTACGCGGATATGACCCTTAAGTTTTTGATTCATATCGAAAAAGGCTTTCACCCCGCTTTATAAATAAAGCAACCACCAACTATAACGTATCAAGGAAACAACACAGCACACAACCACACGACGCCACCACAGGCAAGGTCTCACACACACACGCACCTACTAGTATATACAACGCGCGATAGCACGAGTTCACAAGGATTTGGGCACGAGCCCGTGGCATCTCCGGCCGGCTCAGTGCGTCCAAGCCTGCTACATGAGCCGTTCAATTCGGAGCAACCGAAAATCCTCCTCGTCGCCGAGGACGACGACGACGACGACATGGAACGCAGGGGCTGGCTTTGTGTAATTGCGTTAATGGGCCGCTATATGGCCCCTTGAATCCCTCGGCCTTCCTAACGCCGATGAGTCTGCAAATACGTATTTGGTTAGCCAACGTGTGATCTGTTTAGACCTGGTAACTGCGTCCAGTTTAATCCCACATGGAAACATTGAGAAGAACGGCTCGGGGAAGATGTGTATATATGTGGAGGGTATGACAACGTTGAAAATTACTTACCTGGACGGGGTTTATGGATGATCAATAAGACTCATGGCCTAGACCAATTGCTCACATTGCACTTTGTGAGCGTGTTGATCTACTATCTCCCCTTTAAAGGAGAGTGGACGTCATAATTTGTGATAGAGTGGGTACGTGTTTGCGCGGCCCCTGCCAAGTTTGAAATAAAATATTCTTCAGAGCTAAACTGTTTTGGCACCGCCCTATTAAATGTTTCTTATCACTACAGTTTTTAAGGCTGCTTGTAATGGGTAGTATCATAAGTTAGTATCATGCATATGGTACTAGTGTGTGATACTACCTTCCTAATGCATAGTATCATCTACTAGTATCATAGATGACTTTATTTATTGCATGCATGACACATAGTAGCATTGCATTTATTATGATACGATATCATTGTATGATACTCAATCATCTCTTTCTTCATTTAATTCTATGCCACATCATCAAAATTGCCTACTTGACATGCATGATACTAGCTATGATACTTACATTACGACCAGCCTAAGCTCCCAGGATTTACAGCGCTGTGGTTAATCGAGGCTGATGGGACCACCTGGAGTCGGCAATTCGTTATGTTGGGCCGTCACTGCTCGCTGCCCTCGCAAGAAACCCAACCTAAGCCCCTTTCCCACACTCCCGTCGTCATCCCATCTCTCTTCTCTCCTTCTACTTTCGGGCGCCACCAAGCTAGGGTTGCGGCCGCCGCCAACCTAGCATTCACCGGCATGGCGGATATCATCTACGGCTACTCCTTGCCTATTGTATCCCCCGCCGAGATTCGTGACGCAATCCGAGGATGCTTGCCGCCTGCCTCTTCCTCCATAGGTCACCGGCCACCTCGAGGTTCCCTGTCTGCCATCCACTCTTTGCTCCGACTCCCGCTGGCCCATCCCCCTCCCGTACTCAACACTAACGATGGCCAAATGGCAGGGCAGCCAGCTCTGTCCCCATCTCCTCCACGGCCCTGCCACTAAGGATCACTTCCGCGGCGGCGTGTGTTTCCGCGCAACCGACGTTCCTCATCCGGTCAAACTCTTTGTGCCCGACCGCCCGTATCCTCTATCCCTTTGTTCTGCGTTTCGGGAGAGAGAAAGAGGAGGAGGAGGAGTCGATGAGGCATGACTTGGGGGAGGCGGTCAGACCGTCAATGCTTGGTTTAGGGAATCGACAATCGGGTTGTGGGAGGTGTTGAGGGCTTCGTTGGTCGTTGCGAGGAGGCACCGATTCGGGGTGGCTTGGCGTCGTTCAGTCCGTGCTCTGCCGCCGCGTTGGAGAATACTTCGAGGGTTTGCTTCTCGAGTTGCTCCCACTGTTTTAAATAGCCCGCTATAGCTCCGTTATAGCACGCTATAGCATTTACAGAAGATCTGGCGCTAAGAGACTTTGATCCAAACAAATGAACAAACATTTTAAATAGCTCGCTATAGCTTCACTATAGCACGCTATAGCATTTAGAAAAGGTCCGCCGCTAAGAGATTTAGCATGCTATTTAAAACTATGGTTGCTCCTCCGCTCAAGAAGCACATACTGGCGTTCCTTCTCATCGGCGGCGTGCAACTTGCGTCCTCGGCGGCTGGGGATGAGGCTTTTGACGCAGCCATGGGCACTCGTGGTTGACGACGTGGTGGCCGGGCAAGAATGACGGGAGTGGTGTTGCTACGGAGACGTGGGTTGGGCGTGCGTGGTGGAGGAGGAGATGCGAGGTGGTCACATTGATGATGCTGAACAAAGATGCGGCGACGCCATGGTGCTGCGATACAGAGTGATGATACGCAGGGTGAAGAGTGAAGACGATGTTGTGGGCCACAACTGGCGTCTTCGTCGGCCATGGCTGCGAGGCACACTATGCCACACTCAAGGTGAGGGGAGATGGCATTGCCATCGGTGAACAGTTGAACACACAAGAACTGTGTTGTTCTGGTGCTGAATCAGAGTTCAGATGTGCGTGGTCATGACCTGAGCTTTGCCGGCTCCTAACTAGATTTTGTGCAAAATCATGGCATTGGTTTGTCCTCTTCCAGGTTCACTGAGTAATTTTGTTCCCTTCCGCCTAGCTATCATGGCTTTTGGTGCTATGATTGGATGGCATTATTCTCTGATATAATTTTGGAATTGGGAATTTGTGATGACTTGGTGTTGTCATGCTTGTATGTTTTAAGTTATAATAATTCCAGTTCACTATGCCATTGTGAAACTGTTAAATGAAAATTCCTACTGTTACAACTGTTCTGATTCCTACAAGGCTAGATCATATTACGGTCATACTGTTTGGATTGGCACGTCTTGCAGAATTTACATGTATCCTCTTCCAATGCCATCGCAAGACATGGATCAGTATGAACTACGAAAGATATGCGTGCAGCGTGCCCAAAAAATTGTTGCCTACACTATAGATAGTCCTTAGAATAGGCTGATTGAATCTTATCTGAGGTGGCCCCTTTTGTCCCAGTTCTGTTTTTTTATTCGCCTTCATTAATGTTATTGATTAATTATTATCCGATTCACCCTTACAGAATTCTGGTGGATTAGATGGAGAATGGGAGCCTAGAGGAACGCCTCCAAGGTATGTATACACATCAAACAAAAAAGATTCGGAGACATATTTTTTTCCAGTGTCCAAGTTTTTTTTTTTGAAACGCGGTCTTTTAGGGCCCGATTCATTAAAAAAGGTCGAAAAGAAGTGCCCAGTTAATTAACAGAAAACCGGGCGAATACCGTCAACATGCCCGCAAAAACAAAGCACACAGGGCAACCTGGCAACCCACACAAGAACGCACACACGCCGTCGAAGAGAAAACCACGAACAAGCGTCGAGGCCTGCGTCGGTCGATGCCAAACAGTCCACCGCACACGCCGACGACCAGGCAGCTCTGACTCTGTCTACGAGCATTGTAGGGGGAAAGCGCTGGGCCTGCGTCGAGCCGGCACCGGAGCCAACCACCCGTCTCATGTCATCGTCGCCGTGGAAGCACCTCCTCTGCAGCTCCGACTTCAGAAAGACAAATGAGGCCCGACAACCCCTCGAACACGCCGGATGAGACCGACTACCAAAGCTCCGCAGCCGCCCAACTTCGCTCGAAGCCGCTATCGTTGCCACAATAGAAGTCGCGCAACATCCACATTGCCGGACAGACAGCCGCCGACCGCAATGCCGCGAGCGTCCAGCCCAAGGAAAGTGCAAACGGGATCCAATGCTCTTCAAGGCGACGCCCCAAAGGAGGAAGCGACGATACCGACGCCGTCGCCCGACCCGACTGGGCCTTAGGCTTTCACCCGAAGAGCTGGAACCGAGGATATGCAGGGGGTGGACTCCACGGCGGCGCCTCCAAGGAGGTGACATGACATCCGCAGACGCCGACGCCATCGGCCGTTAGAAACCTGGCAAGCCTTCGCCCGGAGCACCGCCCAACACCACATCCTCACGCACTGCACCTCCGCTGACCCGCACACCTCCCACGAAGCCATCGCGCCATGACCAAGCAGAAGCCACCACCACACCACTGGTCTCACCGACCGAAGACACGAGCAGGGCAGACAGCACACCTCGACGACGTCTTCAAGAAGAGCGCGGCACCCGAGTGCGTCGCCGTCGCCGGCCCCGGCCAGAAGCCCGAGGCAGAGCTTTCGCCCGGCGCTGCCACACCGTGTGCCGAGCCCAAGCCCGGCCGGACCACCAAACAGCCTCTCGCCGCAACTCGGAGAACCCAGGGCCGGCCAGAGCCAGCCACGCACGCCTGGAGCTGCCGCCCCCCGCCATCCGCCGGATCCACAGCACCAGGAGCTGCCGGAGCACCACCAAGACGCCGCCGGGCCGAGCACCACCATCCCGCGGGGACCGTGGCACCGCACATCGCCACACCAGGTCCGCGCCCACCCACCGCCGGAGCCGCGCCAGCCCACGCCGGAGCGAGCCCGTCGAGCAGCACCCGACTGAGCACCAAGTCCGGCCGAGCCGAGCAGCATCACCACCTGGAGCAGCGGAGCAGCGCCGCCCCCGCTGTCGAGAACGGCGACCGAGGGGTCCCGCCGCCGCCGCACCGCCAGGGCTTTGCCCGGGGACGCCTTCGGCGGCGGCGAGAGGAGAGGGAGGCGCAGGGGGACCTGCTCGAGCCCACAGGGGCGCCCCGGTGCAGCCCGGCGCGGCCGCACGGGAGCGGGACAGGAAGAGGGGGAGGGCCGGACTCGAACTCCTCCGCGGGGAGAGGGCCGGCGAAGACGGCGCCGGGCTTCGGGATGGATGGAGAGAGGACGCCGGGAGGGTCCCGGATCTGTGCTTGGCTGGGCCTGAGGTGGCCGGAGGGAGGAGATCAGGCGGCGGCGGCGGCGCCTGCACCTGCGCGAGCGCGAGCGCGAGACCTTCTCCCAGTGTCCAAGTTAAGTTGTCATACTGGTCAGGGACGACAGACCATCTAAGCACAACACTGAATCTATTCCTGAATGTATCATTTTTGCTCACCATTGTGTAGACTCATGAGTTTTCAGCTCATCTATAATTTGCCCCGAAGATCTTGTTTTGATCTGAATCAGTTAATAGAAGAATAGAGTGATATCTTACTAGAACCAAAGTTCATGCCCACAAGACCGACACGCTCTGGTGTGACATATGCTAGCAATTTTTGTACTTCCTTCATATCTTCTTGGTAACATTTTTTTACCACAAATTATCAAGTTGTCGAACTTCATATGGAGCACAAATATATGGTTCGGATCCATTAGTCTTACATACCTTTATTGCACAAACTTGTGCACATGTTTTCTATGATCTGAAGCTGATGATTTAGTAAACATCCCTTCGGTTATTTAGGATTTGCCTTGAAATCCATCAGTAATTTATGGAATTTAGCTGTCAATTATAGTCAAAACTGAACTGCAATTAGTTGCACTTGCTTTTTTTCTCGGTTCTCCTTCTTTTATACATAATTTCAGAGTTACAGTTAGATGCACAATCCATTTCAACATGTACTCAATAAAATTAATTTATTTCCCTTCCTTAGCGAAAAGAAAAAGTTGGAGTGGAGAAAGTAAAAGGAATTCAAATGTACATCTACATTAAGCAGCCTACAAATTAGTTCGTAGGTCGTAAATTTCATTTAAGACTCTGCTAGGTTTCTCCTCTATTTATGATAAATATATTTGGTCATTGAGATTCTATTTGCACTAGAATGGAGTTAATTCTACACTGAAGTTTAGATTCCTTAGTTCTAGATTCCACTTGTTTGGAACTAAAGGCTTTGTTGTTGTTGTTGTTGTTGTTGTTGTAGTTCTAGATTCCACTTTTGGTTCTCACCCCAGATTTTTTTTATATGGATAGAACTATGGCAAGAGATCTTGATGTGTTCTGTTGCTGGACCGCTCACGGGCGAAGAATCTTTGGATAACACAAACTCCAATAGCAAAGGTATTTCGTCTTAACACAGTAGATTACAGTGAATAATGCTTGAGTTTACAGTGCCATAGCAACTTCCAATTTAGGATTATGTTCTAAGGATATGCTCGATGAAATTTCAAGTGTTTGAGATGATCAGATTGTGCTTAGACGATGCAAATTTTATTAGTTTGGATATGGAATCATTTTGTGCCTATTAGCTTCATTTTAGAGTGCAAGTCTACTTCTCATAAAATGCTACTACCTATTTTGTGCATTATGCTTGCTAATGTTATTTTAGGTTCGTTGTTGATCTTGATCTGATAAATGATTAAATGATAAAACTGAATCTATAGCTTTTCCTCTCACTAATAACCCACATTTTCTTCTCCATCGTTCTATATATGATAGGATACATCAACAGTACCAAAGCACTTGACTACATAACACAAAGCCTTTTATGATGCTATTAATGGTCTACTTATGATGATTTCTGTTAGCTCCATATATAATGGGATGTCTTACAGACCGCAGAGTAAAGTTGGCGCTTCTTTGTACTCTTCTTTTCTTGCTTGGTTGCACTTGAGCATGTTGATTGTATTCCAGTTCATTGAGAAAAAATGATACAGTTTGAATGAAATTGGGGCCTTTGGTGTACATATCAAGACGTTTGCTTCCTATTATATATTCTGCTCGATAACTTATTTGAAGCAACTTCAGTTTATATGTATTAAAATGCACAAGAAGTCCTATCGTATTAAATTAAAGCAATGCACACAGATTACTGCTAAAACTTGGTATTGCCAAAAGTCAAAACAGTACCCACATTCATCCAATTTATGAGTATTAAAATTAGGATATGATTCAGTGTTAAGCAGGACAAAGATGGACCATGCGACCATCAGTTAATGCTGGTTCCAAATCCGCCTCTTAGAGGTAGTTCTTCAGCTAATTTTTTTTGTTCAGCCGAGGGGAGAGCCGCTGGACAGAGATCCCACTGAATGTAGAAGGAATTGACGTAGTTCAGGCTAATCAAACGTGAGGTTAGTAGCATGCAATCTACTTACTATCTAGCTATTACGATTGGTAATTAGTGTAGGCTCATCAAGTGTGATTCCATTTATCTTATGCAACATGCAGGCTACTACTAGCTAGCTATTCTTATTAGGGATTACATGTAAGTTAACACCTTGTGCCTGCAAGTGAGCCTAACTGATTGTTTGCTAGCTACATATATATTGTATGACTTATGTGCACAGTCCGGATGTTATGTATGGGAAATAAAATGAAATGTAGAATCTATAGATATATGAAATCATGCCTTTTATTTTATTTTCCCTTTATTGCTTGGGAAGCAGTCGTCGGCCATACAGTTATGATTTTGCGAGTCAAATAACTCTTTGGCTCTGTGTGATGCTTCTGCACATCTTTTAAGTTTCTCAGCTCCCTTGAAATAGACTCCTGTGAGCGACTGCCACTAGTAGAAAACAGGGCTATGGTCCAGGCCGGCTCAGCCCATTAGTCCCGGTTCAGTCTAGAACCGGGACCAATGTGGGCATTGGTCCCGGTTGGTGAGCCCAGGGGGCCGGCCGGGCCATGTGGGCCATTGGTCCCGGTTCGTCTGGACCTTTTGGTTCCGGTTGGTGGGAGGAACCGGGACCAATGGGCCTCGCTCCTGGCCCACCACCATTGGTCCCGGTTGGTGGCTTGAACCGGGACCAAAGGCTTCCCTTTAGTCCCGGTTCATGTCATCAACCGGAACCAATGAGGTGCCTATATATACCCCCTCGCGCAAGAGCAGAGCTCAGTGCTCTGTTTTTTCTGGCCGAGGGGGAGAGGGCTTTGTGATGCTCTAGCTCACCTCCTATGCACATGAGGTGTTCGATGGAATGCCCGAGCCACACTACTTAAGCTTTCTCCTCTCGAAGCTCGACCTCCTATGCACATGATGGAAGATGGCGAAGAAGAAGAGTACGATGACAACTATGTGCCCCCTGAATACGGTGATGCTGCGACGGGGGGAGCTGGTGAAGATCAAGAGGAACCAGACGATGTGCCCAATGATGCTGCCACGGGTGAAGCTGCTGAAGATCAAGAGGAACCAGACGATGTGCCCGATGATGATGATCTCCGCCGGGTCATTGTCGATGCAAGGACGCATGCATTAGTCAAAAGGAGAAGCTGAAGTTCGATCGCATGTTAGAGGATCACAAAAAAAGGTTATACCCCAATTGCGAAGATGGCAACACAAAGCTCGGTACCGTACTGGAATTGCTGCAGTGGAAGGCAGAGAATGCTGTGGCTGACAAAGGATTTGAGAAGCTACTGAAAATATTGAAGAAGAAGCTTCCAAAGGATAACGAATTGCCCGACAGTACATACGCAGCAAAGAAGGTCGTATGCCCTCTAGGATTGGAGGTGGAGAAGATACATGCATGCCCTAATGACTGCATCCTCTACCGCGGTGCATACAATGATCTGAACGCATGCCCGGTATGCGGTATAAGATCAGACGAGATGACCCTGGTGATGTTGACGGCGAGCCCCTCAGGAAGAGGGTTCCTGCGAAGGTGATGTGGTATGCTCCTATAATACCACGGTTGAAACGTCTGTTCAGAAACGAAGAGCATGCCAAGTTGATGCGATGGCACAGTGAGAACCGAAAGAAAGATGGGAAGTTGAGAGCACCCGCTGACGGGTCGCAGTGGAGAAAAATCGATAGAAAGTACTGGGATGAGTTTGCAAAGGACCCAAGGAATGTATGGTTTGCTTTAAGCGCGGATGGCATTAATCCTTTCGGGGAGCAGAGCAGCAATCACAGCACCTGGCCCGTGACTCTATGTATGTATAACCTTCCTCCTTGGATGTGCATGAAGCGGAAGTTCATTATGATGCCAGTTCTCATCCAAGGCCCTAAGCAACCCGGCAACAAAATTGATGGGTACCTAAGGCCATTAGTTGAAGAACTTTTATAGCTGTGGAATGGAAACGGTGTACGTACGTGGGATGAGCACAGACAGGAGGAATTTAACCTTAAGGCGTTGCTGTTCGTGACCATCAACGATTGGCCCGCTCTCAGTAACCTTTCAGGACAGACAAACAAAGGATACCACGCATGCACGCACTGTTTAGATGACACTGAAAGTATATACCTGGACAAATGCAGGAAGAATGTGTACCTGGGCCATCGTCGATTTCTTCCGACCAACCATCAATGTCGAAAGAAAGGCAAGCATTTCAAAGGCGAGGCAGATCACCGGAAGAAGCCCGCCATGCGCACCGGTGATCACGTGCTTGCTATGGTCAATGATTTACACTACGTAATCTTTGGAAAGGGTCCCGATGGACTAGCTGTTCCGAATGACGCTGAGGGACACGCACCCATGTGGAAGAAGAAATCTATATTTTGGGACCTACCCTACTGGAAAGACCTAGAGGTCCGCTCCTCAATCGATGTGATGCACGTGACGAAGAACCTTTGCGTGAACCTGCTAGGCTTCTTGGGCGTGTATGGGAAGACAAAAGATACACCTGAGGCACGAGAGGACCTGCAACATTTGCACGAAAAAGACGACATGCCTCCGAAGCAGTATAAAGGTCCTGCCAGCTACGCTCTTACGAAAGAAGAGAAAGAAATCTTCTTTGAATGCCTGCTCAGTATGAAGGTCATGACTGGCTTCTCGTCGAATATAAAGGGAATAATAAATATGCCAGAGAAAAAGTTTCAGAACCTAAAGTCTCATGACTGCCACGTGATTATGACGCAACTGCTTCCGATTGCATTGAGGGGGCTTCTACCGGAAAACGTCCGATTAGCCATTGTGAAGCTATGTGCATTCCTCAATGCAATCTCTCAGAAGGTGATCGATCCAGAAATCGTACCAAGGCTAAGGAGTGATGTGGCGCATTGTCTTGTCAGTTTCGAGCTGGTGTTCCCACCATCCTTCTTCAATATCATGACGCACGTCCTAGTTCATCTAGTCGACGAGATTGTCATCCTGGGGCCCGTATTTCTACACAATATGTTCCCCTTTGAGAGGTTCATGGGAGTCCTAAAGAAATATGTCCGTAACCGCGCTAGGCCAGAAGGAAGCATCTCCATGGGCCATCAAACAGAGGATGTTATCGGGTTTTGTGTTGACTTCATTCCTGGCCTTAACAAGATAGGTCTCCCTAAATCGCGGTATGAGGGGAGACTGACTGGAAAAGGCACTCTTGGAAGAGACTCAATAATATGCAGGGACGGATATTCTTGGTCTCAAGCACACTACACAGTTCTACAGAACTCTACCTTGGTGACCCCGTATGTCGATGAACACAAGAACAGTCTGCGCTCCAAACACCCGGAGCAGTGCGGCGACTGGATTACATGTGAACACATCAGGACTTTCAGCAGTTGGTTGGAAACACGTCTCAGAGGTGACAACACTGTTTGTGATGAGTTGTACTTGTTGTCCAGGGGACCATCTTTGACTGTATTGACTTACAAAGGATACGAGATAAATGGGAATACATTTTACACGATCGCCCAAGATCAAAAAAGCACCAACGAAAACAGCGGTGTCCGCTTTGATGCAGCAACCGAGAGCGGAAAGGACACATATTATGGTTACATAGTGGACATATGGGAACTTGACCACGGACCTGATTTTAAGGTCCCTTTGTTTAAGTGCAAATGGGTCAATCTGTTAGGTGGCGGGGTACAGGTAGACCCACAGTACGGAATGACAACAGTGGATCTGAAAAATCTTGGGTACAATGACGAACCGTTCGTCCTAGCCAATGATGTGGCACAGGTTATCTATGTGAAGGACATGTCTACCAAACCGAGAAAAAGAAAAGATAAGGAAGCGAATACATCATACGATGAGCCAAAGCGTCACATAGTTCTTTCAGGAAAAAGGGACATCCTGGGAGTGGACGGCAAGACAGACATGTCTGAAGATTATGAAAAGTTTCATGAAATTCCTCCCTTCAATGTCAAGGCTGACCGAAGCATCCTGATAAACAATGAAGATTATCCATGGTTACGGCGCAATAAGCAAATGACACAAGCGAAGAAAAAGTGAAGACTTTCTCCCGCAACTATTATGATGATACCATGCCAAATTTGTAACAGACGAACATGCTACCATTGTCCGTTTTGTACATGCACATGCTATGTGGGTGAAATTATGATACCATCCCAACTTTCAACTTTTTCAGAGTTCATTTGAAATGCTTTCATGTCTTATGGTTTGAAACTTTGATACTTCGAATGTGATTGTCCATTTTGTACACGAAGTGCATCAAGTTTTTGTCGTAACCCTCTCTACTTTTTGGAACATGCTATGTGGGTGAAATGATGATACCATGCCAACTTTCAACCTTTTCAGAGTTTATTTTGAAATGCTTTCCAATTTCAGAGTCATTTAGCTCAAAGAATGAATTAATAGCAAACAGAATAAACTACAAAACTTTTATGAAAATAAAAACAATCAATTAAAATATTATGTTATGATCAACTAAAATAAAACTATAATATTCTTCAATAGCAAAAAGAATATAATTTTTGTGACCTAAAATCAAACTATAAGTATTTAATTGTAAGTATAAATAAAAAATAAATAGCAAAGAAGAAAAAATTTCTAATTTTATAGTAAAGTTATTCATAAACTAGTGATTCACACAAATTTTTAAAAATTCAAATTTAAACTATTTAAAATTTAAAACTAATGGCACTAACAGAAAGTTTATAATTTTTGTGACCTAAAAGCAAAAAGAAATCACTAAAAAACTGTAAGTATTTAGTTGTAAGTAGAAATAAAAAATAAATAGAAAAAAAATCTATTTTTATAGTAAAGTTATTCATAAACTAGTGATTCACACAAATTTTTAAAAATTCAAATTTAAACTAATTAAAATTTAAAACTAATGGCACTAACAGAAAGTTTATAATTTTTGTGACCTAAAAGCAAAAAGAAATCACTAAAAAACTGTAAGTATTTAGTTTTAAGTAGAAATAAAAAAAATAAAAAACCAAAATATAATTTTTGTGACCTAAAATCAAACTATAAGTATTTAACTATAAGTATAAATAAAAAATAAATAGCAAAGAAGAAAAAAATCTATTTTTATAGTAAAGTTATTCATAAACTAGTGATTCACACAAATTTTTAAAAATTCAAATTTAAACTATTTAAAATTTAAAACTAATGGCACTAACAGAAAGTTTATAATTTTTGTGACCTAAAAGAAAAAAGAAATCACTAAAAAACTGTAAGTATTTAGTTTTAAGTAGAAATAAAAAAATAAAAAACCAAAAAAATATAGAAATAAAAAATAAAAAACCAAAAAATATGCCTCCTACTGGGCCTCCACGGCCTGAATACGACTAGAAACCCTACATGGGCCAGGATTCAGGCCCGCAGAAGGCCCAATAGGCCCACAGGCAGTAGCAAGTTTAGGCCCGAAAGCCTGCATTAGAGAGGAGCTCGAATGGGTAGGCACACCATCGCTTATAAACCAGTGCCGGCGCCCTTCAGCTAGCGATGTGGGACTAAACTTTTGGGCTCGGGGCAGCAAAAGGTCATCGGTCCCGGTTGGTGGCACCAACCGGGACTAAAGGGGGGCATTGGTCACGGTTCGTGGCACCAACCATGACCAATGCCCCCCTTTAGTCCCGGTTGGTTCCACCTACCGGGACCAAAGGCCGCCGCTTCCCGCCCTTTGGGCTGCTGAAAATTGGCCTGTGGTCCCGATTCGTCGCACCAACCGGGACTAAAGGGGTGCATTAGTCCCGGTTTGTGCCACCAACCGGGACCAATGCTCCGTCTATATAAGCCACACTTGTGAAAATTTTGGTTCAGTTTCTTCGATCCCGCCCCGACGTTGCCGCCAGGCTGCCCTTCTGCTCGCCTCGCCGTCGCCGCCGTTGCCCCTGCCCCGCCCCCGAGCGCGCCCGGCCTCGCCGTCGTCGCCGGCCGCCCGTCCACCGCCCCCGAGCACCCCCTGCGCCGCCGAGCCCATCCGCCGCCCCCGAGCACCCCCTGCTCCCCCGAGCCCGTCCGCCGCCGCCGAGCGCGCCCCGCCGTCGCCCTCGCCCTCGCCGACCCCGAGCCCGTCCTCGTCGCCGTCGCCCCCGACGCCGGCCGCCCGCGTCTCCTCCCCGATCCCTCTGGGAGAGCTAGCTACCGCCCCATCCTCCCCCCTTCCTTCCTTCCCTGCTCCTTAATTTGCAAAATATTGATATGATGTAGATGTATGTATGTATGTATGAGTTGGGGAGAAAGTTTATAATTTTTGTTCATATATACTGTACATGTATGTATGATGAATTTTGATATTTTTTTGTTCATATATAATGTAGATGTATATGTATGTATGGAATGAATATCGATGGATGTATGTATATAGAACATTCGTAGAAAATAAGACGAATCCGATATGACCAATGTCCCCCTCCGGTTCACTCGGGAACACTAACTATCTCGGAGAAAAAAATGTTATCGGGGAAAAAATGTTATCGGGGTCGAGGGTCGTCGAACATGAGAGGAAGAAGAGGATAAAAAAGAAGAGGAAGAAGAAAAAAAAAGAGGAGAAGAAAGAATAGAGGAGCTCCTCTATTCTTTCTTCTCCTCTTTTTTCTTCTTCTTCTTCATCTTTTTTTTATCGGGAGGGGTCGACGGTCGCCTAGGGGTCGAGGGTGGGGGGGGGGGTCGAGAACGCGGGAAATAAATAAGAAGAAGAAAAAAGAAGAAAAAGAAGAGGAGAAGAAGAAAGGAATAGAGGAGAAGAAGAGAAAAATAGAATATATATTCTATTTTCTCTTTTCTCCTCTATTCCTTTGTTCTTCTCCTCTTTTTTTTTCTTCTTTTTTTTCTTCGACACGTGGGGGGGGGGGGGTCGAGAACGCCGGACATTCATGAGAGAGGCGAGGAAGAAGGGGAAGAAGAGGGAGAAGAAGAGGAGAGGAAGAAGAGGAAGTCTTCTCCTCTATTCTTTCTTCTCTTCTTTTTTCTTCTTCTTCTTCCTCTTTATTTTATCGGGAACGAGGGTCGTCGAGAGGTCGAGGAGCGGTAGAGGAGAAACCCTAAATAGAAAGTATTGTCGGTGTGCATGTACCGTCAGTGTCGGACACTACACCCACATCCCACAAGTGGCGCGGGCTTCGACGCCCACGTCACTTGTGGGACGTGGATGTAGTGTCCGACACCGAAGGCCACATGTATCTCACACCCACGATACTTGCTAGCTATTTAGGGTTTCCTCTACCGAAAAGAAGAGGAGAAATAAATAAGAAGGAGAAAAAAGAAGAAAAAGAAGAGGAGAAGAAGAGAAAAATAGAATATATATTCTATTTTCTCTTTTCTCCTCTATTCCTTTCTTCTTCTCCTCTTTTTCTTCTTCTTTGTTTTCTTCGACACGTGGGGGGGGGGGTCGAGAACGCCGGACATTCATGAGAGAGGCGAGGAAGAAGGGGAAGAAGAGGGAGAAGAAGAGGAGAGGAAGAAGAGGAAGTCTTCTCCTCTATTCTTTCTTCTCTTCTTTTTTCTTCTTCTTCTTCCTCTTTATTTTATCGGGAACGAGGGTCGTCGAGAGGTCGAGGAGCGGTAGAGGAGAAACCCTAAATAGAAAGTATCATCGGTGTGAGATACATGTACCGTCGGTGTCGGACACTACACCCACATCCCACAAGTGGCGCGGGCTTCGACGCCCACGTCACTTGTGGGACGTGGATGTAGTGTCCGACACCGAAGGCCACATGTATCTCACACCCACGATACTTGCTAGCTATTTAGGGTTTCCTCTACCGAAAAGAAGAGGAGAAATAAATAAGAAGAAGAAAAAAGAAGAAAAAGGAGAGGAGAAGAAGAAAGGAATAGAGGAGAAGAAGAGAAAAATAGAATATATATTCTATTTTCTCTTTTCTCCTCTATTCCTTTCTTCTTCTCCTCTTTTTTTTCTTCTTCTTTTTTTTCTTCGACACGTGGGGGGGGGTCGAGAACGCCGGACATTCATGAGAGAGGCGAGGAAGAAGGGGAAGAAGAGGGAGAAGAAGAGGAGAGGAAGAAGAGGAAGTCTTCTCCTCTATTCTTTCTTCTCTTCTTTTTTCTTCTTCTTATTTAAATAATTGCCATGTTGTAAATATTTGTAGAAACTATGGACACCGCCCTAGACGAAGCAACAAAAGAAGCGTTTTTGAGGGACATAATCGCAGAAGGAAGTGATGCCATCTCGTTGTTTCTCAACGAAACCGATGGTCTGGAAGGAGAGGGTGAACAAGCTGGCTACGGTGACCTAATGCCGGTGCAAGAAGAAGAACATGAGGACGGCTCTGGTGACCCAATGCCGGTGCAAGAAGGAGACCGTGATGACGGCTCCGGTGACCGAACCGAGTCCGGCCAGGTATATATATTAGTTAAGCCTATGCTGACTAGCTGATTGATGCATTCATTGTTTTGGTATGTACACATATTAATTAAGTCTTTGTTCTTTTTTCTAGCCCTCCGGATCGAGCACAACTTCGGTAAAGAGACGAGGCCCGAAGAAAAAGTTGAGCTCGGATGAAAAGTTTGAGATCATAGCAATCGCGCCCGACGGCCAACCTATTGAACCCCTCCGGACAAAGAGCGCATTTGTTGCTCAGTGCGGGGTTCTGGTTAGGGACAAGATCCCGATAAGCATCCAGCAATGGTTTAAGCCGGCTACAGAAGACCCTAAGGTCTCTTATGTCAATGATATGCAGAAAAATGATCTTTGGACTGAGCTGAAGTCAAATTTCACCCTACCGCCTGAGGATAATCCAGAGAACCCAGTTAAAGAGAAATTAATCAAGTCTTTTGCTCTGAAGAGGATGGCAGAACTATTCAGGAGGTGGAAGAAAGAGCTGAATAAGTTTGTCGAAAATAATGAGACACCAGAATTCAAGGGCAGATATGAGAAGATCAGAGATCACTGGCCCGCATTTGTGGCCCACAAGACATCAGAAAAGAGTCAGAAGATGTCGGCGACAAACAAGCAAAATGCTGCGAAGAAGAAGCTTCACCATCGCACGGGGTCAGGTGGCTACCTAGTAGCCCGGCCTAAGTGGTCCAAGACTGAGAAGGATCTGGTTCATAAAGGGATCGAACCAGAGACAATTAACTGGCCAGACCGTTGCCGGACTTGGTTCTTCATGTTGGGGAATGTAGCATAAATTCAAAAAATTTCCTACGTGTCACCAAGATCTATCCATGGAGAGACCAGCAACGAGGGGAAGGAGAGTGCATCTACATACCCTTGTAGATCGCTAAGCGGAAGCGTTCAAGTGAACGGGGTTGATGGAATCGTACTCGTCGTGATTCAGATCACCGATGATCCTAGTGCCGAACGGACGACACCTCCGCGTTCAACACACGTACAGCCCGGTGACGTCTCCCATGCCTTGATCCAGCAAGGAGAGAGGGAGAGGTTGAGGAAGACTCCATCCAGCAGCAGCACAACGGCGTGGTGGTGATGGAGGAGCGTGGCAATCCTGCAGGGCTTCGCCAAGCACCGCAGAAGAGGAGAAGAACTTGGGAGAGAGGGAGGGGCTGCACCAAAGGCAAAAGGTGTGTTTGAGAGGCCCTCCTACCCTCACTATATATAGGGATCCCAAGGGGGGGGGTGCGCCAGCCCCTAGGAGATCCAATCTCCAAGGGGGCGGCGGCCAGGGGAGGAGTCCTCCCCCCCAAGGCACCTAAGAGGTGCCTTCCCCTGCTGGGACTCTTCCTTTAGGGTTTCCCCAGGCGCATGGGCCTCTTGGGGCTGGTGCCCTTGGCCCATGTAGGCCAAGGCGCACCCCCTACAGCCCATGTGGCCCCCCGGGGTAGGTGGTCCCACCCGGTGGGCCCCCGGGACCCTTCCGGTGGTCCCGGTACAATACCGATGACCCCGAAACTTGTCCCGATGGCCGAAACAGGACTTCCTATATATAAATCTTTACCTCTGGACCATTCCGGAACTCCTCTTGACGTCCGAGATCTCATCCGGGACTCCAAACAACATTCGGTAACCACATATAAACTTCCTTTACAACCCTAGCGTCATCGAACCTTAAGTGTGTAGACCCTACGGGTTCGGGAGACATGCAGACATGACCGAGACGTTCTCCGGTCAATAACCAATAGCGGGATCTGGATACCCATGATGGCTCCCACATGTTCCACGATGATCTCATCGGATGAACCACGATGTCAAGGACTTAATCAATCCCGTATACAATTCCCTTTGTCTAGCGGTACGATACTTGCCCGAGATTCGATCGTCGGTATCCCAATACCTTGTTCAATCTCGTTACCAGCAAGTCTCTTTTACTTGTTCCGTAACACATCATCCCGTGATCAAATCCTTGATCACATTGTGCACATTATGATGATGTCCTACCGAGTGGGCCCAGAGATACCTCTCCGTTTACACGGAGTGACAAATCCCAGTCTCGATTCGTGCCAACCCAACAGACACTTTCGGAGATACCTGTAATGTACCTTTATAGCCACCCAGTTACGTTGTGACGTTTGGCACACCCAAAGCACTCCTACGGTATCCGGGAGTTGCACAATCTCATGGTCTAAGGAAATGATACTTGACATTAGAAAATCTTTAGCACACAAACTACATGATCAAGTGCTATGCTTAGGATCGGGTCTTGTCCATCACATCATTCTCCTAATGATGTGATCCCGTTATCAACGACATCCAATGTCCATGGTCAGGAAACCGTAACCATCTATTGATCAACGAGCTAGTCAACTAGAGGCTCACTAGGGACATGGTGTTGTCTAGGTATCCACACATGTATCTGAGTTTCCTATCAATACAATTATAGCATGGATAATAAACGATTATCATGAATAAGGAAATATAATAATAACTAATTTATTATTGCATCTAGGGCATATTTCCAACAGTCTCCCACTTGCACTAGAGTCAATAATCTAGTTCACATCGATATGTGATTAACACTCAAGGTCACATCCCTATGTGACTAACACCCAAGAGTTTTGGGTTTGATCATGTTATGCTTGTGAGAGAGGTTATAGTCAACGGGTCTGAACCTTTCAGATCCGTGTGTGCTTTACAAATCTCTATGTTATCTCCTAGATGTAGCTACCACGTTCTATTTGGAGCTATTCCAAATAACTGTTCTACTTGGAGCTATTCTAAATTGTTGCTCCATTATATGTATCCGGTATCTCTACTCAGAGCTATCCGGATAGGTGTTAAGCTTGCATCGACGTAACTCTTTACGTCGAACTCTTTATCACCTCCATAATCGAGAAAATTCCTTAGTCCACTAGTTACTAAGGATAACTTTGACCGTTGTCCTGTGATCCATTCTTAGATCACTCTTGTACCCCTTGACTGACTCATGGCAAGGCATATTTCAGGTGCGGTACACAGCATAGCATACTGTAGAGCCTACGTCTTAAGCATAGGGGACGACCTTCGTCCTTTCTCTCTATTCTGCCGTGGTCGAGCTTTAAGTCTTAACTTCATACCTTACAACTCAGGCAAGAACTCCTTCTTTGACTGATCCATCTTGAACACCTTCAAGATCATGTCAAGGTATGTGCTCATTTGAAAGTACTATTAAGCGTTTTGATCTATTCTTATAGATCTTGATGCTCAATGTTCAAGTAGCTTAATCCAGGCTTTCCATTGAAAAACATTTTTCAAATAACTCTGCATGCTTTCCAGAAATTCTACATCATTTCCGATCAACAATATGTTAACAACATATACTCATCGGAAATTCTATAGTGCTCCCACTCACTTCTTTGGAAATACAAGTTTCTCATAAACTTTGTATACACCCAAAATCTTTGATCATCTCATCAAAGCATACATTCCAACTCCGAGATGCTTACTCCAGTCCTAGAAGGATTGCTGGAGCTTTGCATACTTATTAGCATCTTTCAGGATTGACAAAACCTTCCGGTTGTATCACATACAACCTTTCCTCAAAAAATCATCGAGGAAACAATGTTTTGACATCCTATCTGCAAGATTTCATAAATAATGCAGTAATCGCTAATATAATTCCAACAGACTCTTAGCATCGCTACGAGTGAGAAAGTCTCATCGTAGTCAACTCCTTGAACTTGTCGAGAAACATCTTAACGACAAGTCGAGCTTTCTTAATGGTGACATTTACCATCATCGTCCGTCTTCCTTTTAAAATCCATATGTACCTAACAGCCTTACGACCATCAAGTAGTTCTTCCAAAGTCTACACTTTGTTTTCATACATGGATCCTCTCTCGGATTTTATGGCCTTGAGCCATTTATCGGAATCCGGGCCCACCATCGCTTCTCCATAGCTCGTAGGTTCATTGTTGTCTAGCAACATGACTTCCAAGACAGGATTACGTACCACTCTGAAGTAGTACGCATCCTTGTCATCCCACGAGGTTTGGTAGTGACTTGATCTGAAGTTTCATGATCACTATCATAAGCTTCCACTTCAATTGGTGTAGCTGCCACAGGAACAACTCTTTGTGCCCTGCTATACACTAGTTGAAGTGACGGTTCAATAACCTCATCAAGTCTCCACCATCCTCCCACTCAATTCCTTCGAGAGAAACTTTTCCTCGAGAAAGGACCCGATTCTAGAAACAATCCCTTATTGCTTTCGGATCTGAGACAGGAGGTATACCCAACTGTTTTGGGTGTCCTATGAAGATGCATTTATCCGCTTTGGGTTCGAGCTTATCAGCCTGAAACTTTTTCACATAAGCGTCGCAGCCCCAAACCTTTTAAGAAATGACAGCTTAGGTTTCTCTAAACCATAGTTCATACGGTGTCACCTCATCGGAATTACGTGGTGCCCTATTTAAAGTGAATGTGGTTGTCTCTAATGCCTAACCCATAAAACTATTGTGGTAATTCAATGAGAGACATCATGGTATGCATCATATCCAATAGGGTGCAGTTATGATGTTCGGACACACCATCACACTATGGTGTTCCAGGCTGTATTAGTTGTGAAACAATTTCCACAATGTCTTAATTCTGTACCAAACTCGTAATTCAGATATTCATCTCTATGATCATATCATAGATATTTTATCCTCTTGTCACGACGATCTTTCAACTTCACCCTGAAATTACTTGAACCTTTCAATAATTCAGACTCGTGATTCATCAAGTAAATATACTCAACATCTACTCAGATCATCTGTGAAGTAAGAACATAACGATATCCACCGCATGCCTCAGCACTCATTGGATTGCACACATCAAAATGTATTTCTTCCAACAAGTTGCTTTCTAGTTCCATTTTACTGAAACCGAGGATTTCAGTCATCTTGCCCATGTGGTATGATTTGCATGCCTCAAGTGATTCAAAATCAAGTGAGTCCAAACGGTCCATTTGCATGGAGTTTCTTCATGCATATATACCAATAGACATGGTTCGCATGTCCCAAACTTTTCAAAAACGAGTGAGCCCAAAGATCCATCAACATGGAGCTTCTTCATGCATTTTATACCGATATGACTTACGTGGCAGTGCCACAAGTAGGTGGTACTATCATTACTATCTTTTGGCATGAACATGTGTATCACTATGATCGAGATTCAATAAACCATTCATTTTAGGTGTAAGACCATTGAAGGTATTATTCAAATAAACAGAGTAACCATTATTCTCCTTAAATGAATAACCGTATTGCGATAGACATAATCCAATCATGTCTATGCTCAACACAAACACCAATCTCGATGGTAGAAGGAGCGTGCAATGCTTGATCATATCAACATTGGAAACACTTCCAACACATATCGTCAGCTCACCTTTAGCTAGTCTCCGTTTATTCCATAGCTTTTATTTCGAGTTACTAACATTTAGCAACCGAACCAGTATCTAATACCCTGGTGCTACTAGGAGTACTAGTGAAGTACACATCAACACAATGTATATCCAATATACTTCTATCGACCTTGCCAGCCTACTCATCTACCAAGTATCTAGGGTAATTCTGCTCCAGTGATTGTTCCCCTTATTACAGAAGCACTTAGTCTCGGGTTTGGGTTCAACCTTGGGTTTCTTCACTAGAGCAGCAGCTGAATTGCCGTTTTATGAAGTATCCCTTCGTGCCCTTGTCCTTCTTGAAACTAGTGGTTTCACCAACCATCAACAATTGATGCTCCTTCTTGATTTCTACTTTTGTGGTGTCAAACATCACGAGCATCTCAAGGATCATCATACATGTCCCCGATATATTATAGTTCATCACGAAGCTCTAGCAGCTTGGTGGTAATGACTTCGGAGAAACATCACTATCTTATCTGGAAGATTAACTCCCACTCGATTCAAATGATTGTTGTACTCAGGCAATCCGAGCACAAGTTCAACAATTGAGCCTTTCTCCTTAGTTTGTAGGCTAAGAAAATCGTCGGAGGTCTTATACCTCTTGACGTGGGCACGAGCCTGAAATCCCAATTTCAGCTCTCGAAACATCTCATATGTTTCGTGACGTTTCAAAAAACGTCTTTGGTGCCTCAACTCTAAACTGTTTAACTGAACTATCACGTAGTTATCAAAATGTGTATGTCAGATGTTCGCAACATCCACAGACAACGTTCGAGGTTCAGCACACTGAGCGGTGCATTAAGGACATAAGCCTTCTATGAAGCAATGAGGACAATCCTCAGTTTACGGACCTAGTCCGCATAATTGCTACTATCAACTTTCAACTAATTTTTCTCTAGGAACATAACTAAACAATAGAACTGAAACGCGAGCTACGACATAATTTGCAAAATCCTTTTGACTATGTTCAGGATAATTAAGTTCATCTTATGAACTCCCACTTAGATAGACATCCCTCTAGTCATCTAAGTGATTACATGATCCGAGTCAACTAGGCCGTGTCCGATCATCACGTGAGACGGACTAGTCATCATCGGTGAACATCTTCATGTTGATCGTATCTTCTATACGACTCATGCTCGACCTTTCGGTCTCTGTGTTCCGAGGCCATGTCTGTACATGCTAGGCTCGTCAAGTTAACCCTAAGTGTTTTTGCATGTGTAAAACTGTCTTACACCCGTTGTATGTGAACGTAAGGATCTATCACACCCGATCATCACGGCGTGCTTCGAAATGACGAACTGTAGCAACGGTGCACAGTTAGGGGAGAACACTTCTTGAAATTGTTGTAAGGGATCATCTTATTTACTACCGTCGTTCTAAGCAAATAAGATGTATAAACATGATAAACATCACATGCAATCAAATAGTGACATGATATGGCCAATATCATGTAGCTCCTTTGATCTCCATCTTGGGGCTCCATGATCATCTATTACAAGAACATGATCAATCTCATACATTACATATATCATTCATCACATCCTTTTGGCCATATCACATCACATAGCATAACCTGCAAAAACAAGTTAGACGTCCTCTAATTGTTGTTTGCATGTTTTACGTGGCTGCTATGGGTTTCTAGCAAGAACGTTTCTTACCTACGCAAAGACCACAACGTGATATGCCAATTGCTATTTACCCTTCATAAGGACCCTGTTCATCGAATCCGATCCGACTAAAGTGGGAGAGACAGACACCCGCCAGCCACCTTATGCAACTAGTGCATGTTTGTCGGTGGAACCGGTCTCACGTAAGAGTACGTGTAAGGTTGGTCCGGGCCGCTTCATCCCACGATGCCGACGAATCAAGATAAGACTAGTAACGGCAAGTAAATTGACAAAATCAACGCCCACAACTACTTTGTGTTCTACTCGTGCATAGAATCTACGCAATAGACCTAGC
Organism: Triticum urartu; assembly: GCF_056163025.1. NCBI lineage: Eukaryota > Viridiplantae > Streptophyta > Magnoliopsida > Poales > Poaceae > Triticum > Triticum urartu. Next base: position 114,083,114 of record NC_141879.1, read on the forward strand.
TCATGATGCCACTGTTGGGGAACGTAGCATAAATTCAAAAAATTTCCTACGTGTCACCAAGATCTATCCATGGAGAGACCAGCAACGAGGGGAAGGAGAGTGCATCTACATACCCTTGTAGATTGCTAAGCGGAAGCATTCAAGTGAACGGGGTTGATGGAGTCATACTCGTCGTGATTCAGATCACCGATGATCCTAGTGCCGAACGGACGGCACCTCCGCGTTCAACACACGTACAGCCCGGTGACGTCTCCCATGCCTTGATCCAGCAAGGAGAGAGGGAGAGGTTGAGGAAGACTCCATCCAGCAGCAGCACAATGGCGTGGTGGTGATGGAGGAGCGTGGCAATCCTGCAGGGCTTCGCCAAGCACCGCAGAAGAGGAGAAGAACTTGGGAGAGAGGGAGGGGCTGCACCAAAGGCAAAAGGTGTGTTTGAGAGGCCCTCCTACCCTCACTATATATAGGGATCCCAAGGGGGGGTGCGCCAGCCCCTAGGAGATCCAATCTCCAAGGGGGCGGCGGCCAGGGGAGGAGTCCTCCCCCCCCCCAAGGCACCTAAGAGGTGCCTTCCCCTGCTGGGACTCTTCCTTTAGGGTTTCCCCAGGCGCATGGGCCTCTTGGGGCTGGTGCCCTTGGCCCATGTAGGCCAAGGCGCACCCCCTACAGCCCATGTGGCCCCCCGGGGTAGGTGGTCCCACCCGGTGGGCCCCCGGGACCCTTCCGGTGGTCCCGGTACAATACCGATGACCCCGAAACTTGTCCCGATGGCCGAAACAGGACTTCCTATATATAAATCTTTACCTCCGGACCATTCCGGAACTCCTCGTGACGTCCGAGATCTCATCCGGGACTCCAAACAACATTCGGTAACCACATATAAACTTCCTTTACAACCCTAGCGTCATTGAACCTTAAGTGTGTAGACCCTACGGGTTCGGGAGACATGCAGACATGACCGAGACGTTCTCCGGTCAATAACCAACAGCGGGATCTGGATACCCATGATGGCTCCCACATGTTCCACGATGATCTCATCGGATGAACCACGATGTCAAGGACTTAATCAATCCCGTATACAATTCCCTTTGTCTAGCGGTACGATACTTGCCCGAGATTCGATCGTCGGTATCCCAATACCTTGTTCAATCTCGTTACCGGCAAGTCTCTTTTACTCGTTCCATAACACATCATCCCGTGATCAACTCCTTGATCACATTGTGCACATTATGATGATGTCCTACCGAGTGGGCCCAGAGATACCTCTCCGTTTACACGGAGTGACAAATCCCAGTCTCGATTCGTGCCAACCCAACAGACACTTTCGGAGATACCTGTAATGTACCTTTATAGCCACCCAGTTACATTGTGACGTTTGGCACACCCAAAGCACTCCTACGGTATCCGGGAGTTGCACAATCTCATGGTCTAAGGAAATGATACTTGACATTAGAAAAGCTTTAGCACACAAACTACACGATCAAGTGCTATGCTTAGGATTGGGTCTTGTCCATCACATCATTCTCCTAATGATGTGATCCCGTTATCAACGACATCCAATGTCCATGGTCAGGAAACCGTAACCATCTATTGATCAACGAGCTAGTCAACTAGAGGCTCACTAGGGACATGGTGTTGTCTATGTATCCACACATGTATCTGAGTTTCCTATCAATACAATTATAGCATGGATAATAAACGATTATCATGAATAAGGAAATATAATAATAACTAATTTATTATTGCCTCTAGGGCATATTTCCAACACTTCGGGGCTGGCGGAACCCTGGACCCTGTAATAGGGAAGTGCATTTGGACGAACGATCAAATGGACATACCAGTCAGTAAGCTTAAGCAGTATATCGAAGCAGCGCAGGAAGGGACGTTCTTTCCAGACAGAGAGAACGACGAGCTCACAATGGCCCTCGGGAATCCTGAGCACCCTGGACGGACACGAGGCACGCCAGGCTCCATTCCGTGGAAGGTTGGGTTTCCGGACGCAGGCGGTTACAAATCCCATGAGAGGAGGAAAAAAGTGCAGCAGACCCAAATGCAGGCGCTGCAAGCAAGGGTAGACGTGATAGAGGAACGAGAAGCAAATCGCAGCAAACGTACTGCCGAAGCCTCGCCCGAAGCTACCCCACCATCTCAGCGCAGAAGCAGCGTGGCTTCCACCGAGCTGCTTCAGCCGGAGCATGCCTTGACGGCTCCTGCCAGCTATCCCGTGGATGCTATAACGGAGTCTCAAAATTGCCACCTTATGACGCAATGGATGAATTTGAAGGTCACGGCGGCTGTTGGCTCTGTTTATCCTACTGAACCCGGCGCAACTTTTCACTGCCGGCCAATTCCAGAAGGATATGCTAGGGTGATGGTGGATGAGATAACGGAGGGATTTGAGGACCTCCAGCTTGACCACCCTACCGGTGAAGGGGAGACTCGGCTGGGGTCTGCTCTAAAGACTCCATGCCTATGGCGGAAGGAGCTCATCAACCTTCCGAACTGGACGCCACCGCCTCCTCCTCCTCCTCCGGCGAGTCAGGGCACTCCGCCTCCACCGCCTCCTCCTCCGGCGAGTGACAATCAGGGCCCTCGGCCGGCTCCTTCTCCGGCGCGTGGCGGCACTCCGCCTCCTTCTCCGCCTGCGCCGACGCGCCCGAGCAGCCAGCCTCCTCCTTCTCCGCCTCGTCAGCAAGGGCGGAAGAGACCTGCCGCCGCTCCAGCTGCTCCGGCACGTCGTAGTCCTTTTCCTCCGCCTCTTAAGCAAGTAAAGAAGACAACCGCTACGTCTGCTCGGTCGGCGTCTAGCAGTACAACCAGAGGCGGGAGGACATACAGATTCGGTCCTTCTCTGAAGACTCCAGAGAAGTTACCATACGAGAGGACCCAGGAGGAGAACGCCGAGATCGCGCGAGAAGAAGTGAAGAAATTCTTTGAAGGGGTGAAAGCAAAGAAACATCCACCTCCGGAGGAGAAGGTAGATCGGGTGAAAGTGAAGCGCACTCTGGCTGCCCTGACAAAACCATCATAGTCTGATCCGCCGAAAGGAAACTATGACCGCATTATTGGAAAGGAATTTGCCGAAGCGGAGCGGTCGGGAAGTACTGTCAGTGATCAAAGGCTGAAAGAACGACGAGCTGGGAAACAAATTGCCCAGCTCGGCGAACAAGTGAAGCAATCGTGCCCCCCGCTCAAGGTGCCTAGCCACAACGTCGCTAATGATCCGAGGATGGTGCCCGGTTATAGCAATCTTGCAGATTACCTGCCCGACGAAGTACATTATGAACCCATGGACGTGCAGATACAAAGATACGAGTACGGGAAGCCTCTCGTTAAAGATGAAAGATCTCTATCAATGATGATGCGAAGATTGCATGATTGGTACTTGAAAATCTGCAGAGACTCTGGGGGAGGAGTACTTTGTATGTGAAAGTTAAAAAGGAGCATGACCTCGTTGGAATTGATCTGTTGCCTGTTCCATTTGAGGAGTTCTATCAGTTTTTCAATCAATTGGCCCTCGATAAAACAACGGTCGCCTGCTACTGTCTGTAAGTAGTACTACTTCTGTCATTAAGTTTCTCTATGTAGCTTAGCTCTTTCATTGCATGTATTTATAATCATCCTCACTATATTATGCAGATTGAAGATCGCCGAATTGAAGAAAAGACAAGTCGGTGATATTGGGTTCATTAACACATATCTCATAGATGCAACTGAGGTTAAACTTCATGCCGCAGCTACCGAGGCCAACTTGCTACGATCGTTCGTAATAAATGAAAACAAAGATATAATACTCTTTCCTTACAACTTCAGGTGAGTGTTACTGTCTTGTGCGTATTCGGTTTCCCTTATATATTAGTCAAGGTTATAGTAATGTAATTGATGAGTTATGCATGTGTGTGCAGTTTCCACTATATTCTCCTAGAGATTAAGCTTGAGCAGGGAGTAGTAACCGTTTTAGACTCTAAACGAAAAGATCCCCAGGACTATGCAGACATGACTCAAATACTCCAGAAGTAAGTTAAATCGATCATTATCCACCATATCAGCAACTTTGTTCATTTCTTGATATCAAGTAATTGTTTTCTTTGTCCGGCAGGGTTTGGAGAAAATTCACCAAAACAGTTCCGGGACTGCCGAAGGAGCTGGAATTTAGACACCCGAAAGTAAGTACTATAGTAGCATGTTCCGCGCATCTCCTAGTGATTCAAGTGCTAGTTTCATCAATACCATTTAGCATTCTTGCTTATCAGTTTGATTGACCTCTATTTCTTGTAAAGTGGTTGTGGCAGGAACAAGGGAATGATTTCTGTGGATACTACATCTGCGAGTCCGTCCGCCACACGACCTGTGAGCGGGGCGGGTACTCTAATGAACAATATGAAGTACGTAAATAACAACATTCACAATTTTATTTTATTACCATCATTTGTGTTGAGTTTCATTCATTCATATATATATGTATTGACCCCCTTCTTCAAATTAGATGTTTCGGAAGCGGGATGAACTCCTAGCACCAGCTCGCATGCGAGCAATTCAAGAGGAATTGGCGGCATTCTTTCTTGACCACGTGATCCCTGAAGACGGAGAATTCTATGTGGACCCTGAGTCCGTATGATTATATTTGTAAGAGATAATTATTGTATATATGTAGCCGGTAGTGTCAGATAGATATACGAGAACTTGTTGTTCGACCAATCTCTCAGAGAAGGAGAGGTGGTCGATATCACTTCTCTCTGTATACATATATGTTCATGACGATCTTCTGTTTCCTTCGTTTGCTTACTAGCTAGCCAGCGTGTCTAGTCCTCTCTATACGTATGTATAGTACGTAGCGTCGACCAAGCACGGACATAAGAGAGGACACTTCTCTCTATTAATTATAGCTAGCTAACACAATATATGAAACACCTAAATTAACCCCCCAAAACCCCCAACCCCCCCCCCCCTTTCAAAAAAAAACAAAAACCCTAGCCACAGAAATGCTGACGCGTGGACGCCTATTGGTCCCGGTTGGTGCCACCAACCGGGACCAAAGGGTCTCCTGACTGGGCTCTGCGCACTGCCCACGTGGAGGGCCTTTAGTCCCGGTTCTGGATTGAACCGGGACTAAAGGGAGGAGGTATTAGTACCGACACTTTAGTCTCGGTTCCGGAACCGGGACTAAAGGCCCTTACGAACCGGGACTATAGGCCCTTTTTCTACCAGTGTGCGTATTAAAATTGCTTTTGTCTAATTTACTTGATTTTGATATTTTGGAATTTGTAGATTTTTTTTGGGAAATTAACCATATTAAGGTGCATTGTTTGACAATTAATAAGAATAGTCCTGAATGAAACATGACACGACACTCATGTACTATCTTGGACAGGCCAGTCTCATCAATTTAGCACCATCTTCATACAGAAGGAGAGCAAGCACAAAAGAAGCTACAAAACTGAATGATGTCTTAATCCCCCGGCGCAGCAAAGCGCGCGTCAGCTTCTAGTTCTCCGTTTATATCTGAAAAATTTCCAGTAGCGTTCCATATCTTGGTGACGTGTGTGTCTCATCTTACAGCACAGAGCAGACTAGCCCATGCAAGTTGAAGAAAAAAGCTCCTTAGGCAGATTTTTAGCCTGTTTTCTAGGCAGCATATATCCAGTCATTGCATCAATGGCTGTTTGTTTATGTCTGTGAAGAGAGATGCGTCGCGCCTACCCATTTGGTATCAACATGTCTGTCTCGATTAGATAGTACCTAGCTAGTAAAAACCTAATTCAAAAGTAGTGCAGATGTTAAATAAATAAAAAAGCCCCGCTCCCCGCTCGCTCGTCTGCTCCCGCGAGCGGCCGGGCGAAAAACCCAGCCCGCCGCCGCAGCCCCCCTCCCTTGCCGCCGCCAGGGGACGGCGTCGGGCAAAGCCTGCGCGTACGTCGGCGACAGCGGGGCCCTTTCCCTCCCCGCGAGGCGCAAGGACGGTGCGGGACGGCCGGCTTCGCGGTGGGGTGCGGCCCGACGGCAGATCTCCTCGGGTCGGAGGCGATCTATGGTTGGCTGCTGGGGGAGGCATCATCGGGCGATGGGCGGTTGTTCCGCGGCATGCGGCGACGCGCGGCGCGACCATGCGAGCGGATCTTGTGCGGCGCCCGGGAGATGGCGAGGTGCAGGAGGAAGGCGCCGAGAGATGTCGCGGTAAAGGAGGAGGAGGGTGCCGAGAGGTGTCGCGATAAAGGAGGAGGAGGGCACGGGGAGGAGGGCCGGTGCGGATCTGGCCGGTGAAGGGCTGGGCAGCGGTCCGACGGTGGCAGTGGCGCGGATCTGGCGCGCTGCCGCCACGGGGGCCCGAGTTCCGCCCGCCTGGCGCGGAGGTGGGCGCCATGGAGGGCGGCGTCTGCACTGCACCGGGCGGCGCGTGGAGGGCGTCGAGGGCACTGATGGGCCACGCTGGATCTGGGAGGGCTGCGCTTGCTGGAGCAGGGAGGCTCCAGCCGTGGTAGATGCGGGATGCAGGGCCCGATTTGGCCTCTGCATGCTCGCCGTGGGGAGGTGGACCATGCCTTCACGGCTTCAACAACAAGGTGCTGTGGCTGTGGCGGTGGCGGTGTGAGACGACATGGACGAGCTCCGAAGGGCTTGAGCGAAGGTGTGCGACGATACAGACAAAAGTCCTGCACAACAAGAGTCGGTGCGGATGGCGCCTGAGGGTGTCATTTTCCTCCTTGGAGGCGCCACCGAGGTGTGTCGGCATCTTCCTCAGGCTTGGTTGGTAGTGTCTCCGGGCGAAAGCCTAGGCCCGGAGTTGGATCGGTGTGATGGCGACGTCTCCGTCGTCGTTCCTCTGTTGGAAGCATCACGTTTTTTGAGACACTGCTTGGAGGTTCTATGTGGCGCTCTTCCGGTGCTCGCTGCTGTTTTTGGTGAAGCTCCAGGCGCAATGTACGCCATCGCTGATAAGTCCAAGACGAAGCTTTTTCTGGGACCGATCGAGTTCCGCCATCTGCCTGCACTCTACTTCAAGGGTGGATGGTGCATTGACAAAGAAAGTCTCAGTTGAAGCTGCTGCTGTCTTCGGAGGATACCGGCGTTGGTCAAGAGACACGGCAGTGATGCTTAGCCTAGGACAGGCCCTTTTTTACTTTGTAGTCGTGTTGTCTGTGATGGGTAGCTCGGCAGCTAATGGAGCTGTCGTTTCTTTTTCTTTTGATCTTCGGATCTTCATCATGTTGTTCTTCCGCTGCTTCCTGCTAAATCGAATCAAGCCAGCATTTTGCTGGATCTTTAAAAAAAAGTAGTGCAGATGTTGTGCACCTGCGAAATTTCTTTCCAAAACATCAAGGGTGTGTTTGGTTACAGTAGTGAACATACACATCTCAATCCAATCTGGTTGAGCAAAAACAGCCCCAAATGTGTCATCTGCAAGTTGTTTGGTTGCCTGCATCTAGGGTCCCTGCATTTGGTAATACGCAAGTGCGCTTTGTTTGATTGCCTGCATTGGCCCAAGCGGCACATGAACACGGTGTTTGATTGCACGCATGAGGTATGATTAAGAGCTAGCACTTGCACTTGGCACACAGGGTTAAGAGCTAGCAGAGGGAGGGGGAGCAGAAATGCAGTGTGCGCCGGACAGTGGCAACTACGATCGATAGTGGCCGTGGCGCTATGTCCGACATGACAAGCATGGAGTCGTGGTTGAGCGACCCGTCGGCGGCACGGCGAGCGACACCATCGGCGAACTAGTTGTGGTGCTCGTACAAAGACAGTCGACAGAGGAGGAGAATGCAGTGCTCGCGCCATGATATCGTCAGTGCAGTGGACGAGAGAGAAGGCCGAGATGATCGACGCTGGAAACGACTCTAGTGTAGTAGGACGTGAGCAAGGAGATCAAGGGGAAGGGCGTCGGCGTCAAGAGGGACGATTAGGAGGGCTCTGAGCAGAGGACACATGAGCTCGACATGGCGGCGGCAGCGCAGTAGGTTGCTGTTCAAAGACAGATGAAGCTACGATCGTTGAAACGAAAAATTTACAACACGAATGTTGTGCGGAACAGCGAGATTAGGCTACTGGTGAAAGGAAATTTCAAACGATCAATCGTGCGCGACAAATCTGACAAAATTCGTTCAGAATAGCTTCAAACGGGAAGACGAAATTAAGAACTTACGGCCGACGAAACTATAAACCGATCGCCTGAATGAAATTGTAGCTTCAAGGTGCATCTTTTTCGTGTAGAGCTTACTTCAAATCGAAGCACCATTGTGTAGATCAGAAGGGGATAGAAAGAACATAATTAGAGTGAAGGTTACGGGAGGTAGGAGAAGATAAGAACGCACACGCTAGATACCAGCTCGTATCCCTCTCATCTCCCCTCGTGCAAGTGGCTCATCATGTGTGCTCGCCTCAGCCAGGCTCGCTAGAAACTGCCGATCTGAGCGTTTCCAACGAGACATGCTCAAGTGTGCATTTCGTGCCATGCATGCGGGCCACAATAAACACAGGCAACCAAACGGACCACTTTCTTTCTGCGTGGTCCATATGCAGACAACCAAACATGCCCCAAGAGTGGGTGCTCTTCAAAAGCTCACATCTCGAGATCCATCGATATGGCGGGGCAGCAAAACTAGTGATAGTATACCATGAAGCTGGCTAACAAAATCCACCATGCCAAGACAGCTCCAATAATTAGCACGGGATCAAAAAGTTCAGCTCCTTTGTAGTATCTGGTTTTTGCTGCTAACCACGCCACGGCAATCTGGTAGCGTTTCTCGGTCGAATCGACATCGCGCTGGCTTGATTGTAACTAACATGCAAAAGTCAAACGACGACAGATCTAGCATCATACCATACCCAGCCGCATCTATAGACAAGCCTTGCACGAGCAGTGATATACTTGGCGCACAGTTAACGACGCAACAAAGAGTAAACCACTGGCAGGTCGACAACCTCATCTATTTTCATCGGTTGTGGCATAGTTTATTTTTTTTGTGATATGTAAGACTTTTTGAGACCTTGTATGGAATCTGGATTTTGGATAATATAGCTGTGTATATCAAGAAATGTAGAGGCCGGGGCATTCCTCCGTTTCAACAAAAAAGGCAGGCAATCTCCGTGTGTCCAAGTCTAGCGTACTAGCTCTTCAGTTAAGAAACCAGATATCATTATCGACATGAAAATAAAATGGACGCATAGCGTTTCGTGGTGGCCCAGCCAAATAAGGTAATTTCCTGTCCCCCCTAGTACAGCCCATAGCCCACCGGCCACCAGCCACCAGTTCCTTCGTCCCGACCCAACCAACCCCCCTCCACGTGATATCTATTGGTCCCCTCGTCACATGCTCTTCCTCCCTCGTTCCTTGCACCCGTCGGTTGCTTCCAGCTCCATTACCTACCCCACCCAGCCATCTTCTTCTACCCCAAGTAAGGCACAGATTTCTTGCCCACGCTCCAACAAGATCCATTATACCTTCAGATCCCTTGTAATGGCGGCAAGAAAACCTTGAGATGACCTGCACTGCTGTCTTGATTAGTTGCTTCTCCTATTAAATCTTCTCTGATCTGAGAAGGGAAAAACAAGAGAAAAAGGGCAGGGCTGCAATTTTAGTGGTCAGATCTCTCACCTCCTTTCGCTTGATTTTGCTGTTTCTCATCAGTATTCGAAAAAGCCAAATTGTCTGCCACTACATATAAGTCCCTCTTTGTACAAGAACATATAAACACCTCTGTAAAAAAGCCATCTAATCTACTGTTCTTCAGGTTCTCTTAATCACTAGATGCTTCGTCTACTTGATGTAAACAAAACAAACAACTTTCATGCTATTTTGGGCAAATGCACAAGTGACAGGCAAGCAAGTCTTAGAACCTTGGAAATCCAAGTTATTCATCGTGAGAAATGATGGTGTTGACATACATAATGCAATATAACTACTACATTTGAGATGCTCTTAATCACTACATGCTTTTAGCCTACGAAAAAGGTTTGTATTAAAAAAGTGGCAACTTATATGCATTGTTTAGGCAACTGCAACACAATTGGCACGCAAGTCATGTGTAAAAACTTGGTACTGTTGAACTAATAAGCTGTGCAGTTTTTGTTAGCAACTTATAAGTGGCAACTTATATGCATTGTTTAGGCAACTGCAACACAATTGGTAGGCAAATCATGTGTAAAAACTTGGTACTGTTGAATAATAAGCTGTGCAGTTTTTGTTAGCAACTTATAAGTGGAAACTTATATGCATTGTTTAGGCAACTACAACACAATTGGCAGGGAAGTGTGTAAAAACTTGGTACTGTTGAACTAATAAGCTGTGCAGTTTTGTTAGCATGTCTGTGGAACAGCTAAAGTGCATATCATAAAAAGCTAGGCATAAGCAAAAAAAAGATGGTTTTAAGCAGATGGGTGTTGATTTCAAGAGAAAAACAATACTTGTATGAACAAAAACTTGAAAGTAACCTAAGATGCAAAAACTCCTAAATGTGGTTGCAACATCACTACTTTATGCATTGTTTAGGAAACTGCAACACAATTGGCAGGCAAGTCATGTGTAAAAACTTGGTACTGTTGAACTAATAAGCTGTGCAGTTTTTGTTAGCAACTTATAAGTGGCAACTTATATGCATTGTTTAGGCAACTGCAAACACAAATAGGCAGGCAAGTCATGAGTAAAAACTTGAAAGTAACCTAAGATGCAAAAACTCCTAAATGTGGTTGCAGCATCACTACTTTAGTAACCTAAGTTGCTTATAAAATGTATGATGCTTTGATGTTTTAATTGTAGATCAGTTTTCTCACCTACTTTGTTCAATGTGGTAGATTCCATGTAACTTGCTTATTGAATGTTCTTGGAGATATGATGTCTGTGGTGTACCTGCTTGTATGAACGTAAAAAAGTGTGTATGAGAAAAAAAACAAAATTTGACTGTTGAAAACCTTCAGATTTTCTAGTTGCTACATTTTTAAAAGAAAACTTTATGTACTTGAACAAAAAAGCATAGCAACTTACATGAAAAGTTTTTGGCAAAAATGCAAAACAGTTCATATCAAAAAATGGTGGTGCTACATGAACAGGATGAAGAGTTACTTCATCTACTTGCACACAAAAAACATGGCAACTTCCATACTATCATGGGGCAAAATGCATCATAACAGACAAGCAAAAACTTCTAAAAGACATTTGGACCTTACGAAGATATTTGATCATGAAAAAATAATGATGCTACATACATAAGTCAACTTACCTATAGAAGGTTCGGTGTGGAGCGAAAATGCTTCATTGCTGGATGTTAATCGGGAGGATGGGTGGAGCTCCAACCATTATTCTCCATTGGAAAATGGAATGTGCATCCTGGTATAAAAAAGATATGCAAGAACAAAAAATCTGGGACAAATCTGTGCTATGCTCCAGCATTATGAAGTAAGAAAAAAGAGAGCAAAAACACACAAAATTTAAAAACAGGTCCTAGTAGGAGGTAAATCTTGCCATAAGATACAGTAATAAAAGTGATACTAATGAACATGACAGACCATGTCACTCAACTAAAGTAGTGATGCTGCTCCTATTCTTAGATTACTTTCAACTAAAGTAGAAGTATCCCATTGCATTCTTCATGATATTTGCTGATATTTGCATGATGAATACACTCTTTGAATAAGAAGCTTCCCAATGCAACCGATGACTTGTGCTTCATTTGTTTGCTTCAACCTGGTGATTTGATGTCTGCCAATGATTAAAAAAAGATTAGACAAAAATGTTGTAGCACAAAACTTTCATGCAAAAGATTATATAGTGCTTGTCCCCATTTTAAAAAAAGTATTAACTGCTTGCCTCTTCTTAGATATCTTTTCATGGTGTTAAAAAATGCAGGTTTGGAAATATGATTGACCTAAATGAAGTACCAGAGGAAAATATGCCAGAGTTTGCCTTTGTTCATGACATGAATATACTTCATCCTTTATATTGCACACAACAGAGCATCCCACTTGGTGGAGCTGACAATGCTGAGTTTGTGGCTGAATCTCCCAACCCTGTCGCTGCACACAATGCTTCGACACATGTGGTGCAAACTATGCCTACAGATATGGGTGCAACAGGCGAAGCAACTACACATCCAGTGGCAGCAACAGAGACGGATGAACACACGCTTGTTGACACTAACACCGCAGGTGGAACAGGTGGGACTGTTGGAAACAGTTTGGCAGGCTTGGTTGGTGAGAACGATGACGAGGCATGGTCACAGCCCAAGGAACCTTACGTGGGGATGAGGTTTGACACTTTGGAAGGTGCAAAGGAGCACTACAATATGTATGCTCTGCAGCTTGAGTTTTCCATCAAAATGAATACAACAAGGAGCTGGCGACACTCGTATGTTGGTAAAGCAGCAATTTGTTTGCAAAAAGTTTCGAAAACCTACAGAGGACGATGGAGGTGCAGAAAAGCCCCCTGTCCTAGACAAAATTATTGATAAGGCAGAACATGTTGACGAAGATGATGATATTGTCTTTCTTGATGATGAAAGTAAGTTAAAAAAGAAAAGCAAGAAACGAAAGCGAGATAAAATAATTCAAACTGGTTGCAAGGCCAAGATGGTGGTGAAACTAGTAGATGGTCGTTGGGAGGTGGTGTACTATGTTGGTGAGCATAACCATAAGTTAGTAGACAAGCCATCTTTGAAGAAGTACTTGCGATCGCACCAAGGGATACCTCCAGAAGAAAGGGCATTCCTAACACATCTTCACAACTGGAATTTAACAACAGGTGAAAAAATGATCACTAGCTTGCCTGTGTTTTTTGTCTAAGTTGCTGAACACCAATTTTATGCTTGCCTGCTGGTCTTTTTAAGCGTGGTATTTGGCTCGTGCCCTAAAACGTGTTAAGTGATTCAAGTCTCTGCTCCTTTACTGTTTTTTGATGTTTCCGTTGTTACTGCTCGGGGTTGATTAGGTTAGTTTTGTTGAGAAATTTGCTTGACCATGAGTTTGGTAGTTGCTCGAAAACATGGTCCTAAACTAGATTAGTTTTGCTGAGCAAAGTTGGAGGTTTACTGTTAGTACTTGCTCAAAGTGAAGGGCACAATGCCTGTGCTTGTAAGCATTCATTCCCCTTGACGCTAAAATGATATGTTAGTAGGAACTAATTAGTCTTGTTGTGCTAGTTGCTTGCCCAGGTGTTAGCAGTTGCTCAAAACATGTCCTCAACTTGCCTGCACTTGTTGCACACTTTTCATGTATTAGGTTGTGTGAAAAAAAACAAGTAGAACTTTCCCTGAACAATCAAAATGGTTTGTGTGTGCACATATATTAGTCTAGTTGTACTACTTGCTTGACCATAAGTTAGTACTTGCTCAAACCATGTCCTGGGCTTGCCTGCGCATTTTCACATGTTTTTGTGTGTCTGAATTGCTGCCTATAAACTACTTCTCAGTGCCATGCATAAAAATCTGTTACTTTATGAAAATGATTTTTTATAAACTGCTTTTCAGGGCGTATGATGCATATTATGTCAGACTTCTATGGCACAGAGCTGATCGTCCCCTATGGTACTAAGCACATTACAAACCTGAAGACAATGTTAAACAAAGATGCCACCAAAGAAGGAGATATGATTGAGACAATTGCCTACTTCAAAGATCAACAAAAAGATGATCCAGACTTCTTTTATAAGATAAAGTATGATGAGGAGGACAGGGTGGAGAACAGTTTTTGGGTTGACGGTGCAGCTAGGAAAGCTTATGTCGAGGCTTACCACGATTGCATCTCGTTCGACACTACATACATGACTAACATGTACAACATGCCGTTTGCCCCATTTATTGGAATTAATAGACACGGGCAGTCGTTCATGTTGGGCTGCGGCTTTGTTAGGCAAGAAATGGCATCGAGCTTTGATTGGTTGTTTGAGACGTTCCTTGAGGCAATGAATGGTATAGCACCAACCAACATCATAACTGATCAAGACATTGCGATGGCACAATCAATTAAAAAGATGTTTCCTACAAGTGTGCATCGTTGTTGCCGTTGGCATATAATGAAGAAGGCACAAGAGAAGCTTGGAACAATGTTGGCGCGAAACCCTGGTTTGTCACGTGATTTCAATGAATGTGTTGACTTTAGCATGACACCAGAGGAGTTTGAGACAGGATGGAATGCTCTGTTGTTGAAGTATGAGGGTATGCTTGACACCCACTTTGAGAATCTATATAACTAACGGGCAACGTGGGTTCCTTGTTACTTCAAGCACCAGTTCTTCCCTTTCTTGCAATCAACCCAGCGCAGTGAGGGGTTCAACGCTGTCCTTAAGCGATATGTGAACCCACATAAATCAATCTTGAACTTTGTGAATCAGTAACAAAAAATTCAAACCCACATACTAGTGCGAGAAGGTGCCAAAGACTATAGAACAGAGCATTTGCAGACTGAACTATGGTCGTCTTACCCCATTGAGAAGCAAGCTTATGAGGCGTACACCAGGGACTTGTATGTTAAGTTTCGAACAGAGTTTGCATTGATTGCGAGGTACAATGTACGGCCTCATGGTTCTAACTTGTATGAAATTTACACCAACCAGGAGTGGGTTGCGAAGTATGGATCTAGAAGCTACTACGTGACATGTGAACCAAGAGCTGAAGACCATAGATGTGAATGTTGCAAAATGGACAGGGATGGCATGCTTTGTTGCCATATTTTGAAAGTTTTCACGCAACTGGGTGTCAATAAAATCCCTGAGAAGTACATCATTCGCAGATGGACTCCATTGGCAATACCTGATGCACCACCTGCTCCTGATCATGAGCCCGATGAGTTGCCAGAACAGTCAAAGAAAGAGATTCGGCTTGCAAACATGCAAATGGATTTTGCCAATCTTGCCCGCGGAGCTAGCGCATCTGATGCTGCTACAGACATTGTAAAGAAACATATGCATGCAGCACGACAAGAAATTAAAAACCTGAAGTTGTCAAGGAAAAAAAGACAGCGGCATCATCTAGCAGCAACCCTGGGGGGCCTCCACCGCCGCCTAGTTCTTCAGTACCGCCAGGAAGTGGTAACCCTACTACGTCAAGTAGTCACAAGGCTAATCGACCTGCACCACCACCTAATGGGCCTGTGCAAGCACCACCTGGTCCAAGAACTCAACAGCCTACTTCTGCACCGCATCAAAAAAGTGCCACAACGAAAGTTCCTAGCCCTAACACTGCTCTGCATGAGCAAGCATCTTCAACAACTGCACCATTTCAAAAAGGCCCCACTCCAGTACACTACGGCCCTGTGCCAGCAAGTTGGCGCCCTCCACCTCCATCGAGAATGCCTGCACCCAGGATGCCTGCACAAGCAACAAGGATGTGTGTTCCTCAACCCCGGGGGCCCATACTGCAACCTAGAGATCCTACTCTGCAAAACAGAGACCTTGCTCCAGAAGCCCTCTCTCCTGCCACACATCCTGCCCGAACTGAACAACGGCCCAGGGATCCCAGAGGGTATGCACAACAACACAGGCCACCAGCAATTGTGTATCTGCCGCCAAACACAAGTACTACTACTGGTGGGCTAATGGCATGGACTGCCCCGCAAACATTGAACTCTCCTAGTGGTTCTGGACAATATGCCATACGCCCAACATTTTCCCGACAAAATGTAGACCCGCTGTTGGTTCCTTCTCCACAAACTACCAGTGATGAACGCGTGCAGCTAGGGGTTGTGTCACGGGGCAAAGAACCTGCCATTCCTGAAGGTGCTCCTGTACTTGATCCTGATCTTGTTTATCCTACTCCCACGGCAGACCCTACCATTCCTAGAGACCCTCCAAAATCGAGAACAAAAGGAAGAGCGACGCAACGGAGAATTCAATCAGCTCTAGAGCTGCACCCCAAGAGGAAAAACAAGTGCAGTTATTGTAGTTCTACAGACCACAATTCAGCACTATGCAAGACGAGATTGGTTTGATGGACATTGGGCAATTTTGGCAAATATTTGGGTATAAGATTCTGCAAAGAAAGAATGCTGGTAGAACGCGTGTGTGGGAATGAATTTTTTGTTTATGAATGGGATGTTACTACTTTTTATGTCTATGACTTACCTTAGCCTACCTGTTATCTATCTAAGATTCTATGGTTATGATGTCTTAATGGGAGAAAGGTTCTTTTTGAAGTTCAACCTCTGCCTTTTATTTTGGCAATTAGGGGCTTGTCTCCTTTAACTACAAGCAACTCCTATGCGAGTTATTTTTGTATCATTTGATCCATGTGCAGGCAACTCCTAAAACCTATTTTTGCAAGTTGCATGATAAAACTATGCAACTAACTCATGTTGTGTCGCTTTGTGCAACTAAGCCATGTTTCTGTCTAAATAAACTACCCGAAGATACCCGAAGTGCCTTAACATAAGAATAAAAGGATAAATTCCAATTTTTCATTTTTTGGCAGAAAAATCAGTTTCAAAAAGCGACCACCCTATGGTTTTGTTGCAAGTTAATACAAGGTAACTACTTCTTAAGGCTATTAAAAAACCACAGAGAAATTGAGGAGTTCATGCAAATTAAAAAAAGATTTAAATAGCAAAAACATTGAGGTAAAAAACTAACCTATGTTAATTTGAGGACGTCTTTCCATGGTGCCTTGTTGTGAATGCTGTCAACCCATTGAATAGTAAGCTGCTTCCTGATGTTTGGGATATCATCAGGTGTAACACTTGGAACGTTCCTTGCCTCCCATCCATTGGCAAATGTAAGAGCATAAACCCCGCAGTCAACACTATACAAACAAAAAATGTTTCACAGAAACACGAGCCGTAAGTTAAACATTTTTATTGACTTATTGGCATGTTCATACTTGTGGGAAAAAAGATCTAGGGGCTTATGGGCACTTACTCATTATTTTGCTTTGGAACATCAATGTTGACAAGCCCGAAGTTGTCCAGGACAACATGTGACTTGGGGTAGTGCAGTTCCCGTAGACTACGGAAGCTTGCAACTATGGCCCTTGCACACCTATCAAGTGATGGGGATTCAAGAGTTCTCCATGAATCATGTACCTCGAACCTTCGGTCTCTTATATTGACATTGAAAACCCAATAATGGTTCCCTATGACTGGCTTTGAAGGCTCGATGTTCTCTAAAACAGGAAACATGATCTGCGTAAATGATGACCAGACAAAAAAGGATGTTAGATAGTTGAAGAAAAATGTGTTGGTTCTCGTTACTAGAGTTACGATTCTGGTTTGTATGTGTGTAACTGCTATCATGCATGGAGGCAACTTAAAAAAGATGTTATGCAAGCAACTTGGGGAGGGGGGGAGTGAAAAAGTAATTATGATGAGGGGATGTGTTATGCAAGAAACTTAAAAAGGGTGTTGTTCAAGCAACTGAATGATGTTATGCAAGCAACTTTGGGGGATAAAAAAACAATGATGGAACATGTTCACTAAAAAAATCAGCTTCCATATGCATATCTGTAACATGATGTATGAGACTTGCTGAAACATAGTAACATGCTTGCTAAAAAATAGTAAGAGACTTGCTCAAAACATATGAACAGAGTTGCTCAAAAAACATTAACAGTCTTGCTCAAAACATAGTAACAGAGTTGTTCAAAAACAGTAAGAGACTTCCTCAAACAGTAAGAGACTTGCTCAAAAAAGCAATTATGATGAGGGGATGTGCTATGCAAGCAACTTAAGTTTGTTGTGCAGGCAACTTAATGATGTTATGCAAGCAACTTTGGGGGATAAAAAACAATTATGGAACATGTTCACTCAAAAAAAATCAGCTTCCATATGCATATCTGTAACTTCTATCATTGTGCACGAGGAAAAAAATGCTAATGATTTCTGATGGACACAATTGTTTCTGAAAAAAAGTTGTAAGATGTCGAACAAACTATGACATTCCTATAAGGCAACTACTAGAAAATAATAATTGTGTAAGAAGTGCAATTAATGTGCACACACCCAATAGAGATGTAGTGAGAGAAACTGACCATGTCTTTGCGGTCCAAGCGGTTGGATTTGTTGAATTTCGATGCAATCTCTTTACTATCAAAGCAGTCCATCTGTTGCATCCTTATCTGAAAAAAGGATTTCAACAGAAGTGTATGAAAAAAATGAATGATCCAAGTAACGAATGGCATGTGTGCAATGAAAAGAAAATGTACATTGGCAAGGTGATGGTACATTTTTCCTTTTCTTACCGAGAACTTAAGGGGCATAAGCACCTTCTTCGAGTTTGGTGGCAAGTTCATTATAATCGACAAAATGCCAATTTGAACAATGTGAGACAATAGGAATCCTTCTTTTCTCATTGAATTTGCAAGCTCCCTGACAGTAACATGGTACCCGTGGTAGTTGATGACAATGGGGCTGCAAAAGAAAACAAGAACATAAAAAAAGAATTAAAAAAGATAAGATTGACAATACATTATCTTCTTTGTGATCAAGACCTCCCCCCCAATCCAAAAACACACCACCCCACCCCCACCCTCCCCCACCCCTACCTCCTCCTACTGGTAGCATATATTATATATTTTTGATTTAGTTGCCTGTACTACAAATTAAAATTGCCATTGTACAGTTGGGTGACTTGCCTAAAGACTACACAGCAGGAAAAACTGTTTGAAACATAAACAAAGTTTCGTCATACCTTGTATCTTTGTCTGGTGATTCTTCTTCGTTTAATCTGCCATGTAAAATAACCGATGAATATAGCCTATTGCCTTCAACTTTGCAGTGAAATACTTTCTTCTCGTCGAGGTCCATGAATGGAGATCGCTTGCATGGTCCAGGCTTGATGATCCTTCTCTCATGTTTATGTAAGACTGGCTCTCCTGAGCTACTTCTACTATAGTGCTTGCTGTTTGATCCCTCTTCTTCTAGCTTGTGCATTTTTTCTAGTGTTTTGTACATAAAATGATCAGCTCCTGCTTCTGCACGGCCTGCAACTAGCTCCCTTGCCTTTGGTTCAGCTTGTGCGCAAACTTCATCGATGGCTCCAAGGTCCCATTCAAAGTCATCATCAACAACTTCTATGATATTCTGCCATGCTCCTGAAGTTTCTTGTGCATTGCGGGGTTTAGAAACAAAAAAATCATTGCAATTCTCCCCTTCTCCTACTTTCCTTACTGGATTATCTATGCCAAGATCAAATGAAGGGGTTGGACAGTATTCTTCAGAAAAGTTTTCTCTTCGTGACCCTTCAAACTTTGATGCATCCTGCACTGGTAGCTCCCTATCACTATGCCTGCTTTGTAAACTCTGCTTTGCTGGATCAGTGCACCTTGCAAAAAGCTCATTTATGTCTAACACATTAACTTCCAATGCAGCTATAGAATTCCCGTAGAATTGAAATGGCAGACGGTTCTCCTTCATTTCATCAAATAACTTGAAGGACTCAACATGAGTGCTAGTGACTTGAGCAACTTCTGTAGCATATACAGGCAATTTACCCTTAGCTATTAGCAGTTTTGTCTCTGGACTTGCACTACTAGGAAAAAGGCTACTAGAAGCGCGGGTAAAATGGCTACTAGCAGCGCGGGTACCCGCGCTACTAGTATCGCGCTACAGCTAATAGTTAGTAGTAGCGTGGGAGGAACCCGCGTTACTACTAATTTGTTAGTAGTAGCGTGTGCCACCCACGCTACTGCTATTACAGACCCGCGCTACTACTAATGAAGTAGTAGTAGCGTGCCTACAATACCAGCGCTACTAGTATCCTAAATACTAGTAGGGCACTTTTTTTCCAACGCTACTAGTAGCAAATTAGGAATTAAGAAAAATAAAAATAGATGAAGTATTCATGAATGGAGATCAGAGACACGTCCAGTGCAAAATAAATTTCACAGAACCATCTTAACACTTGTAGTGTTCATGGATGCAACATTCAACATCTCAACTCGAAGAGATCACGAGGACACACACAACCATCATCAAAAGGTTGGTACCTTCCCTAGCGTTTCACCACCAACCTAACCAGACCACTTCTCTAGATGTATGTACAAAGCGTCGAGGTCCTCCACCTTGAGGAACTCCGGACAGTGGCGTCGTCCTCCACCTCGGTGACGTCCGGACGGTGGCGTCGAGGTCCTCCACCCCGGGGACCTCCTGCGTCGCAATCACCTGGACGATAATCTGTATGATGCGGTCGCGGGGCTTCACGGTGAAGTCTGCCTCCGAGTAGTTGAAGAGCACGACTCCCATCGGGCCGCAGTAGTCCTCGTCGATCACCCTGCACCCAGTTGAGAAAGTGAAAACTTGTTAGTTAGCTCCTCCTTGCGCAGGGTTCGCGAAAGGGTCCGGCCACTTCCAAAGACGATAATAAGATACAATAACTATGTCCAGGCTTGGAAGATTGAAAATAAATTAAAAGAGAAATGTATTCAAGATAATAACACACAACAATTAGATTGAAAACAAAGAAAGCACCTGCGCACGCTGCCCTTGCCCCCGGTCACTGGCTATATCCCAGTCTCGCACGTCCTCAGCTAGGATTTCATGGTTGTTGAACCTTTTTGCTCTACAGGGAAGCATTATGGACAAGATCAAAGATAGTTTAAGAGACAGACCATAATCCCAGTTCGCTACAGGATATCATTTCAGCTTTAAATTACTGAAAATATCTTAATACAGGCGAACATGTGTTCACCTTTCTGATCTGCAGCAGCTTCACCTGCATCATATTTGGATACACCTTCTGCCTCAGCCACACCATTGACAACATCATGACGCTGTCATTTGCAGGTGCAAGAAACCCGTCAGATGAATCACAGTATGTACAGTATGAGCAGTGCAAAATAGAAACATCTCTTGTCCTAATTTACCAGTTAGCATCATGGTACAGGTGAGAGTTGATTGCAACAGTCACAGGGACCAAAAGGAACAACAGGATAAAACAGCAAAGCATAAATCATATGGACACACAGAACTAAACGAGCAAGGCTGTTCATTCAGGTTCAGAGGCAATCAACAAGATTACTAGTGAGGCGTGGCCCTCTCGCATTTCCACCGACTAACACAACTGGCTAAGACGACGACGCGCGCAGAGCAGCCTAGGCCCTCTCGCCACGGATGCGGCGTGCGAGCTGCAGAACAAAGTCTTGGTACTGTGCATATTCACTGAAGGTTAAACATTTTCTTTTACTGAAATCCCAGCTGCAGAACAAAGAAAGCGCCTACTACTGGTAGCAAAACCAATATGTTTATGAGGAATATATAGATGTTTCAAATCAAAAGACCAAGTAGAATAGATAAATTTAGTCAGGAATCTGTTGTAGCATGGCAAACCCCTTGTTTCTAAATAACATGTATGCTAGTCTGTAGAGCTAGTTCACTGGGATTATTACTATGGTTTGTATGCTGGTTCATTTTCCATGAATTTCCCTCTAATTCAGCTTATCGACGGATGATTTTTTTAAGAGAAAACTAACTTTACATATACGTCACACATAGAAAAGGTCATATGCCATAAGGTTTTTCTGTTAATTAGTGTGCTATCGCAAGAAAACTTAAATGAGAATGTACAAAAAGTAAAAAAAAACCTGCAAGTCATAATATGGCTAGTCTGTACGTACTGGAACTGAACCACTTTGAATAATAAAAGCATCAGCAGGCAAAGACCAGAAGATCAGAATCTATTGTCTCTAAGGGCTTAGATCTCAAAGAATATATAAGATGCATATGTAAAATATGGCAAAAGGGGAACATACCATGCATGGAGTCGCTGTTATGAAATTTCAGTTATCTCACCAGTCCGCTGTAGTTTTTCCACTCGGCAGCGTCCACCGTCCACGTAGTTTCTCCACTCGGCAGCGTCCGCCGACGGCGGCGGCCTCCTGATTTGCTACAACCTGCCATCGGTATGCCTCCTCCGCTGCATCGTCCATCACTCATCTATGAGAAATAAATTAGATGTTGGATCTTCATATGTTCAGAACTTGGAACTAAAAAGATTCAGATAGGCATTACACCCAACAAAATTCAGATAGGCATGTAACTAAATTCTGCAACTGAATTTCTAGCAACAAGGAAGCACCCAGCAAAATTCAGATAGGCATTATACTAGATTCTGCAATGCAATGTTTATCTTACTCAGAAGCAGAGCAGGTATCCACCAAAATTCAGCCTGATAGCTACATGTTACCCAAATTCAGACATACTACATGTAACCCAAATTCCTCTACAACTGAACTTGTAACCACCAAATTTAGACAAGCAAGCAACCAAATCAATTGGGTCATCAGTGAGTCACCTGCAGCACGACGGAGTTGATGACATCGGCGTATCTGACGGCGAGGTTGAGCGACATACAGCGGGCGGGGGTCATGGCGTAGCACCTGGTGCGGCCCCTCTCGACCTTGCCGAGCTTGTCGAGGTTGAGCACAACGACCATGGTGAGCATGGAGGCGACGCCGGCGCCGAGGGAGTGGCCCGTGAAGGTGAGCGTGTAGGCGGGGTACCAGTCGACGAGGTCCCGGAGCAGGTCGCACTCCCTGTCGAGAACCCAGCCGGCGGCGCGGAGGAGGCCGTTGTGGACGTAGCCGCCGTCGAAGCGGCGCTTGCCGAGGAGCAGCGCGTAGTCGGACTCGCGGCCGAGGTTGAGGCCGCGCAGCGCGAGCACGAAGTCGGCGTGCGCGTGGTCGAGGTAGACGAGGTAGGGCGTGACCCGGCCCCCCGTGTCGGCGTAGGTGCGGCGGTGCACGGCGTTTGAGGGGTCGAGGAGGAGGGGCCGCAAGCGAGGAGGTCGGGCGAGGCGTAGTTGGCCATGACGAGGCGGCACATCCTGGGCATGGGCGCGAAGTCGGCGGCGGCGGCGTGGCCCCAGGTGGCGCTGTCGTGCTGGCCGGAGTGGACGCACCGCTTCCACGCCCTACGACGGGGCGAGCCGTAGGCGGTGGCGGCGCGGGGAGGGGGGGGCCTGCGCGGGCGGCTCCCCCTCCATGGCGGGTTGGGACTTGGGAGAGGAGGAGAGGAGGTGGGAGCAGAGACGGGATTGGGGATCTGGATTGGGAGTTGAGTGTTTTTTTTTGAGACATGGCGTGGGATGGTTGGTGGGGTGGGAGCAGATGCAGGTGGTAGCGTGGGGGTTTATAACCCACGCTACTACTAACGACTTAGTAGTAGCGTGGATTTATAAACCGCGCTATTACTATAGCTGGTCCCGGAAAGCACGGTGGAAATCGCTTAGTAGTAGCGAGGGGTAAAAACCCGCGCTACTACTATCAGGTTATTAGTAGCGCGGTTTCCTCAAGCTCGCTACTGCTAATTAGCAGTAGCGTTTGTTTTTAAACCGCGCTGCTGCTAAGATTCTGTGTATAAGGTTTTCCCTAGTAGTGTTGCTTCCCCCCTCTTTCTTATTCTAACATCATTTTGAACTGCATTGCTATTAAACTGCGTGAGCGACGGGCGATTGATTACATCTTCATTCTTATTTACTCCAACATACTGTGACGATACCTTCACAGGCTGAGTCACTCGAAAACATGATTGCTGTCGCCCATTCAAATCACCTAGTGGTTGCCTCGAAACCTCCTGGTTTGTTGTGCTTCCGGGTGGTTGGGCAACTTGTTTCGTATTTACTGGAGGTTGTACTAAGACAGATGCCTTAGGAACTATTTGAGTTTCCTCAGATCCACTTGAACTTCCTTCATTCTTGTCTTTTTTATCCAAAAGACACTTAACATTTTCAGACCCATCACCTTCCTTTGCGGTCCTAACAACATTTCCCTCCTGAACTTGACCAATATCCATTGAAGCTGACTGCCTCTCCATGATTCCATGTCCTGCTTGCTCCTCAGTTGCTTGGCCCTGCTTGATGTGAATTGCCTTCTTATCAAATCTTGCCTCATTTTTTTTACCTGATTTGTCTGTTTCTTATCCAGTGTTGCCTGACATCTTGAATCAACCGCGAAAGACTGCTGCAACACTACACCTGCTGACGCAACTATTGTTGCCTTGGTTGGTTCACAACTTGCCTGGTTTTTGTTGGTACTTGCCTTTTCTTCCTAAGGGCTTGCTCCTCAACTGTTTGACTCTGTTTGCTGTCACTTGCCTTGGGGACTACATGACTTGCCACATTTTTGTCTTGGGTTGCATGATTTTGAACAATGGTTGCCTGGCATCTTGGATCAACCCCGACAGACTGCTGCAACACTACCCTTGCTGACAGAATTCCTCCTCCTATGATTGGTTCACATGTTGGCTGCTGCTTTGGGGCAAATGCCCCCTGTTTCACGGGAACTTGCCCGATCTTCTTCATAGCTGACTTCCTTGGTATGGCTCCCATCCCTTGCTGTTTTTTCTTTGCACGCAATTCTTGCAGCTCCTCTACTATTGCTGTGACCACCGTTGGCTCCAAGATGAAACTTACATTCTTTTTCTTGTTTGCTGGCAGCGGTGGAAGCTGCATGCGCCTAGTTCTGACTTTCTTTGCACCAACCTGGACATGTAGTCCAGTTATTTCCTCCATCATTTTCGAACGAATAGGCTCTGGACACACATCCTGAAAGTATGATGTGTAAACCTCTTTCATTTCCAGACCACTGACCAGCTCTCGAAAAAATTTATTTGCTTCCCAAGCAAGTGATGGCTCGTCAAGAAATGTTTTCAGTTCAAACTTGGGGATGCGTGGCGTTGGTGATTCTTTTTTGAACTCCATCATCACAAAATCTCTCATAGACATGCTGAAGGAAATATGCCCTAGAGGCAATAATAAAGTTATTATTTATTTCCTTATATCATGATAAATGTTTATTATTCATGCTAGAATTGTATTAATCGGAAACATAATACTTGTGTGAATACATAGACAAAAATAGTGTCACTAGTATGCCTCTACTTGACTAGCTCGTTAATCGAAGATGGTTATGTTTCCTAACCATAGACATGAGTTGTCATTTGATTAACGTGATCACATCATTAGGAGAATGATGTGATTGACACGACCCATTCCATTAGCTTAGCACCCGATTGTTTAGTATGTTGCTATTGCTGTCTTCATAACTTATACTTGTTCCTATGACTATGAGATTATGCAACTCCCATTTACCGGAGGAACACTTTGTGTGCTACCAAATGTCACAACGTAACTGGGTGATTATAAAGGTGCTCTACAGGTGTCTCCAAAGGTACATGTTGGGTTGGCGTATTTCGAGATTTGGATTTGTCACTCCGATTGTCGGAGAGGTATCTTTGGGTCCTCTCGGTAATGCACATCACTTAAGCCTTGCAAGCAATGCAACTAATAAGTTAGTTGCAAGATGATTACAGAACGAGTAAAGAGACTTGCCGGTAACGAGATTGAACTAGGTATTGAGATACCGACGATCGAATCTCGGGCAAGTAACATACCGATGACAAAGGGAACAAACGTATGTTGTTATGCGGTCTGACCGATAAAGATCTTCGTAGAATATGTAGGAGCCAATATGAGCATCCAAGTTCCGCTATTGGTTATTGATCGGAGACGTGTCTCAGTCATGTCTACATTGTTCTCGAACCCGTATGGTCCGCACGCTTAACGTTATGATGACAGTTTCATTATGAGTTTATATATTTTGATGTACCGAAGGTTGTTCGGAGTCCCGAATGTGATCACGGACTTGACGAGGAGTCTCGAAATGGTCGAGACATAAAGATCGATATATTGGACGACTATATTTGGACACCGGAAAGGTTCCGGGTGAGATTGGAACAATATCGGATCACCGGGAGGTTATCGGAACCCCCCGGGAGGTATATGGGCCTTATTGGGCCTTAGTTGAAAGGAGGGGAAAGGAGCAAGGGAGCCCCCCCAAGCCAATCCGAATTGGGAGGGGGGCCGGCCCCCCTTTCCTTCCTCCCTCCTTCCTCTTCCTTCCCTCTCCTACTCCTAATAGGAAAAAGGGGAGTCCTACTCCCTGTGGGAGTTGGACTCCCCCCTAGGGCGCGCCACCCTCCTTGGCCGGCCCCCTCCTCCACTCCTTTATATACGGGGGCAGGGGGCACCCCATAGTGACAACAATTGATCATTGATCTCTTAGCCGTGTGCGGTGCCCCCCTCCACCATAATCCTCGATAATATTGTAGCGGTGCTTAGGCGAAGCCCTGCGACGGTAGAACATCAAGATCGTCACCACGCCGTCGTGCTGACGGAACTCTTCCCTGACACTTTGCTGGATTGGAGTCCGGGGATCGTCATCGAGCTGAACGTGTGCTAGAACTCGGAGGTGTCGTAGTTTCGGTGCTTGATCGGTCGGGCCGTGAAGACGTACGACTACATCAACCGCGTTGTGCTAACGCTTCCGCTTCCGGTCTACGAGGGTACATAGACAACACTCTCCCCTCTCGTTGCTATGCATCACCATGATCTTGCGTGTGCGTAGGAAATTTTTTGAAATTACTACGTTCCCCAATAGTGGCATCAGAGCCTAGGTTTTATGCATTGATGTTATGCACGAGTAGAACACAAGTGAGTTGTGGGCGATATAAGTCATACTGCTTACCAGCATGTCATACTTTGGTTCGGCGGTATTGTTGGATGAAGCGGCCCGGACCGACATTACGCGTACGCTTATGCGAGACTGGTTCTACCGACGTGCTGTGCACACAGGTGGCTGGCTGGTGTCAGTTTCTCCAACTTTAGTTGAACCGAGTGTGGCTACGCCCGGTCCTTGCGAAGGTTAAAACAGCACCAACTTGACAAACTATCGTTGTGGTTTTGATGCGTAGGTAAGAACGGTTCTTGCTAAGCCCGTAGCAGCCACGTAAAACTTGCAACAACAAAGTAGAGGACGTCTAACTTGTTTTTGCAGGGCCTGTTGTGATGTGATATGGTCAAGACATGATGCTAAATCTTATTGTATGAGATGATCATGTTTTGTAACCGAGTTATCGGCAACTGGCAGGAGCCATATGGTTGTCGCTTTATTGTATGCAATGCAATCGCGCTGTAATGCTTTACTTTAGCACTAAGCGATAGCGATAGTCATGGAAGCATAAGATTGGCGAGACGACAACATGCTACGATGGAGATCAAGGTGTCGCGCCGGTGACGATGGTGATCATGACGATGCTTTGGAGATGGAGATCACAAGCACAAGATGATGATGGCCATATCATATCACTTATATTGATTGCATGTGATGTTTATCTTTTATGCATATTATCTTGCTTTGATTAACGGTAGCATTATAAGATGATCTCTCACTAAATTTCAAGATAAAAGTGTTCTCCCTGAGTATGCACCGTTGCCAAAGTTCGTCATGCCCAGACACCACATGATGATCGGGTGTGATAAGCTCTACGTCCATCTACAATGGGTGCAAGCCAGTTTTGCACACGCAGAATACTCAGGTTAAACTTGACGAGCCTAGCATATGCAGATATGGCCTCGGAACACTGAGACCGAAAGGTCGAGCGTGAATCATATAGTAGATATGATCAACATAGTGATGTTCACCATTGAAAACTACTCCATTTCACGTGATGATCGGTTATGGTTTAGTTGATTTGGATCACGTGATCACTTAGAAGATTAGAGGGATGTCTTTCTAAGTGGGAGTTCTTAAGTAATATGATTAATTGAACTTAAATTTATCATGAACTTAGTACCTGATAGTATCTTGCTTGTTTATGTTTGATTGTAGATAGATGGCCCGTGTTGTTGTTCCATTGAATTTTAATGTGTTCCTTGAGAAAGCAAAGTTGAAAGATGATGGTAGCAATTATACGGTCTGGGTCCGTAACTTGAGGATTATCCTCATTGCTGCACAGAAGAATTACGTCCTAGAAGTACCGCTGGGTGTCAGGCCTGCTGCTGGAGCAACACCAGATGTTATGAACATCTGGCAGAGCAAAGCTGATGACTACTCGATAGTTCAGTGTGCCATGCTTTACGGCTTAGAATCGGGACTTCAACAATGTTTTGAACGTCATGGAGCTTATGAGATGTTCCAGGAGTTGAAGTTAATATTTCAAGCAAATGCCCGGATTGAGAGATATGAAGTCTCCAATAAGTTCTATAGCTGCAAGATGGAGGAGAACAGTTCTTTCAGTGAGCATATACTCAAAATGCCTGGGTATAATAATCACTTAATTCAACTGGGAGTTAATCTTCCAGATGATTGCGTCATTGACAGAATTCTCCAATCACTTCCACCTAGCTACAAGAGCTTCGTGATGAACTATAATATGCAAGGGATGGATAAGACAATTCCCGAGCTCTTCGCAATACTAAAAGCTGCGGAGGTAGAAATCAAGAAGGAGCATCAAGTGTTGATGGTCAACAAGACCACTAGTTTCAAGAAAAAGGGCAAGGGGAAGAAGAAGGGGAACTTCAAGAAGAATAGCAAGCAAGTTGCTGCTCAAGAGAAGAAACCTAAGTCTGGACCTAAGCCTGAAACTGAGTGCTTCTACTCCAAGCAGACTGGTCACTGGAAGCGGAACTGCCCCAAGTATTTGGCGGATAAGAAGGATGGCAAGGTGAACAAAGGTATATGTGATATACATGTTATTGATGTGTACCTTACTAGAGCTCGCAGTAGCACCTGGGTATTTGATACTGGTTCTGTTGCTAATATTTGCAACTCGAAACAGGGACTACGGATTAAGCGAACACTGGCAAAGGACGAGGTGACGATGCGCGTGGGAAATGGTTCCAAAGTCGATGTGATCGCGGTCGGCACGCTACCTCTACATCTACCATCGGGATTAGTATTAGACCTCAATAATTGTTATTTGGTGCCAGCGTTAAGCATGAACATTATATCTGGATCTTGTTTGATGCGAGATGATTATTCATTTAAATCAGAGAATAATGGTTGTTCTATTTATATGAGTAATATCTTTTATGGTCATGCACCCTTGAAGAGTGGTCTATTTTTGATGAATCTCGATAGTAATGATACACATATTCATAATGTTGAAACCAAAAGATGCAGAGTTGATAATGATAGTGCAACTTATTTGTGGCACTGCCGTTTAGGTCATATCGGTGTAAAGCGCATGAAGAAACTCCGTATTGATGGACTTTTGGAACCACTTGATTATGAATCACTTGGTACTTGCGAACCGTGCCTCATGGGTAAGATGACTAAAACGCCGTTCTCCGGTACTATGGAGAGAGCAACAGATTTGTTGGAAATCATATATACAGATGTATGTGGTCCAATGAATGTTGAAGCTCGTGGCGGATATCGTTATTTTCTCACCTTCACAGATGATTTAAGCAGATATGGGTATATCTACTTAATGAAACATAAGTCTGGAACATTTGAAAAGTTCAAAGAATTTCAGAGTGAAGTTGAAAATCATCGTAACAAGAAAATAAAGTTTCTACGATCTGATCGTGGAGGAGAATATTTGAGTTACGAGTTTGGTTTACATTTGAAACAATGCGGAATAGTTTCGCAACTCACGCCACCCGGAACACCACAGCGTAATGGTGTGTCCGAACGTCATAATCGTACTTTACTTGATATGGTGTGATCTATGATGTCTCTTACAGATTTACCACTATCGTTTTGGGGTTATGCTTTAGAGACGGCCGCATTCACGTTAAATAGGGCACCATCAAAATCCGTTGAGACGGCGCCTTATGAACTATGGTTTGGCAAGAAACCAAAGTTGTCATTTCTGAAAGTTTGGGGCTGCGATGCTTATGTGAAAAAGCTTCAACCTGATAAGCTCGAACCCAAATCGGAGAAATGTGTCTTCATAGGATACCCGAAGGAGACTGTTGGGTACACCTTCTATCACAGATCCGAAGGCAGAACATTTGTTGCTAAGAATGGATCCTTTCTAGAGAAGGAGTTTCTCTCAAAAGAAGTGAGTGGGAGGAAAGTAGAACTTGATGAGGTAACTTTACCTGCTCCATTATTGGAAAGTAGTACATCACAGAAACCGGTTTCTGTGACACCTACACCAATTAGTGAGGAAGCTAATGATGATGATCATGGAACTTCAGAACAAGTTACTACTGAACCCCGTAGATCAACCAGAGTAAGATCCGCACCAGAGTGGTACGGTAATCCTGTTCTGGAAGTCATGCTACTAGATCATGATGAACCTACGAACTATGAAGAAGCGATGGTGAGCCCAGATTCCGCAAAATGGCTTGAAGCCATGAAATCTGAGATGGGATCCATGTATGAGAACAAAGTGTGGACTTTGGTTGACTTGCCCAATGATCGGCAAGAAATTGAGAATAAATGGATCTTCAAGAAGAAGATTGACGCTGACGGTAATGTTACTGTCTACAAAGCTCGACTTGTCGCAAAAGGTTTTCGACAAGTTCAAGGGATTGACTACGATGAGACCTTCTCACCCGCAGCGATGCTTAAGTCTGTCCGAATCATGTTAGCAATTGCCGCATTTTATGATTATGAAATTTGGCAGATGGATGTAAAAACTGCATTCCTGAATGGATTTCTGGAAGAAGAGTTGTATATGATGCAGTCGGAAGGTTTTGTCGATCCAAAGGGAGCTAACAAAGTGTGCAAGCTCCAGCGATCCATTTATGGACTGGTGCAAGCATCTCGGAGTTGGAATAAACATTTTGATAGTGTGATCAAAGCATTTGGTTTTATACAGACTTTTGGAGAAGTCTGTATTTACAAGAAAGTGAGTGGGAGCTCTGTAGCATTTCTGATATTATATGTGGATGACATATTGCTAATCGGAAATGATATAGAATTTTTGGATAGCATAAAGGGATACTTGAATAAGAGTTTTTCAATGAAAGACCTCGGTGAAGCTGCTTACATATTGGGCATTAAGATCTATAGAGATAGATCAAGACGCTTAATTGGACTTTCACAAAGCACATACCTTGACAAAGTTTTGAAGAAGTTCAAAATGGATCAAGCAAAGAAAGGATTCTTGCTTGTGTTACAAGGTGTAACGTTGAGTAAGACTCAATGCCCGACCACTGAAGAAGATAGAGAGAAAATGAAAGATGTTCCCTATGCTTCAGCCATAGGCTCTATCATGTATGCAATGCTGTGTACCAGACCTGATGTGTGCCTTGCTATAAGTCTAGCAGGGAGGTACCAAAGTAATCCAGGAGTGGATCACTGGACAGCGGCCAAGAACATCCTGAAATACCTGAAAAGGACTAAGGATATGTTTCTCGTATATGGAGGTGACAAAGAGCTCATCGTAAATGGTTACGTTGATGCAAGCTTTGACACTGATCTGGACGATTCTAAATCGCAAACCGGATACGTATTTACATTGAACGGTGGAGCTGTCAGTTGGTGCAGTTCTAAACGAAGCGTCGTGGCGGGATCTACATGTGAAGCGGAGTACATAGCTGCTTCGGAAGCAGCAAATGAAGGAGTCTGGATGAAGGAGTTCATATCCGATCTAGGTTTCATACCTAGTGCATCGGGTCCAATGAAAATCTTTTGTGACAATACTGGTGCAATTGCCTTGGCAAAGGAATCCGGATTTCTTAAGAGAACCAAGCACATCAAGAGACGCTTCAATTCCATCCGGGATCTAGTCCTGGTGAGAGACATAGAGATTTGCAAGATACATACGGATCTGAATGTAGCAGACCCATTGACTAAGCCTCTTCCACGAGCAAAACATGATCAGCACCAAGGCTCCATGGGTGTTAGAATCATTACTGTGTAATCTAGATTATTGACTCTAGTGCAAGTGGGAGACTGAAGGAAATTTGCCCTAGAGGCAATAATAAAGTTATTATTTATTTCCTTATATCATGATAAATATTTATTATTCATGCTAGAATTGTATTAATCGGAAACATAATACTTGTGTGAATACATAGACAAACATAGTGTCACTAGTATGCCTTTACTTGACTAGCTCGTTAATCGAATATGGTTATGTTTCCTAACCATAGACATGAGTTGTCATTTGATTAACGGGATCACATCATTAGGAGAATGATGT
Source organism: Triticum urartu (assembly GCF_056163025.1). Taxonomy (NCBI): domain Eukaryota; kingdom Viridiplantae; phylum Streptophyta; class Magnoliopsida; order Poales; family Poaceae; genus Triticum; species Triticum urartu. The sequence goes on from NC_141879.1 coordinate 114,114,959, forward strand.
GATTGACATGACCCATTCCATTAGCTTAGCACCCGATCGTTTAGTATGTTGCTGTTGCTTTCTTCATAACTTATACATGTTCCTATGACTATGAGATTATGCAACTCCCGTTTACCGGAGGAACACTTTGTGTGCTACCAAACGTCACAACGTAACTGGGTGATTATAAAGGTGCTCTACAGGTGTATCCAAAGGTACATATTGGGTTGGCGTATTTCGAGATTAGGATTTGTCACTCCGATTGTCGGAGAGGTATCTCTGGGCCCTCTCGGTAATGCACATCACTTAAGCCTTGCAAGCAATGCAACTGATAAGTTAGTTGCAAGATGATGTATTACAAAACGAGTAAAGAGACTTGCCGGTAACGAGATTGAACTAGGTATTGAGATACCGACGATCGAATCTTGGGCAAGTAACATACCGATGACAAAGGGAACAAACGTATGTTGTTATGCGGTCTGACCGATAAAGATCTTCGTAGAATATGTAGGAGCCAATATGAGCATCCAGGTTCCGCTATTGGTTATTGACCGGAGACGTGTCTCGGTCATGTCTACATTGTTCTCGAACCCGTAGGGTCCGCACGCTTAACGTTACGATGACAGTTTCATTATGAGTTTATATATTTTGATGTACCGAAGGTTGTTCGGAGTCCCGAATGTGATCACGGACTTGACGAGGAGTCTCGAAATGGTCGAGACATAAAGATCGATATATTGGACGACTATATTTGGACACCGGAAAGGTTCCAGGTGAGATTGGGACAATACCGGATGACCGGGAGGTTATCGGAACCCTCCGGGAGGTATATGGGCATTATTGGGCCTTAGTGGAAAGGAGGGGAATGGAGCAAGGGAGGGGGCGCCCCCCCCCCAAGCCCAATACGAATTGGGAGGGGGGCCGGCCCCCCTTTCCTTCCTCCCTCATTCCTCTTCCTTCCCTCTCCTACTCCTAATAGGAAAAAGGGGAGTCCTACTCCCTGTGGGAGTTGGACTCCCCCCTAGGGCGCGCCACCCTCCTTGGCTGGCCCCCTCCTCCACTCCTTTATATACGGGGGCAGGGGGGCACCCCATAGTGACAACAATTGATCATTGATCTCTTAGCCGTGTGCGGTGCCCCCCTCCACCATAATCCTCGATAATATTGTACCGGTGCTTAGGCGAAGCCCTGCGACGTTAGAACATCAAGATCGTCACCACGCCGTCGTGCTGACGGAACTCTTCCTCGACACTTTGCTGGATCGGAGTCCGGGGATCGTCATCGAGATGAACGTGTGCTAGAACTCGGAGGTGCCGTAGTTTCGGTGCTTGATCGGTCGGGCCGTGAAGACGTATGACTACATCAACCGCGTTGTGCTAACGCTTCCGCTTCCGGTCTACGAGGGTACGTAGACAACACTCTCCCCTCTCATTGCTATGCATCACCATGATCTTGCGTGTGCGTAGGATTTTTTTTGAAATTACTACGTTCCCCAACACATGCCACAATGCTCATCTAGACCTTTGCCTTCCTTGTCCCTCTTCTTCTGAATAATGTACTATAGTGGAGTCCCGTCATCATCTTCGCTGTCTGTACTATCAACTACTGCATCCTCGGTACCCCCGTTGCCACCACCGGAGTCACTGTTCTGACCTCTGTTCCTGTCCTCATCGTCCTTGCCATCACCCTTCCCATCATCCTTGCTATCTTTGTCATCCTCATCATCTTCATCGTCCTCATCATCTTCATCATCTTCCTTCTCTTCCTCATCTTCCTTCTCTTCTTCCTCCTTATCTTCATCCTCCTCCTCACACTCCTTCTTTTCTTTTTCAATCCGATTTGCCTCCTCTGTTTCTCCCTATGTTCCATCCGTTTCCAGTTCTGACTCCTTGTCAGCAGTTGCTGCTTCCGCACTATCTTCAATAATTTCATCCTCATTCACATTGAACCCACTATCTACCCATACAGTTTCATCTTCATCACCATCATTTTAGTCGCCATCGCTATCACTGTCTCCATCGCCCTCATCACCTCCATCATCAGTTCCCTCGTTTGAGCTTCCATCTTCATCACTGTCTTCATCATCTGATGGGTATGATTCTTTGACACTTGGCAGGGAATCGGCTTCAGGGGAAGATTGTCTCTGTCTTTTCCTGGATTGTTGCTTACTTGTTCCCATCCCAGATGGTTCAGTAGTCCTTGCCCCAGCTTCATCTTCGTCAATCCTTCCAATGCCTTGAACAAACTTTCCCACTAGGTGCGACATTTCAGAGCACATTTCATGTACCAATGCAGTCAACTTCACTTTTTTCTGCAAAAAAATGAAAAAAGAAAAACACAAAAAAGAAAGGCCATATCAGAAAATATATAAAATGCACTTGCCCCAATTTATATGTCTTAGGTATAGACATAACAGGCAACTAAGTAGACACATTAAACAACTGTGTCCAACAGAAAAATAGTGAATTAGGCAAGTCATGTGTAAAAATGCCTATAGATGAAAAATTAGTGATCAAAGTGATTTGACTTACTGTTTTATCATATGACTCAGGGAGTCTTTCTGCAAAAAATTTCGTGACATGGTCCATGCTGCCAAAGATGCTTTCATCCGCACAGCGTGAAAACTCTGTCTTCAACTGATTACATTAAAAAACAATGATGACAAAAACGCTCAAAAATGTATTCGCACCTAGGAAAAATACAAAAAAACGGATGATAAAACATGATGTATGAGACTTGCTGAAACATAGTAACAGGCTTGCTCAAAGATAGTAAGAGACTTGCTCAAACATAGTAACAGGTTTTCTCAAAAACATTAACATTCTTGCTCAATACACAGTAACAGACTTGCTCAAAAACAGTAAGAGACTTGCTCAAGCACAGTTAGAACATGCTCAAACACAGTAAGAGAATTGCTACAAAAAATTGAGATAGGACACTTGTCTGTAAACCCAAACACCACAAGCCCAAACAGAAACTCCCCAAACCACATAACCACATTGCCTCCAAAAATAAATGCATGTGCTAGCCAACACACCATATTCTAGGCAAACATGTGTAGTACTACTATATGTGGTTAGGCATTAAATACCCATGTAAGATTATTTGCTGTCTATGATTGGGAATGAACTAGGAATACATTGCAAAAATTAGTTCCTAAAAAATTATATGTGTGACTTACAAAATTTTTACTATTTGAGTTGCCTACAAAAACACTTTGCAGTTCATGTTTAAAAAAAATCAAAGTTGCTTGGCTGGTGACAGAAAATTGCTAGTATCTTATATATAGTTGCCTGACCATAAAAATGCAAAAAGTGTACACATTAATAAAAAAAGAACAAAAAGGTTTACCTGCAGCCTGCCATATTCACCCGGGCCCTTCCTGTCCTTCTTCAAAACTTTGGCAATAAGATCTGAATTCCAAACTGATACTCTTGGAACTAAGCTAGGGATAGGTTTGTCAACATCCAATGAGTCCAGATACAATAGCTGCATGCAAAAAAAAAGAAGAAAAGGAAGAAATTCAGTTGTCGTTCATATAGTAAAAAAATGTGAAAAAATGATTACAAAATGCTAGCTTTTGGTTCAACTTACTACAAGGTGAAACACACAGCAGCAAACAACATTTTTCTTGCCGCGGGACGATGTGAACGCAGTCTTCAGTTGGTCGACCATGAACTGACAAATGTTTGTGTCTTGAATACCATTGACATCCATCACAGCCGGGAAGCTCTTTGGTGAGATGCTAAGACTGGTTGATGGTGCAAGGAAGTAAGAAAAGGCAACGGCTAACCAAGCACGTAGGAAGTCATCATCATAGGCTCCATCCATTCCATGGATCATTTTACACCATGCAGTGAGTTGGCGCATTCTTGCCTTGGATATTGAAGATCTTGTAGAACTCCTTTGTGATTTCAGGCCGAATCTCGTAGCACACCTTCCTCCCCTTGTTAGGCAACCCCCATATCCTATGTACACTAGCTGCATCTACTAGGATCTTCGCCCTTTCTAGTATAACAATCTGTGACTTCTCCAGATCATAGTGCTTCATTATCCATTGACTGAGGTCTCCGGGCATGCTGCTCGCTGCATTGTCCAATAAACCTCCAAACTCTCTATCAATGATAACCCCCTTCTGGAGAGGTACGAGAAGTTTATTCAGCTTGAAAAGCCTGGCAGGCGATGCCCTGTTTCTCTTATCCTAGGAGAAACAAAACAACGGACTATACATGTGTATATCATGGAAAGTTAGGCAACTTGACAGCTCAACTTGGGCAAGTGTTGATCAAAAGTTGAGCAACTGTGTGTTACCTGGTTAGATCCGGTCTTTTGACGTTTTGCTTTTGGTGGTTGTTCCACACCAGTATCTTTTTCGGCATTTTCGTCGCCATCTGCAGAAACACTAGGATTGCTATTGATGTCCAGCGGACGTTTGCCACGGATAGCTATCTCCTTTCTTCCATGACGGCGGTACGAAAGAAAGGGTGTGCTTCTCTGGCCCTGCAAAAAGAAGACGCAAAAACAAGTTTAAAAAAGATATTAAAAAAGCAAAAATCTAAACTGAAAAAGTTGTTTATTGAATTTTTTTCGGACACACCTCTTGATGATCTTCAGTCGCAACCGATGGATCAGCATCAGGATTAACTGCATGATGCTCTCCTTCAGTGCCCTTTTTGCTTGGTGCATCCATTAGTTCCTACTACGCTGATAGAATTTTTTTGCATAAAGATGACTTCTGAATATCGTCACACAAAGTATTGGCAAAATCACATTAAAACCAGGCAAAATCACCTTCAAAAATTGTGCGCATACAGAAAAAATAACAAAAAAAGCAATTCATATAAGGGGTGTGTTGTTGCTGTTAACATAACAGGATCGTTCATTGGCAAAAAACCGAGACATGTGTTATCGTTAAAACAACAAATACAATGACTTTTTGGATATACTGTCAAAACTCAGACACAAAAAAAATCCAGGCACAGCCCAGGCAAAAACGCCTTAAAATGCACACCAAACATATACATTGCTAAGGATGCAGCAACATATCTAGATGCCCTATATAATGCTTCACATATTTCAGGAGGATGCTGAAACTAAAAACATGGATGAAAGAGCAATTTCGGCTTGAAAAACTGGCAACTACCATACAGCCTACAGGCAAAAAAGGCCTGTAAAAATCCTGGCAACTCAATCTTAGTTGGGGGAACTATGCAACTGGGTATCAGCCTCATCAACCTCTCATATATCGGTCTCGCCGTCATCTATCTCGCACGCAGAAGATGCTAGATCCACAGATCCCCAACCCTAACCACGTCACAATCTAAGAAAACGACGACCCATAACGCCTTGCCGCATCACGCACTTAGGAGGAGGCAAATCAATAACGAGGGCAACTAGCAATTCCTACCTCATATAGCAAAGCAAAAACGAGAGAAAAGCGGGGGCGTGCTTACCGCGTCATGACCTGGACAGGCGAGCGGTGGTTGCTGAAGGTCGCGTCGCCGCTACAACGAACCCACCGCCGCGTGTCACTCGCCTTCTCTTCCCTCCACGCCGCCGATGGAAGCCCCTCCGTCCACTACCCCTGCAGCCGCAGATGAGCCGTGGATTCTGCACCCCCTTCCACCCCCTCCCTCCCGACACCTCTGTCGCCTCCCCGTACCTCAAAAACTGCCGCGCCGCAAAAATCGAACGGAGAAGCGCACCAAAATCACTGACGAGGAGTGGATTTGTTGCGAGAAATCAACGAGAGAGGAGGAGAGAAACGGCAGCGAGAGATGGGGATTTCCGGCGTGTGGAGCGGAGAGTGTGAGCAGTTTTCGAAATGCGAGCCATTCGGTGGGATAGGGGAGGGGTGCGGCGGAGTGGGCTAGTGGTAGGACCGGGAGGACCGCGAGGCACCTGCGTGGCAGTTCGGACAATGGAACACCTGGACGCGAGGGAGAGCGCGCGATTTGGATCCGACAGTTCGCGATGGCGTTTGCTCGGGACGTCTAACGAGCAAAGCTTTGCTTTTAAGAATTCAGGAAATAAAATTTGTTGAGAAAATTATAGACATGGATGGATCGCGGGGGTTTGATGGTTCGTCCCGACCTGGGCCCATTAATCATTCGGCCTTTTGGTCCAATGGGCCAGAGAATAATTGTTAGCCAGTTGTATGATTAATCAGGCCACCCAAACTCAAGCCCCAAGGTAATTGCTTTTTGTTTAGTACCGCACAGAAAGTTATGAAGATCGGCACGGGAAAGACAAGTAGTAGTATATAATTGGAGGGTAGGACGACTTTGAAACATACTTACCTGGACGGGGTCTATGAGTGATCAATAAGGCTCATGGCCTAGGTTAACGGTTCACATTGCACGTGGTGAGTGTGTTGATCTACCATCTTCCCTCTATGGGAGAGTGGATGCCGTAATTTATGATATAGGGGGTGTGCGTTCGCGCGGCCCCTATCAAATTTTGAATTCAATTTTTATTTAGTTTTTCGTGTTCTGCTCTTGTTTCATTTTCCTTGGTGCAAACCTTGTTTTGAATTTGAAGTTTTTGTTTTTCTTATAATGCTAATTTTCATGCTTTGGTAAACTTGCAAAAACTATTTCATCACGGATTTGCAAGAATGCTAATTAAATTGATGCAGAATACCAGCGTGCATTGATGCTGCAGCCACGCATCGATGGCCACCGGTTATGTCTGTCAGGATACCGTATGCTGACCAGTTCACTGGCAACATGTCGACACAGTGTCGGAGTAAATGACCACGGGTAGCCTAGCCGGCACCCCTGGCCCTTCTGAAAAAATTACGAGCCGATCCGGCCCTCAAGAATCCAAGATGCGGGGCCGCCTTCCCCTTGCCGGCTGTCCCCATGGCTGACTATCGGAAGGCGGCCCGACTTCAGCCCTCACGAAGAAAGCCGCGGGAGGGCCGGCTCCGAGAAGCCAGCCGCGAGAAGGCCGACTCCAAGAAGCCGGCTCCCACAAAGCGGTCAAAATCGTACCCTCGAAGTCTGCATCCACATAACGACGATGAGACGGGGTGTGGCTACAGTAAAGCCTGCCACCCCCGAATCTCGGAGCACACCTGGCACAGCGCGCCGTACGGGTGGCCATGACCCATCCGGCGCGGCACTGTTGCCACGTTGACCCTGATGTCATCCACGACGGGCTGCCAACGTGGCCCATGGGCGGTGGGCCCCTTCGGGCAGAGAGACACCCGAAGGCGGCTAGGCCTCCCCCAGTCGGCCCAAGATAGAGCCGGCTCCCCACAGCCGGCTTGCCACCTCCCTCGAAGGAGACGCCCCATTAAGGAGACAAGACGCGGTGAGGCTACAGCGATCACCCGCCGGACGGCGGCACTGTAGCCACGCCCACCTCGGCGAAGCCCTCGTCACCAGGATTGAGCAACAGTAACCAGCCGCCGACAAGGCCCTGGACAGTGGGGCCTGCCTGTCGACCAAGGAGTCGGCAGCCTGCGGGACCCACCAGCCGGCGGGCCCCAGCAGTCGGCGCAGAAGCCGGAGAGTGTAGACACAGACGGCTGGGCCCCACGCCTAGCCGGATTACCATTGTACCCCCGGGGGTAGGCCTATATAAACCCCCCGGGACACCCATGCAAAGGGTTGATCCCTGCTAGTCTTAGACAACACATAGGGAGGAGAAGAGAGCGAGCCGTGCCCTTCTTCCTCCTCTCGCCGAACAGCTCAAGGAGCATCGTGTAGCTACTTGTTCATCTAGTGATCATGCGGAGACCCCGCAGAGCAGCAGTAGGGGTGTTATCTCCACGGAGAGCCCCGAAGCTGGGTAAGATTCGCCAGTGTGCATGTCTTCGCCTCATCCCGTTTCCAGGCACCGGCGACGTCTTACTGGCTCCCACAATGATAAGCCACCTGTTGGCATATGTCGCACCTACCACCCGACATTTGGCGCCCACCATGGGGCCAGGTGCACCGTCGTCCGGAGACCTGTTCTGGACGGGAACCCTCTTCCTCCCCCGCGAGCGTAGCCAGCCCGGCATGCCCGATGGCGCTTGCCACGACGCGCTGCAAGGCGTCACCAACGTCTGTGCGGCGAGCGGCCTCGCCGATCTCCTTGACAAGACCCTCATCTCCGACGAGCTCGCCTCCGCCGCGGGCACCGACCACCTCGTCAACCTTCTCGGCCAGCTCCACGTCTCCGGCGAGCCTGCTGTGGACTTGGAGTCAGTTGGCTCCACCGACCCGATGCCTGTCGACTCCGACACGGCCTCACTCGACACTTTCCCCACCGACATCGCGATCTACAACGACCCGCTTCCCCGGGCCAATGGCTGCGACGCTGTCACCACCGAGGTGATGGTCATCGGCCACAGCGGCGCTTCTGACGAGAGCGCCCATGACGCCCCGCACGCGGCGGTCCACGACTTGTCCATCCCCCTTCCGGCCGATGCCGACGCTGAAGCACTGGAGGCTCGCCGCCTCACCCTCCTCGCAGAGGGCCAGAAGTTGGTTTCCATGAGACACCTCGCTGAAGCCCACCGACGCGAGGCCGACCGCGCCGCCTTTGGCACGCCGCCCCCAGGCGGGCCCAGCCGGGCCGGCGTTGTCAGACAGCGCGGCGCTGTCGTCGCCGATACGCTAGGAGTCGACCGCCCAATCTACGCCACTCCACTCGAGAACCTGCGTGCCGCCGAGGCGGCCGTAGACGAGCTAGATGGACTGGGGGCCGAAGAACTCCCCACATGACCCGACGCATCCAGCAGCTAATCGATGCAGCTGCGCAGCGACACGAAGCCGACGCCCGCGCGGAAAGCCCTCCCCCACGCCGAGATCATGGCGCGATGTCCCGGACGCCGACTATGGGAAAAACCCGCGCGCGGCGCGAGAAAGAGCCGGCTGCCAGCCGAAGCCGAACCCGAGTCTCCATCGAGCGAGACGCAGAAGGCCACCCCCGGGCCGTGGAGTGGCGGGGCAACCCGCCTCCGCCTCGGCCCCGTGGAGAGAGATATCCCACCCCACCGCCTGTTGCGCATCCGACTCTCAGCGGCCGGCTAGGTCGCCGGGAAGGAGTCGGCAAGAACGACGCCCGCCATCGGATCGACCGCCTGGCGCGATCCCTAGCGCTGGAAGAAGAAGATGATGTCGTCCCGCCTTGCTTCGGCCCCCGCATCCGCGACGAGCCTTTCCCCAAAGGGTTCTCGCTCCCAAGAGACACGCCCAAGTACAACGGCTCCGTGAAGCCGGAAGATTGGTTGATCGACTACTCCACGGCGGTTAGCATAGCCAACGGCAATAGGCGCGTTGCCGTGAAGTACGTGCCCCTCATGCTGCAAGGCACGGCACGGACCTGGCTCAACAGCCTCAAGCCATACAGCATCAACAGCTGGCTAGACTTCACAGAAGCTTTCGTCCGCAACTTCACCAGCACCTACAAGCGGGCTCCCAAGCCCAGACAGCTCTCCTTGTGCGTACAAGGCCCCACCGAGTCCACTCGCGACTACCTCACGCGTTGGGCCGAGCTCCGCAACTCTTGCGAAGGGGTGCACGAGGTGCAAGCCATAGAATACTTCACTGCCAGGTGCCGAGAAGGCACCCTCCTCAAGCACAAGCTCCTCTGCGACGAGCCGACAACCCTCGACGAGCTTCTGGTCATAGCGGACAAGTACGCCACCACCGACTCCTCAATGAAGACCGAACTCCGGGTAGATGCGTCCGGGAAGGTACTCAACCCGGCGCCCAAGACGCCGGCTGGGGACTCCAGCCGACGCCCACACCAGAACGACCACAAGCGCAAGGGCCCCGTGCCGCCCTCCACCAGTCGGCAGGTGGCCACAGTCGAAGACGAGCAGCCCGAAGGGCGGCCCGCACCCAAGAAGCAGAGGGGCGGCAAGCCGGCTTGGCAGCCGGCCTTCTCCTACGAGCAGACTCTCGACGCCCCATGCAAGTTCCATAGCGGCGCGAAGCCGTCCAACCACATGACCCGGAAATGCCACTGGCTCACCCGAATCTCCAAAGGCGAAGGGCTCGCGCCGCCTCCGCCTGCCGGTCCGCCGCCTCCGGCTCCGCAGCCACTGACCGCTCGGCCCGCAGTCGGAGCCGTGCACGATGAGTTCCCCGACGAGCATGCTGCCTATGTCATCTTTACAAGCCAGCCCGAAGACCGGCGCAGCAAACGCCGAGAGCACCAAGAAGTCAGCATTGTCGCTGCCAACCCTGCCGAGCACATGCACTGGTCAGAAAAACCTATCAGCTGGAGCCGGGCCGACCACCCGGAGGTGATGCCGTCTCCCGGCTCTTATGCGTTGGTTTTGGATGCCACCCTTGCAACGGATAGATGCGCCGCCCGTTTCTCCCGCGTGCTGATAGACGGCGGGAGCAGCATCAACATCCTGTACCGTGACACCCTGGAGAAGCTGAATGTCAAGACAAAGCAACTCATGCCTACTCGGACTGTGTTCCATGGCATCGTACCCGGCCTATCCTGTGCCCCCATTGGCAAGATCAAGATTGATGTACTTTTTGGGGACAAGGAGCATTTCCGCCGGGAAGCGATCTAGTTTGATGTGGTGGACCTGGAGAGCCCCTACCATGCATTGCTTGGCCGACCTGCCTTGGCCAGGTTCATGGCAGTTCCCCACTATGCATACCTCAAGATGAAGATGCCGAGCACCAAGGGCATCATCACAATAGCCGGCGATTACAAGAAGTCGTCCGAGTGCGCAGCAGCCAGCAGCCGGCTGGCCGAGTCCCTTGTGATTGCCGAAGAAAAGAAGATGTTGGACCGAGTCGTGGCCATGGCCGGCAAACAGTCGGCCTTGTCCCCCGATCCCAAGGAGCATGATGCTCAAGGATCTTTCCAGCCAGCCAAGGAGACGAAGAAGATACCTCTTGACCCCGAGCACCCAGAGAGGTTTGCCGTCATCGGGGCAAACCTAAACAGCAAATAGGAAGGCGAGCTCGCCGATTTCCTCCGCGAGAATCGGGACATCTTTGCATGGTCCCCCAAGGACATGCCGGGTGTTCCGAAGGAATTCGCCGAGCACAAACTACACGTCCAAGAAGACGCAAAACCAGTCAAACAACCCCTCCGCCGACTGTCGGAGGAGAAGAGAAGGATTGTAGGAGAGGAGATAGCCCGGCTTCTGGCAGCCGGCTTCATTATGGAAGTTTTGTTTCCAGAGTGGCTCGCCAACCCGGTCCTCGTGCTAAAGAAGAACAACAAGTGGCGCATGTGCATAGACTACACGAGCCTCAACAAGGCCTACCCCAAAGATCCCTTTGCCCTGCCAAGGATTGACCAAGTGATAGACTCCACGGCCGGATGCGAGCTGTTGAGTTTCTTGGATGCTTACTCAGGATACCACCAGATAAAGTTAGATCCGGCAGACCGCCTGAAGACTGCCTTCATCACGCCATTCGGAGCCTTCTGCTACCTGACTATGACATTCGGCTTGAGAAATGCCGGTGCCACTTTCCAGCGTTGCATGCAGAAGTGCCTCCTCAAGCAGCTCGGCAGAAATGCCCACGTCTACGTAGACGACATTGTGGTGAAGACGGAGAAGCGCGGCACCTTGCTGGAAGACCTCAAGGAAACATTTGAGAACCTACGCCGGTTCCAAATCTAGCTCAACCCCGAGAAATGCATGTTCGGAGTGCCAGCCGGCCAGCTCCTAGGCTTCCTGGTCTCCGAACGCGGCATTGAATGCAACCCAGTAAAGATCATGGCCATTGAGAGAATGGCGATTCCCACCAAACTTCGAGACGTCCAGAAGTTTACCGGATGCTTGGCCTCCCTGAACCGCTTCATCAGCCGGCTCGGAGAGAAAGCTCTTCCCCTCTACCGCCTCATGAAGAAGACCAACCACTTCGAGTGGAATGACCAAGCCGACCAAGCTTTTCACGAGCTGAAGAAGATGCTGGCCACGCCGCCTGTCCTAGCGGCGCTGACTGAGAAAGGGCCCATGCTCCTCTACATTGCCGCAACCAGCCAGGTGGTCAGCACCGTCATCATAGTCCAACGCCCAGAAGAGGGCCGAGCCTAGCCAGTCCAGAGGTCGGTGTACTATTTGAGCGAGGTGTTGTCTACCTCGAAGTAGAACTACCCGCACTACCAGAAGATGTGCTACGGCGTGTACTTCGCCGCCAAGAAGCTGAAGCCCTACTTCCAAGAGCATCCCATCACGGTCGTATGCACCGCCCCGCTGGCCGAGATCATAGGCAGCCGGGATGCATCCGGCCGGGTGGCGAAATGGGCCATCGAGCTGGCCCCCTACACGATCTTCTACCAGCCTCGCACCGCCATCAAGTCCCAAGCATTGGCCGACTTCCTCGTCGACTAGGCCGAGACCCAGTACCTACCGCCAGCTCCCGACTCCAATCAGTGGCGCATGCACTTCGATGGGTCCAAGATGCACACCGGCTTGGGAGCCGGCGTCATCCTCACCTCTCCCAAAGGCGACAAGCTCAGATACACGCTTCAAATTCACTTTGCCGCCTCCAACAACGTGGCCGAGTATGAGACGCTCATACACGGGCTCCAGCTTGCCAAAGAACTCGGCATTCGCCGGATCCTATGTTATGGCGACTCGGACTTGGTGGTCCAGCAATCATCCGGCAACTGGGATGCCAAGGACGCAAATATGGCAAGCTACCGCTTCCTCATTCAGCAGATCAGTGGGTATTTTGAAGGATGCGAGTTCCTTCACGTACCGCGAGCCGACAACGAGCCAGCTGATGCCCTGGCCCGAATAGGCTCCACTCGGCAAGCAATTCCAACCGGTGTCTCTCTACAATGCCTCCTCAAGCCGTCTATCAAGCCGTCTCCAGAGTCCGATTCCATCTTCGTGCCGCCTGACCCTGACGCGGCCGGCTCGAAGAACCAAGCAGGTGACCCGGGGACTTCGATAGTCGGCCAAGGGACATCAGCAGGCGGCTCGGGGACTTCCGTAGTTACGCCCGACCCGGGGACTGCCACACCCGGCTTGGGGACTGCGGTAGTCGGCCCGGAGACTACACCAACAGAACAGGCGGTGGCCGACTCCAGCATTTCACCGCCCAGCCCGCCCGCCCTGGTCGCAGTAGCCGCATTGGCAATAGAAGAAGTCGCAGCTCCATCATGGGCTCAGTCCATCCTCAACTTCCTAATAAACCAAGATCTGCCGGCTGACGAAGTAGAGGCAAGACAAGTCCAACGCCGAGCCGGAGCATACACAATCGTCAACAGAGAGCTCGTCAAGCGCAGTGTCACTGGAGTCCTCCAGCGATGCGTCGAGCAAGAGAAGGGCATTGCAATCCTCAGAGACATCCACCAAGGAGAATGCGGCCACCATGCGGCCTCAAGATCACTCGTCGCCAAAGCCTTCCGCCATGGTTTCTTTTGGCCGACTGCTTTGGATGACGCCAAGGGGTTAGTTAAACATTGCAAAGGATGCCAACTCTTCAGCTCCAAGCAACACATGCCGGCTTCAGCACTCAAGACCATTCCCCTCACTTGGCCCTTCGCCGTTTGGGGACTAGACATGGTGGGCCCATTCAAGACGGCGCGCGGCGGCATGACACATCTGCTTGTCGCCGTGGACAAATTCACCAAATGGATTGAGGCAAAGTCGATCAAGAAGCTGAATGGGCCGACTGCCGTGACATTTATCGCAGATATAACAACTCGGTACGGCGTGCCACACAGCATCATCACCAACAATGGCACGAATTTCGCCAAGGGAGCCTTGGCACGTTTCTGCGCGACGCAAGGCATCCGGTTGGACCTAGCATCCGTTGCCCACCCGCAGTCAAACGGCCAGGTCGAGCAAGCCAACGGCCTCATCCTTTCCGGCATCAAGCCCCGACTGGTCGTACCACTGGAGCGTTCAGCCGGCTGTTGGCTCGATGAGCTGGCGGCCGTCATCTGGAGTCTGCGCACTACACCAAACAAGTCAACCGGCTTCACTCCTTTCTTCCTCGTATATGGTGCCGAGGCGGTCATCCCAACTGACATCGAGTTCGACTCGCCTCGGGTAACCATGTACACGGAAGTGGAGGCCAAGGAAGCACGAGAAGACGGCGTCGACCTGCTGGAAGAAGGCCGGCTGTTAGCCCTCAGCCGGTCCGCCATCTATCAGAAGGGCCTGCGCCGCTACCACAGCCGGAAGGTCAAGCCAAGATCCTTCCAAGAGGGCGATCTTGTGCTCCGGCTGATCCAGCGAACAGCCGGCCAGCCCAAGCTCTCGGCCCCTTGGGAGGGCCCCTTCGTCATCAGCAGAGCCTTAGGCAACGACTCCTACTACTGATCGATGCGCAGAAGCCGAAGGCACGAAAGAGAGATGACTCCGGCAAGGAGTCGGAACGACCATGGAACGCCAACCTCCTCTGAAGGTTTTACAGTTGAAATGCAGTATGTATCACGCTAACTTTTGTACTAAGTACGAGACAATAGGCCCCCCGAGGAGAGCTCGGGGACTGCCATCTTTTATCTATGGATGAAGAGTATCATGCTTATGACCTTGTCATTACATTCACTTTTTCCGTCCGGCACCGGGTTCGACTAGTCGACCCGGGGATTGGCCGCCTGGAGTTATACTAGAAGTCCTACCCGCAGTCAGACAAGTAGTGTGCTGGCTCCCAAGCCTTCTCTTGCCAAAAGTCGCAGATCGAAGAACCGGCTGTCCGGCTGGCAAGAGTTAAAGGCAGGAAAGGATGCCCACACGAAAAACGGCTAGGGACTAACGGACTAATATAACAAAAGCCGGTTTTTCTCCCACCACCGACCGACTACCAGAGTAGCCGGCCGGCCGGCTTCCATTCACCTCGCTTCAATCTAAGAAAGCTTGAGTACTTGCCTTCCCAAAAGGGGAAGGCGGCAAAGGAAACAACCTAAGGATAAAAAGCATACACGAATGGAAACCAAACACGCACACAATAATATTTACATAAAAGACCTTCAAAAGGCCAGCATTCAACATAGTTTGAATACACCCCCAGTGGGTGGAACTGCGCAAGTTTAATAAAATTGTTCAAAAGGCAACAAGCAGGAAAAAACAAGGACGGCATATTAAGCCAAGGGAGCGACTGGCGAGTCGGGCAGGTCGGTGGAGACGGCAGTGCCGGCTGGAGGAGTGGCCGGCTGGCGAACCTCGGCATGATCACCGCCTCCCGCAGAGGGCGCGCTAGCACGCGCCTTGTTGCCGGAGGCACGATCAGGCTGAGGCTGGCTGGCCGCTTCACCGGTCGGCTCAACGTCTTCGCCTTCCTCTCCTTCGTCGTCTTCGCCTTCATCGCTGGAGGCGATCTCCTCTGCCGAGTCTTCACCCGCTGCCGGGTCCAGCCCGAACCACTCCTCCGGCTGGGCAACGCCGTCGTCATTAATTTCAGGAGCGAAGACACTGATGTCAGTGCACTCGGCGATCGTCGAAGCGCGCTGAGCGATAGCCGGCCGCACCTCCTCCATCTCTTCGTCGGCCTCCAGCCGCCAGGTGCGCAGCTGGTCCAGGTTCAGCCCCGGATACCAGGCTCGGACGAACTCCAGTGCCCGCCCAGCTCCAAGCCGGGCTGCCGATGCCTTCCAGGCCTCGAAGCGGCCAACCGCAACCTCCAGCCAGTCGGCAGTCTGACTCGGGGTGCGGGGAATCGTCTCGCTTGGCCAGAGGGCGGCCAACACCTGCGCCCCGGCGCACTGGAGGCGGCGGAGAATACGGTGAGCCGGCTGCAGCCGGGCTTGGACCGCCAAGAGTTGCTCCTCAAGCGTCCGGCTTGCGTCCGGCGCGATTTCAGCCCCCGCCTGCCAGCGCGCCTCGCGATGGTCCTCGATGGATTGGGTGGCGAAGACGGAGTAGCCGGGAAAGTAGTCTGCACAGAGAACAAAAAGCAGCACAAGTCAGAACACAAATCAGGGATCAAGGGGCAAGCAGGGAGTGAAGAAGGCAGCTTACCGTTGATCAGATCCTCGATACGACTAAAGCCCTCGCTCAGCGCCTGCTTCGCTTCAGCCCAGCCTGCCGCCTCGGTCTCGAACTCAGCCTTCAGGGCGTCCTCGCTGTCCTGCGCCTTCTTCAGGGCCGCCTTGTGGCTCTCCTCCTGGTCGGCCAACTTCTTGGCCAAGCGGTCACGCTCCAGGACCAAGGCGTTGTACTCGGCTTCCTTGGCGTGAAGGGCGGCCTGGGCCCCGCTGAGCTGCCCCCTCAAGTCGGCATTGGCTCCTGCAAGCATGAAGACAAAGGGAAAAATTAATAAGGAAGAAGTCGTCAAGGAAGATCCGACCCGGCTGCTCAGCAGTCGGCCCGAATCTCGGGGACTACACCCAGTGGGTGCGCTGACGCGCCCTCACAGGAGATGAACGAGACAACCACGCACTCCGGCTGCTGGTCAGGTCCTCGGTTCTCCGGCCCAGCTCCTGAGCCTGGGAGTTGAAGGCGCCTGCGCGGAGGTTATGATACTCCTGGAAGATTATACAGGAGACGAGGATGAGTTAAGTTGTCAGAACCTAGTAAGTTCCAAGCCGCCTGCGTAGCAGCCGACTCGGAACTCGGGGACTACACCCAGTGGGTGCGCTGACGCGCCCCCATGGAAGAAATCAAAAGAGAAAAATAACCAAGGCCAGAAGACTCACCCGGATAACGGCCCGCGTCGCGAGGAACTCTTGGGTGTATCGCTGCAGCGAGGCGGCCTGAGCTTGAAGCCGGTTTCGGACCTCCTGGGCCGCCGCGTTCAGCTCGCCCGTCCCCCCGCTGGGAGTCCACTCGGACGTGCTGGCGCTGGCCGCCTCCAGGGCCTCCGCCGTCTGGCTAGCGCCCGCTGCTCGGTGCGGTTCCGGCGCGGAGGCGCCACCCCCTGCACGCCGGCGCAATGCCGGCTGCACCTCGAGGCCGGCCCCTGCCTCCGGCTCGCCCCCGGACGGCTGCTCTGGCGCCGCAGCTGATTGGCCGCTTTGGCCCGCTCTAGTCGGCGCCGTCTGCGGCGCCCCCTCCATGAAGATCACGTGGTCCTCCCTCCTCTCCATCACCGGCGGGCCTTGGTCGACCTCCTCCAACAGGGGCACGGGAATGTCGGGGGCCACGGCGCGGAGGGGAACGACGAGCAGCGGAGGCTGGTTGTGCGAGGCCTCCGCCTCCGTCTCCACGACTGCCGCCTCCGCCCGGGCCTTGGCCGCCGCGTCGGCCTGCTCCTTCGCCACCTGGGCGGTCCTTCGCTCCACCGCCTCCCGCTCCTCCCGCGCCTCCCGTGCGTTCCGCTCCGTGGCCTCCCTAAGGTCGGCGCGGGGATCCACGCGACGGGAGCTTGAGGACCCTCCAGTCGGCCCGACTATGGAACCGCCAGGACCTCGCTCAAGGGAAAGCGGCGCCCTGTCCGGCAAGCAAAGAAAGGTTTAGAAGAGCTTTGGTCGAAAAAGACAACAAAAAATATATGCAAGACATTCGACGACTTACGCCGAGATCGCCTGCGGTTGTTTCACCGCCTTGCGGAAGCGGGCCGCCTTCGCGGCCGCCTCATCCCGCTTGGTCGCCACTGTGGAAGCCTTGGATTTCTTCGGCCGGCTGCCGAAGAAGGTCGACGCGGCCCGGCGCTTCTGCGCGCCGCCACGGGCGGCCGGCACGGCAGACGAGCCCGCGCCTTGATGATCAGGCGCCGGCTGGCGGTGCGGGGCGGCTTCGACCTCGTCGTCGTCCGGCCAGTCTTCGAAGCCGGCCCCGAGTCCCGCGCCTCCAGCCTCGTCGCCTTCCCCCACGATGGCGTCTTCCATGGCGGCCGCTCCCAGGTCCGGATCGTCGGCCTCGTCCACCTGTGGTCGGGGAGGAGCTGGCGCTCTACCCCCGTGGCCCCGGCCGTCGGCGGAAGAAGAGGGTTATGCTAAAGGCAAACCAATTGATCAAGGGTCGGCTATCATGAGGCCGGCTACAAAAAGGAAGAAAAGAAGAAAAAACTTACGGCAGGCGGAGGGTTGGCGCAGGAATACGGCTCCTTGCCGTATCGCCAATCCTCGGCGAGCTTGCAGTTGGAGATGTAGTTCACCATATAAGACACCTCTGCATGAGGCATCTCCCTAGTGCTCAGCTGGCACGGGTCGAAGTGGCCGCTCATCTGGCAAATCATGTGAGGCCGGCCTTGGAGCGGAAGTACCCGGCGCTCCACGAAGGCGGCCACCAAGTCGGCACCGGTCAGGCCCTCCGGCTGGATCATTACCCGAAGCCGGGAGACGGCTGCGTTCCTGGCCTGGGACAATGACCTGGCCCGATAGCTCCACGAAGGTTGCCTCCCAGCTGGCGGGCCGGCTACGTAAGCCGGCAGGTTGACGTAGTCGCCTTGCTGGGCGACGTTCTTCACGTAAAAGTAGGACTTCTGCCAGAGCTTCACCGACTGGATCAGCGAAATGGACGGGAACGGATTGTTCTCGCTCGCCCGCCTCATGGCAATGAAGGCTCCGCAGGGGGCGGGCACGCCCGCGACGATGGTGCCGAGCTTGCTTTGGAAGAATTCCCCCCAGAGCTCGAGCATGGGGAGAACCCCAAGAAAGCCCTCGCGCAGGGTAACGAAAGCCGACAGCAGCATCACCGCGTTGGGCGTGAGGTGATGCGGCAGGAGGTGGTAGAATTCGAGGAAGGCTCGAAGGAATCCGCTCTCCGGGAGGCCAAAGCCGCGCAGGCAGTGCGAGCGGAAGATCACCCGCTCGCCCTCCTCCGGTGCCGGCGAAATCTCCCTCGCCGGTGCTTGACGAACCCGCACGAAGTTCTCGCCCGGCAGGCACCGCGTCCGGCGGAGGAACTCGACGTGGTCCTCGTGGACGTTAGAGCCATCCCACGAGCTCGACAACGCCATGGGAGCAATGCGGCGGGGAGCGAGACGAAGCGACGGCGGAACGGCGCGGCAATGGGTTGTTGTTGCAGCGAAGAGAAGAAGAAGGAGGGCGAGAAGGGGCGGAGTGAGGGAGAGCGTGCGAGCCTCTGCCGCTCCCCCTCCTCCTCCTACTTATAGACCCGTGCGGCGGAGCCGAGGAGGCGCGGCGTGGGGGAACGTGGGGATCAACTGTGCCCACTCCCCCACGTCCCGCGATTATTGTGCCCTGATGGCATAATAAAACCGTCGCGGGAAGGTGAGTGGTCCATGTGGGCCGCAGAAGATCCGCGCTCGGGCCGAGGCCTACGAGTGGCGGGCCCGGGCCTGCGGCGGCATCCCGTCGCGCGCGTGCGTTGGCAGGATTTCCTTGCCACGTGGCCCGCCTTCCCGCCTACGAGAAACGGAGCTTTCCGAAGACGGCGCGCACAAGCAAAGCCGGCCCCTTGGGATAGGAAGCTGACCTAGCTTCTCATCCCTTTGTCAGCCTCGAAGCTCGATCAGCTTCAGGGACTACTGTCGGAGTAAATGACCACGGGTAGCCTAGCCGGCACCCCTGGCCCTTCTGAAAAAATTACGAGCCGATCCGGCCCTCAAGAATCCAAGATGCGGGGCCGCCTACCCCTTGCCGGCTGTCCCCATGGCCGACTATCGGAAGGCGGCCCGACTTCAGCCCTCACGAAGAAAGCCGCGGGAGGGTCGGCTCCGAGAAGCCGGCCGCGAGAAGGCCGACTCCAAGAAGTCGGCTCCCACAAAGCGGTCAAAATCGTACCCTCGAAGTCTGCATCCACATAACGACGATGAGACGAGGCGTGGCTACAGTAAAGCCTGCCACCCCCAAATCCCGGAGCACGCCTGGCACAGCGCGCCGTACGGGTGGCCATGACCCGTCCGGCACGGCACTGTTTCCACGTTGACCCTGATGTCATCCATGACGGGCTGCCAGCGTGGCCCATGGGCGGTGGGCCCCTTCGGGCAGAGAGACACACGAAGGCGACCAGGCCTCCCCCAGTCGACCCAAGATAGAGCCGGCTCCCCACAGCCGGCTTGCCACCTCCCTCGAAGGAGACGCCCCATTAAGGAGACAAGACGCGGTGAGGCTACAGCGATCACCCGCCGGACGGCGGCACTGTAGCCACGCCCACATCGGTGAAGCCCTCGTAACCAGGATTGAGCAACAGTAACCAGCTGCCGACAAGGCCCTAGACAGTGGGGCCTGCCTGTCGACCAAGGAGTCGGCAACCGGCGGGACCCACCAGCCGGCGGGCCCCAGCAGTCGACGCAGAAGCCGGAGAGTGTAGACACAGACGGCTGGGCCCCACGCCTAGCCGGATTACCATTGTACCCCTGGGGGTAGGCCTATATAAACCCCCCGGGACACCCATGCAAAGGGTTGATCCCTGCTAGTCTTAGACACCACATAGGGAGGGGAAGAGAGCGAGCCGTGCCCTTCTTCCTCCTCTAGCCGAACAGCTCAAGGAGCATCGTGTAGCTACTTGTTCATCTAGTGATCATGCGGAGACCCTGCAGAGCAGCAGTAGGGGTGTTATCTCCACAGAGAGCCCCGAAGCTGGGTAAGATTCGCCGGCGTGCATGTCTTCGCCTCATCCCGTTTCCAGGCACCGGCGACGTCTTACTGCCTCCCACAATGATAAGCCACCCGTTGGCATATGTCGCACCTACCACCCGACACACAGTGAATTATTTTTTGCTTCCAGATAAATCCGGCAAAGCTTGGGCCTCATCAACACACACGAACAGCTTCGATGGTGATCGATACTTGGACAGATAACTGGCAGTACTAGCTCAGTGAGTGACTGCACACTCAGTCATGTACCGCAAGAAGATGCTCACTTCACTGCTCATGGCGGCCCTCCTCTTGTGCTCCTGCGCCATGTCCGTCGGCAAATCGCGCTACACCGTTGGCACGAGTGGCATAGCCAAGATGTGGAGCGTGGTGCCATTGACGGCGGAGGGAGCCCATGGTGGCCGCAGAACTGCAGCGAGGGGAGCGAGGTCTCTGGGGCAGAGGGTGCCGGTGAAGGCGCCCCCTCCGCCGAAGGCCAAGCCTCCGCGGCCGCGGCCGCTGGCGTCACCTCCGCCGTGTACTCCGGTGGCAGATGGTAGATTCGGTTGATATGCTGCTTTAGCTTTTACAGTGGCCTTTTCTGTTTGCGTTGCTGCTGCGGACGTCGTTATGGCCACACGCGCATCGCCTTGTATGTGTTTCTTTGTCATCTCTGAATAAAGACAGTAAACTGACAACCCGTCAAGCCGCGGTTATTTTTTGAATTGTTGGTCTAGACCCAACGACTAAACTTCTGTTCTGTTTATGCTTGTTGAAATATATTGTCCGCTTTTCTCCGTCAGTTTAAACTTGTGAAGCAACTGACTGAAGTATAAATTTAATATGATATCTGAGTCAAAATGTCTTGAGTTCAAGATCTTGCCAAACACAATATTAAAATAAAACGATTATGCTGCGTACATCAATCCCATGACACTTCGCCTCTTCTTGAGCACGGCGGCGCGGTTTGCATAATACAGCGCACCCCTGCTGCGCCGCTCAAAGCGAATTTTAAACTTCAGATCGTGGACGACCCAACGCGCGATTAACTACGAGGGTGCAAAGTCCACGGTAGCAACACAAACTCACGCACGGATGCACTGTTCGATAATGTTCGTACGTGCATGCAGTTTAATTTTGTCTAGTTCGCTAATAACGACATGCAGCTGGATCGATGATGCATGCACCTCCACAGATGGTACACATATATAAAAGGTTCTACATGTTTATCGTAGGATTGGAGATAGAGGACGAAGGGGCGAGAGAATTACTAGTTACAACTACTGTAGTTTAGGAAGTTCACATAAGACTTGTAAACTTCACGCAGATGTAGGATTATTGAGTTTTCATTTCAGCTTCATTTGAATTAGCATCATCACAAGTTGTGACAAATCGCATGTGGGTGACACACCTAACCCGTATTTTTTTTAAACGTACACACTTGAAATGCAAGCCAAATGGATCTTTGAGTTTTTAAAATTTTAACTGGGCAGTTAGAAAACCCTGTAGTGCAATCTCTGGTTTACATCAATATTCGCACTACAACCCTTTCTCTGGATTTGGAAGGCAAAGCTTCAAATGAAGCTAAACATATTTGTCGAGGGAGTACATGTGAACATAAAAGCTGGGTTGGGTTAGCGTCCGCGTCCAAACGCAGTGTCGTGGGGGAGTTAGCATCCGCGTCTCGTGCGTCTCTCTGTCGGTTCCAAAGACGGCACAGAGAGGGCGCCTCTCCAATCCCGCCTCAGCCGCCGGCAAGGCCGCGGGCTCCTTCCCCCTCCGTTTGCCTTGGCAACGGCTGGATGGAGGAGCCCCAGTTCTCCATCTCAGGTGCGTAGATAGGTTTAGGGTAGGTTGGCCCGCCGGCGTCGCTACTATGGTGTCAGCGGTGTCGCGTCGAATAAGATTTCCTCAGTCCTGGCATCATCTCGGTGGCGTCCATGGCGCTGTTGAGAAGCTCGTGGATATGTGTATTCGCCGCTCCTTCCGATCAGCGAGTCTGGCGTCTCCTTGCGGCTGCATCGGGGCAGCGACTACAGCGCAATGTACTGTGTGTGGGGTGGCGCTGTTTTTTATGGTGACGGCGGCATCGCATCCAAGAATAATGCCTATGCTCCAGTCCCGTATCGACGTCGTCCATGGCGACATCGAGGAGCAGGTGGGCCCAGTCTCCTGCCGATCCTTCCGGAAGGCAGTTTTAAGTCTATGGACGGTGGTTGTCGTCCCCGGTGACATCACCGGTGACTATGAGAGGATGGTTGTTCCGGATCTTGACTTGCGGCTTGATGGCGGTGGATCGGGTGCTCGACCTCGACGACATCGATGACTGACAGTTGTTGGGGAACGTAGTAATTTCAAAAAAATTCCTACGTACACGCAAGATCATGGTGATGCATAGCAACGAGGGGAGACTATGATCTACGTATCCTTGTAGATCGCAACGGAAGCGTTGACACAACGTAGAGGAAGTAGTCGTACGTCTTCTTCCCGATCCGACCGATCCAAGCACCGTTACTCCGGCACCTCCGAGTTCTTAGCACACGTACAGCTCGATGAAGATCCCCGGGCTCCGATCCAGCAAAGCTTCGGGGAGGAGTTCCGTCAGCACGACGGCGTGGTGACGATCTTGATGTATTACCGACGGAGGGCTTCGCCTAAGCACTATAACGATATGATCGAGGTGGAATATGGTGGCAGGGGGCACCGCACACGGCTAAGGAACGATCTCAATGATCAACTTGTGTCTAGAGGTGCCCCCTGCCTCCGTATATAAAGGAGCCAAGGGGGAGAGGTGCGCCCACCAGGAGGAGGGCGCAGGAGGAGTCCTACTCCTACCGGGAGTAGGACTCCCCCCCCCAATCCTATTCCAACTAGGATTCCCAAGGGGGAAAGAGGGAGAGGCGTAGCCCTTATGGGCAGCCCTTTCACCTTTCCACTAAGGCCCACTAAGGCCCATATGATTCTCGGGGGGTTCCGGTAACCTCCCGGTACTCCGGTAAAATTCCGATTTCACCCGGAACACTTCCGATGTCCAAACATAGGCTTCCAATATATCAATCTTTATGTCTCGACCATTTCGAGACTCCTCGTCATGTCCGTGATCACATCCGGGACTCCGAACAACCTTCGGTACATCAAAATGCATAAACTCATAATAACTGTCATCGTAACGTTAAGCGTGCGGACCCTACAGTTCGAGAACAATGTAGACATGACCGAGACACGTCTCCGGTCAATAACCAATAGCGGGACCTGGATGCCCATATTGGCTCCTACATATTCTACGAAGATCTTTATCGGTCAGACCGCATAACAACATACGCTGTTCCCTTTGTCATCGGTATGTTACTTGCCCGAGATTCGGTCGTCGGTATCCAATACCTAGTTCAATCTCGTTACCGGCAAGTCTCTTTACTCGTTCCATAATACATCATCTCACAACTACCATATTAGTTGTAATGCTTGCAAGGCTTATGTGATGTGCATTACCGAGAGGGCCCAGAGATACCTCTCCGACAATCGGAGTGACAAAACCTAATCTCGAAATACGCCAACCCAACATGTACCATTGGAGACACCTGTAGTACTCCTTTATAATCACCCAGTTACGTTGTGATGTTTCGTAGTACCCAAAGTGTTTCTCCGGTAAACGGGAGTTGCATAATCTCATAGTTTTAGGAACATGTATAAGTCATGAAGAAAGCAATAGCAACATACTAAACGATCGGGTGCTAAGCTAATGGAATGGGTCATGTCAATCAGATCATTCAACTAATGATGTGACCTCGTTAATCAAATAACAACTCATTGTTCATGGTTAGGAAACATAACCATCTTTGGTTAACGAGCTAGTCAAGTAGAGGCATACTAGTGACACTTTGTTTGTCTATGTATTCATACATGTATTATGTTTCCGGTTAATACAATTCTAGCATGAATAATAAACATTTATCATGATTATAAGGAAATAAATAATAACTTTATTATTGCCTCTAGGGCATATTTCCTTCAGTCTCCCACTTGCACTAGAGTCAATAATCTAGATTACACTGTAATGATTCTAACACCCATGGAGCCTTGGTGCTGATCATGTTTTGCTTGTGGAAGAGGCTTAGTCAACGGGTCTGCAACATTCAGATCCGTATGTATCTTGCAAATCTCTATGTCTCCCACCTGGACTAGATCCCGGATGGAGTTGAAGCGTCTCTTGATGTGCTTGGTCCTTTTGTGAAATCTGGATTCCTTTGCCAAGGCAATTATACCAGTATTGTCACAAAAGATTTTCATTGGATCCGATGCACTAGGTATGACACCTAGATCGGATATGAACTCCTTCATCCAGACTCCTTCGTTCGCTGCTTCCGAAGCTGCTATGTACTCCGCTTCACATGTAGATCCCGCTACGACGCTTTGTTTAGAACTGCACCAACTGACAGCTCCACCGTTCAATGTAAACACGTATCCGGTTTGCGATTTAGAATCGTCCGGATCAGTGTCAAAGCTTGCATCAACGTAACCTTTTATGGTGAGCTCTTTGTCACCTCCATATACGAGAAACATATCCTTAGTCCTTTTCAGGTATTTCAGGATGTTCTTGACCGCTGTCCAGTGATCCACTCCTGGATTACTTTGGTACCTCCCTGCTAAACTTATAGCAAGGCACACATCAGGTCTGGTACACAGCATTGCATACATGATAGAGCCTATGGCTGAAGCATAGGGAACATCTTTCATTTTCTCTCTATCTTCTGCAGTGGTCGGGCATTGAGTCTGACTCAACTTCACACCTTGTAACACAGGCAAGAACCCTTTCTTTGCTTGATCCATTTTGAACTTCTTCAAAATCTTGTCAAGGTATGTGCTTTGTGAAAGTCCAATTAAGCGTCTTGATCTATCTCTATAGATCTTTATGCCTAATATGTAAGCAGCTTCACCGAGGTCTTTCATTGAAAAACTCTTATTCAAGTATCCTATTATGCTATCCAGAAATTCTATATCATTTCCAATCAATAATATGTCATCCACATATAATATCAGAAATGCTACAGAGCTCCCACTCACTTTCTTGTAAATACAGACTTCTCCGAAAGTCTGTATAAAACCAAATGCTTTGATCACACTATCAAAGCGTTTATTCCAACTCCGAGAGGCTTGCACCAGTCCATAAATGGATCGCTGGAGCTTACACACTTTGTTAGCTCCCTTTGGATCGACAAAACCTTCCGGTTGCATCATATACAACTCTTCTTCCAGAAATCCATTCAGGAATGCAGTTTTGACATCCATCTGCCAAATTTCATAATCATAAAATGCGGCAATCGCTAACATTGTTCGGACAGACTTAAGCATCGCTACAGGTGAGAAAGTCTCATCGTAGTCAACCCCTTGAACTTGTCGAAACCCTTTCGCGACAAGTCGAGCTTTGTAGACAGTAACATTACCGTCAGCGTCAGTCTTCTTCTTGAAGATCCATTTATTCTCAATTGCTTGCCGATCATCGGGCAAGTCAACCAAAGTCCATACTTTGTTCTCATACATGGATCCCAACTCAGATTTCATGGCTTCAAGCCACTTTGCGGAATCTGGGCTCACCATCGCTTCTTCATAGTTCGTAGGTTCATCATGATCTAGTAGCATGACTTCCAGAACAGGATTACCGTACCACTCTGGTGCGGATCTTACTCTGGTTGATCTACGAGGTTCAGTAGTATCTTGATCTGAATTTTCATGATCATTATCATTAGCTTCCTCACTAACAGGTGTAGGTGTCACTGAAACAGTTTTCTATGATGTACTACTTTCCAGTAAGGGAGCAGGTACAGTTACCTCGTCAAGTTCTACTTTCCTCCCACTCACTTCTTTCGAGAGAAACTCCTTTTCTAGAAAGGATCCATTCTTAGCAACGAATGTCTTGCCTTCGGATCTGTGATAGAAGGTGTACCCAACAGTCTCCTTTGGGTATCCTATGAAGACACATTTCTCCGATTTGGGTTCGAGCTTATCAGGTTGAAGCTTTTTCACATAAGCATCGCATCCCCAAACTTTCAGAAACCACAACTTTGGTTTCTTGCCAAACCACAGTTCATAAGGCGTCGTCTCAACGGATTTTGATGGTGCCCTATTTAACGTGAATGCGGCCGTCTCTAGAGCGTATCCCAAAACGATAGCGGTAATCTGTAAGAGACATCATAGATCGTACCATATCTAGTAAAGTACGATTACGACGTTCGGACACACCATTACGCTGTGGTGTTCCGGGTGGCGTGAGTTGCGAAACTATTCCACAATTTTTCAAATGTACATCAAACTCGTAACTCAAATATTCTCCTCCACGATCAGATCGTAGAAACTTTATTTTCTTGTTACGATGATTTTCCACTTCACTCTGAAATTCTTTGAACTTTTCAAATGTTTCAGACTTATGTTTCATTAAGTAGATATAACCATATCTGCTTAAATCATCTGTGAAGGTAAGAAAATAACGATATCCGCCACGAGCCTCAATATTCATCGGACCACATACATCTGTATGTATGATTTCCAACAAATCTGTTGCTCTCTCCATAGTACCGGAGAACGGTGTTTTAGTCATCTTGCCCATGAGGCACGGTTCGCAAGTACCAAGTGATTCATAATCAAGTGGTTCCAAAAGTCCATCAGTATGGAGTTTCTTCATGCGCTTTACACCGATATGACCTAAACGGCAGTGCCACAAATAAGTTGCACCATCATTATCAACTCTGCATCTTTTGGCTTCAACATTATGAATATGTGTATTACTACTATCGAGATTCAATAAGAATAGACCACTCTTCAAGGGTACATGACCATAAAAGATATTACTCATATAAATAGAACAACCATTATTCTCTGATTTAAATGAATAACCGTCTCGCATTAAACAAGATCCAGATATAATGTTCATGCTCAACGCTGGCACCAAATAACAATTATTTAGGTCTAATATTAATCCCGAAGGTAGATGTAGAGGTAGTGTGCCGACCGCGATCACATCGACTTTGGAACCGTTTCCCACGCGCATCGTCACCTCGTCCTTTGCCAGTGCCCGCTTATTCCGTAGTCCCTGTTTCGAGTTGCAAACATTAGCAACAGAACCAGTATCAAATACCCAAGTGCTACTGCGAGCTCTAGTAAGGTACACATCAATAACATGTATATCACATATACCTTTGTTCACCTTGCCATCCTTCTTATCCGCCAAATACTTGGGGCAGTTCCGCTTCCAGTGACCAGTCTGCTTGCAGTAGAAGCACTCAGTTTCAGGCTTAGGTCCAGACTTGGGTTTCTTCTCTTGAGCGGCAACTTGCTTGCCATTCTTATTGAAGTTCCCCTTCTTCTTCCCTTTGCCCTTTTTCTTGAAACTAGTGGTCTTATTGACCATCAACACTTGATGCTCCTTCTTGATTTCTACCTCCGCAGCTTTCAGCATTGCGAAGAGCTCGGAAATAATCTTGTTCATCCCTTGCATATTATAGTTCATCACGAAGCTCTTGTAGCTTGGTGGCAGCGATTGGAGAATTCTGTCAATGACGCAATCATCTGGAAGATTAACTCCCAATTGAATCAAGTGATTATTATACCCAGACATTTTGAGTATATGCTCACTGACAGAACTGTTCTCCTCCATCTTGTAGCTATAGAACTTATTGGAGACTTCATATCTCTCAATCCGGGCATTTGCTTGAAATATTAACTTCAACTCCTGGAACATCTCATATGCTCCATGACGTTCAAAACGTCGTTGAAGTCCCGATTCTAAGCCGTAAAGCATGGCACACTGAACTATCGAGTAGTCATCAGCTTTGCTCTGCCAGACGTTCATAACATCTGGTGTTGCTCTAGCAGCAGGCCTGGCACCCAGCGGTGCTTCCAGGACGTAATTCTTCTGAGCAGCAATGAGGATAATCCTCATGTTACGGACCCAGTCCGTATAATTGCTACCATCATCTTTCAACTTTGCTTTCTCAAGGAACGCATTAAAATTCAACGGAACAACAGCACGAGCCATCTATCTACAATCAACATAAACAAGCAAGATACTATCAGGTACTAAGTTCATGATAAGTTTAAGTTTAATTAATCAAATTACTTAAGAACTCCCACTTAGATAGACATCCCTCCAATCTTCTAAGTGATTACGTGATTCAAATCAACTAAACCATAACCGATCATCATGTGAGATGGAGTAGTTTTCAATGGTGAACATCGTTATGTTGATCATATCTACTATATGATTCACGCTCGACCTTTCGGTCTCCGTGTTCCGAGGCCATATCTGCATATGCTAGGCTCGTCAAGTTTAACCTGAGTATTCTGCGTGTGCAAAACTAGCTTGCACCCGTTGTAGATGGACGTAGAGCTTATCACACCCGATCATCACGTGGTGTCTGGGCACGACGAACTTTGGTAACGGTGCATACTCAGGGAGAACACTTCTTGATAATTTAGTGAGAGATCATCTTATAATGCTACCGTCAATCAAAGAAAGATAAGATGCATAAAAAGATAAACATCACATGCAATCAATATAAGTGATATGATATGGCCATCATCATCTTGTGCTTGTGATCTCCATCTCCGAAGCACCGTCATGATCACCATCGTCACCGGCGCGACACCTTGATCTCCATCGTAGCATCGTTGTCGTCTCGCCAATCTTATGCTTCCACGACTATCACTACCATTTAGTAATAAAGTAAAGCATTACATCGCGATTGCATTGCATACAATAAAGCGACAACCATATGGCTCCTGCCAGTTGCCGATAACTCGGTTACAAAACATGATCATCTCATATAATAAAATTCAGCATCATGCCTTGACCATATCACATCACAACATGCCCTGCAAAAACAAGTTAGACGTCCTCTACTTTGTTGTTGCAGGTTTTACGTGGCTGCTACGGGCTTAAGCAAGAACCAATCTCACCTACGCATCAAAACCACAACGATAGTTTGTCAAATAGACTCCGTTTTAACCTTCGCAAGGACCGAGCGTAGCCACACTTGGTTAAACTAAAGTTGGAGAGACAGTCGCCCGCAAGCCATCTATGTGCAAAGCACGTCGAGGGAACCGGTCTCGCGTAAGCGTACGCGTAAGGTTGGTCCGGGTCGTCTCGTCCAAAAATACCGCCGAACCAAAGTATGACATGCTGGTAGGCAGTATGACTTGTATCGTCCACAACTCACTTGTGTTCTACTCGTGCAAATAACATCAAACCATAAAACCTAGGCTCGGATGCCACTGTTGGGGAACGTAGTAATTTCAAAAAATTTCCTATGTACACGCAAGATCATGGTGATGCATAGCAACGAGGGGAGAGTATGATCTACGTGCCCTTGTAGATCGCAACGGAAGCGTTGACACAACGTAGAGGAAGTAGTCGTACGTCTTCTTCCCGATCCGACCGATCCAAGCACCGTTACTCCGGCACCTCCGAGTTCTTAGCACACGTACAGCTCGATGACGATCCCCGGGCTCCGATCCAGCAAAGCTTCGGGGAGGAGTTCCGTCAGCACGACAGCGTGGTGACGATCTTGATGTATTATCGACACAGGGCTTCGCCTAAGCACTACAACGATATGATCGAGGTGGAATATGGTGGCAGGGGGCACCGCACACGGCTAAGGAACGATCTTAATGATCAACTTGTGTCTAGAGGTGCCCCCTGCCTCCGTATATAAAGGAGCCAAGGGGGAGAGGTGCGCCGGCCAGGAGGAGGGCGCAGGAGGAGTCCTACTCCTACCGGGAGTAGGACTCCCCCCCCAATCCTATTCCAACTAGGATTCCCAAGGGGGAAAGAGGGAGAGGGGTGGCCGGCCATCTCTCCTAGTCCTAATAGGACTAGGGGAGGGGGGAGGCGCGTAGCCCTTATGGGCAGCCCTTTCACCTTTCCACTAAGGCCCACTAAGGCCCATATGATTCTCGGGGGGTTCCGGTAACCTTCCGGTACTCCGGTAAAATCCCGATTTCACCCGGAACACTTCCGATGTCCAAACATAGGCTTCCAATATATAAATCTTTATGTCTCGACCATTTCGAGACTCCTCGTCATGTCCGTGATCACATCCGGGACTCCGAACAACCTTCGGTACATCAAAATGCATAAACTCATAATAACTGTCATCGTAACGTTAAGCGTGCGGACCCTACAGTTCGAGAACAATGTAGACATGACCGAGACACGTCTCCGGTCAATAACCAATAGCGGGACCTGGATGCCCATATTGGCTCCTACATATTCTACGAAGATCTTTATCGGTCAGACCGCATAACAACATACGTTGTTCCCTTTGTCATCGGTATGTTACTTGCCCGAGATTCGGTCGTCGGTATCCAATACCTAGTTCAATCTCGTTACCGGCAAGTCTCTTTACTCGTTCCGTAATACATCATCTCACAACTACCATATTAGTTGTAATGCTTGCAAGGCTTATGTGATGTGCATTACCGAGAGGGCCCAGAGATACCTCTCCGACAATCGGAGTGACAAAACCTAATCTCGAAATACGCCAACCCAACATGTACCATTGGAGACACCTGTAGTACTCCTTTATAATCACCCAGTTACGTTGTGACGTTTGGTAGTACCCAAAGTGTTCCTCCGGTAAACGGGAGTTGCATAATCTCATAGTTATAGGAACATGTATAAGTCATGAAGAAAGCAATAGCAACATACTAAACGATCGGGTGCTAAGCTAATGGAATGGGTCATGTCAATCAGATCATTCAACTAATGATGTGACCTCGTTAATCAAATAACAACTCATTGTTCATGGTTAGGAAACATAACCATCTTTGATTAACGAGCTAGTCAAGTAGAGGCATACTAGTGACACTTTGTTTGTCTATGTATTCATACATGTATTATGTTTCCGGTTAATACAATTCTAGCATGAATAATAAACATTTATCACGATTATAAGGAAATAAATAATAACTTTATTATTGCCTCTAGGGCATATTTTCTTCAACAGTAGCTCCGGAATTTGAGGATGATGGGGAAGATCCCCGGTCGACACGCCACAAAGATAAACGGCCTCATCCTCGGCAGACTTCTTCATCGGCTCACAACGCCCTTCTGGGCTATGGTTCTCCGAATTCAACGACGTGTTCTCTCTCTCGGTCTTTCACTCTTTCTGGTCGGTTCCGTGTGTGTGTTTTATCCACTATGTTTGTGATTAATAAAACACGCGGTAATCCTTAAAAAAACTGGTTTTTTTAGGGGTGAAAAAAACTAGGTTGGGTCCCCGAATTAATCTTTACCTAATAATAAAGCAAATTGGGGTTCTTTCGTCCATCGTGGCATTTTTCAGAAAAGTCTCTCTATTTCAGAGAATTCAACCCGCAGTCCTGTTTTAAGTTAAAACGAATCGTTATTTTCGCATTTTACACAAAAGTCCCTATCTTTTCTTGAAATCAACCCGCCGTCCAGATTTAAGTCACACCCGAACCGTTATTTTACATTTTTCGAAACCCTCCCTGATATTTTAGATAATTCATCCGCAGATCATATTTAAGTCAAACAAATGCTTTTTAAAATCATCCATATCTTTTAAACCGTAACTTCGATTTGAACATGTTATATATGAAATTTGATTAGAAAAATATGTAGAATACGAATATGAGATTATTTTTACCTGTTAAGTATTTTTAAATATTATTTCAGACTATATTTGAGTCAAACAAAATGATTTTCTAAATTATCTGTATCTTTTAAACCGTAACTTCGATTTTAACATATTATGTATGAAATTTTATTAGAAAAATGTGTGAAATCTAAATATGATGTTAATTTTACCTGTTAAATATTTTTAAAATATTGTTATGGAAGAAAACTTATAATTTATAGCGCAAGATTCGGTTTTTTTCATACCGGCGGCGATCCAAATTACAAATAAACACCCAACTATAACCATATACGAAAAAGAAAACATCAATAACTACACATGCATACCTCTGAAAAATATCGCAGGGGAAAACAACAGATTTCTCATCGCGAGAGTGAGAGAAAGCGAGCGAGAGAGAGGGAGAGAGAGAGGGAGAGGGAGAGGGAGGAGAGAGGGAAAGAGAGACGCCTTAGGATTAACCATATTCAACACACTTTTTTGTTGTTTTGTGTGAACACCGAGGCCATCGCCGGCGAGGGTGAGAAGGAGGATAAGCGGCAACACAAATATGATGCCTCACAAAAATAAAGAAGATGGGCCTATTATGGTCTTGAGTGATGGTCGTTGAGTTAAGAGCGTGTGTTATGTTTTTTCTCCCGTTGCAACGTATGGGCTGTTTTGCTAGTTAATTCAACAGCTACAGCAGCATTGATTCGTGACGGTCAGACGTGGAAATCATAGGACCATTCATTCGTTTGCTGCCGTACCTACCACGTCCAAATGTGTATATTTGTATAGATCCACTGATGCCATTTTTAGTCATCACTGAGAAAAAAACAGTCGACGAAGAAAGAGTAGCCTGCAGACAAGAACACTCTCTCCATGGCAGCAAAACCGACCATCGTCCTACTGCCTGCGTGGGGCGTCGGCCACTTCATGCCCATGATCGAGGCCGGCAAGCGGATGCTCCAATGCACCAGCAGCAGCGCCCTCTCGCTCACGGTGCTCCTCATGCCGGCCCCGACGGCGCAGGCCGAGTCCGACATCGCCGACCACGTGCGCCGGGAAGAGGAACAAGCCGGCGCCACCGACATCCGCTTCCTTCACCTCCCGTCCGTGCCGCTCCCGACCGACCACACCGGCGTCGAGGAGTGGATCTCCCGCATCGTGCAGCTCCACGTGCCCCACATCCGGGCCGCCGTCGCCGGCCTCGCGTGCCCGGTCGCCGCGCTCGTCCTCGACATCTTCTTCACCCCGGCGCTCGACGTGTCCCGCGACCTCGCCCTGCCGGCCTACGTCTACTTCACCTCCGGCGCCGCGATGCTGGCGCTGCTGCTGCGCGCGCCGTCGCTGCAGGACGAGGTGGAGGGGGAGTTTGAACTTGAAGGCGCGGTGGACGTGCCCGGGCTCCCGCCGCTGCCGCCCTCCTTCCTGCCGGAGACCTTGCTGGACAAAAAGAGCCCGACCTACGCATGGTTCCTGTACACTGGGAGGCGCTACATGGAAGCCAACGGCATCATCGTCAACACGGCAGCGGAGCTCGAGCCCGGAGTCCTCGCCGCCATCGCCGAGGGCCGGTGCACCCGCGGCGCCCGGGCCCCGACCGTGTACCCCATCGGCCCAGCAATCTCGCTAATAACAAGCCCGCTGGCCGAGCAGTCGCAGCCGCACGAGTGCGTGCGGTGGCTCGACTCGCAGCCTCCGAGCTCGGTGATGTTCCTCTGCTTCGGGAGCAAAGGGATGCTGCCTCCACCGCAGGTGCACGAGATAGCCCACGGCCTGGAGCGCAGCGGCCACCGCTTCCTCTTGGTGCTGCGCGGCCTGCCGGTGGACACCACGATGGGCGCGAGAGACCCGACGGACGCGAACCTCGCCGAGCTGCTCCCGGAGGGCTTCCTGGACAAGACGAAAGGGAGAGGGCTGGTGTGGCCGACGAGGGCGCCGCAGAAGGAGATACTGGCGCACGCCGCCGTCGGGGGCTTCGTCACGCACTGCGGCTGGAACTCCATCCTCGAGAGCCTCTGGTTCGGCGTGCCCATGCTACCCTGGCCGCTCGCCGCCGACCAGCACCTCAACGCCTTCGCGGTCGTCCACGGGATGGGCGCCGCCGTGCCGTTGGAGATGGACAGGAAGCGCGGGAACTACGTCGAGGCGGCGCAGCTGGAGCGGGCGGTCAGGTCCCTCATGGGCGGCGGCGGCGGCGGCGGCGAGGAGGCGAGGGAGAAGGCCATGGAGATGAAGCGCGCCTGCCGCAATGCCGTGGAACAGAGCGGTTCTTCCCACGCTTCGCTGCAGAGGCTCTCCGAGGAGCTCGTCCGAGGCGCGGTGCTGCCCAAAAGAGGAAGCACTCACACCACGTGAACGTAGTCGGATCTGTGCTTTTGCTTTGGGGAATAAATTCACCGCAGTTCTGGCTGTTTCTTTCATTTCTATTCTGTTTGGGGAATAAATTCACCGCAGTGTCCACACGCATGGATCCTTGTCCAA
This sequence comes from Triticum urartu, assembly GCF_056163025.1. Taxonomy (NCBI): domain Eukaryota; kingdom Viridiplantae; phylum Streptophyta; class Magnoliopsida; order Poales; family Poaceae; genus Triticum; species Triticum urartu. The sequence goes on from NC_141879.1 coordinate 114,149,410, forward strand.
CCAATTCTGCATCTATCTTAGCGTGTTCTATCAATTTTTATGTGTCACGTAGAACTAAGCTGGTATGTGGACATTTATTCGATCGGAATTGCTAAGTCACATCTAAATGTTATTTAAGGATGTCACATCTAAATCCCTAATCATTGGATCTGTTTGCTGTAATTCTCATGTAAAATTCTGATCTCGTATTTTGTTGTCGTTGTCGCTCGTTGCATGGCCCGTAGTTCTTTTTTTTGGGCCCATTTTTTGTTTCTGGCCCATTATTGTAGTCAGGCCAGTGAAGGGTCGCGCCGCTTTTTTTGTTTCGTTTTTTTGAACTGCAGAGTGTGCTTCAGATGTTCGTGTCACATAGAAAGTTATTCTTGTCCAAAAAAAGAAGATAGAAATCTATCGTGTGCGCGTCCCTTTTTTTAGTCTGTCTGTGTGTCCATTAGGACCATTTTTTTCCTTTTTCGAGCTTCATTTTCCTGTCTATTATTTGTGTTGTGTTTGTTTATTGCCGGAATTTCATTTGTGGGCTATTTAGACATTTTCTCTTCTACTTTTTTCTTCCACTGCAATTATATGCTTTGTATATATACACAGCGCCGATGCATGTTTGTCTTCTGATTCGGGTTGTTTTTTGTTTGCTGCGTTATTTTTTGTTTGTTTTTTTCCTTTATCTATTAAATTTATTTGTTTCCAATTCATGGGTTTTTTTAATTCTTTATTTTTTGGTGGTGTCTGTTACATGTCTATCATCAAATTCCCCGGACCCTTATTTAGTTTCGCGTTCAATATTAGCACGCAACTCATGCCCGATCTAGTTGCATGTCCACTTTCGACACGCAACTCGTGCTTGACACAGTATATGTATATAGTTGTTTGTCCAACTCTAACACACAACTCGTTTGACCTAGGTGTATGCCCATCTTCGACATACGCACCCAACCGAATACACCTATGTAGTTGCATTCCAACACTGACACACAATTTGCTCAACCCAATTGCATGTCCAACCCCAACACAAAACTCACGCCTGACCTAGTTGCGACACGCAATGTCCGAGGGTGTAGTTTTTCGTTTTTTTCCTTTCCATTTATTTGTTTCGAACCCATGAAGTTTTTCTAAATTCATGTTTTTTTATGTTCTCCTTTCAGTTTTCTGTTTCCTTTCTTGTTTTTAATTTTGATGTACTTTTTTAAAATTCATGATTTTTGTCTACAGCTAAAATGGGGACAATTTTTTTGTACTAGTTGCAAGTCTTTGACGCGCAACTAGGGGTGTGTGTGTTTGTTAAGGGTCCTCAGTTGCATGCCGATCATCGACTAGCAACTAAGTGTGTGTGTGTGTGTGTGTGTATGTGTGTGTGTGTGTGTATTTGTTGAGGGTCCCTAGTTGCATGTCAACCTTCAACTCGCAACTAGGGGAGGGTGTGTGTTTTGTCATGCCCCCCAGTTGCCACCCGACCACCGACTCACGCCTGGGGGTGTGTGTGTTTGTCAAGGGTCCTCAGTTGCTGCCGATCATCGACTTGCAACTAAGGGTGTGTGTGTGTGTGTGTGTGTGTGTGTGTGTGTGTTTGTCGAGGGTCCCCAGTTGCATGCCGACCATCGACTCACAACTAAGGGTGTATGTGTTTGTCGAAGGTCCCCAGTTACATGCCGACCAATACTCGCAACTAGGGGTGTATGTGTTTGTCGAGGGTCCCCAGTTACATGCTGACCATCAACTCGCAACTAGGGTGTGTGTGTGTTTGTCGAGGCCCCCAGTTGCATTCCGACCATTAATTCGCAACTAGGGATGTGTGTGTGTGTTTGTCGAGGGTGCCCAGTTGCATGCCAACCATCGACACGCAACTAGAGGTGTGTGTGTTTTGTCGTGGCCCCCAGTTGCATGTCGACCATCAACTCGCAACTAGGGGTGTGTGTTTTGTCGAGGGTCCCCAGTTGCAACCCAACCGTTGACTCGCAACTAGGTGTGTGTGTGTGTGTCTCTGTGTGTGCGTGTGTGTGTGTGTGTGCGTGCGTGTGTGGAGGGTCCCCAGTTGCAACCCGACCATCGACTCACAACTAGGTGTGTGTGTGTGTGTGTGTGTTTCTGGAGGGTCCCCAGTTGCATGCCGACCATCGACTAGCAACTAGGGATGTGTTTATGTTTGTCGAGGGTCTCTACTTCCATGACAACCATTGACTTGCAACTAGGGTGTGTGTGTTTTGTTGAGGGTCCCAGTTGCATGTCAAGCATCGACTCGCAACTAGGGGTGTACGTGTGTGTTTATCGAGAGTCCCCAGTTTCATGTCAACCATCGACTCGCAACTAGGGGGTTGTGTGTTTGTTAAGGGTCCCAATTCCAAGCTGAAGATCGACTCAAAACTAGGGTGTGTGTGTCTGTGTTGGTGAGGCCCCCCAGTTGCAAGCTGACCAAAGAGTCGCAACTAGGTGTGTGTGTGTGTGTGTGTGTGTGTTTGTCGAGTCGAGGGTCCCCAGTTGCATGTCAACCTTCAACTCGCAACTAGGGGAGTGTGTGTGTTTTGTCATGCCCCCAAGTTGCCACCCGACCACCGACTCACAACTAGGGGTGTGTGTGTTTGCTGAGGGCCCTTAGTTGCATGCCGACCAATGACTCGCAACTAGGGTGTGTGTGTGTGTGTGGAGGGTCCCCACTTGCATGTCAACCATCGACTCGCAACTAGGAGCGCGCGTGTTTGTCGAGAGTCGCCAGTTGCATGCCGACCATCGACCCTCAATTAATCATGTGTGTGTGTATGTGTGTGTGTGTGTGTGTTTGTCAAGGGTCCCCAGTTGCAAGCCGAGCATCGACTCGTGACTAGGGGGAGTGTGTTTTTGTTTTTCAAGGGTCCCCAGTTGCAACCCGACCATCAACTCGCAACTAGGGGTGTGCGTGTGTGTTTCTTGAGGGTCCCCAGTTGCATGCCGATCATCGACTCGCAACTAGGGTGTGTGTGTGTGTTTGTGTGTTTGTCAAGGGTACCTATTTGCATGTCAACCATCGACTCGCAACTAGGGTGTGTGTGTTTTGTTGACGGTCCCCAATTGCATGTCAACCATCGACTCGCAACCAGGGGTGTATGTATGTGTTTGTCGAGGGTCCCCATTTGGATGTCAACCATCGACTTGCCACTAGGGGAGTGTGTGTTTGTCAAGGGTCCCTAATTCCAAGCTGAAGATCGACTCACAACTAGGGGGTGTGTGTGTTTTGGCGAGGCCCCCCAGTTGCAAGGGAACCACCGAATCGCAACTAGGAGTGTGTGTATGTGTCGAGGGTCCCCAGTTGCATGTCAACCTTCAACTCGCAACTAGGGGAGTTTGTGTGTTTTGTCATGCCCCCCAGTTTCCACCCGACCATCGACTCACAACTAGGGGTGTGTGTGTTTGTTGAGGGTCCCTAGTTGCATGTCGACCAATGACTCGCAATTGTGTGTGTGTGTCGAGGGTCCCTAGTTGCATGCCAACCATCGACTCGCAACTAGGAGCGCGTGTGTTTGTCGAGAGTCGCTAGTAGCATGCCGACCATCGACTCGCAACTAATGGTGTGTGCGTGTGTGGGTGTGTGTGTGTGTGTGTGTTTGTCGAGGGTTCCCGGTTGCAAGCCGAGTATCGACTCACGACTAGGGGGAGTGTGTTTTTGTTTTTTGAGGGTCCCCGGTTGCATGTCAACCATCGACTTGCAACTAGGGGTGTGTGTGTTTTGTCATGGCCCCCAGTTGCAAGCCGATCAGCAACTCGCAACTAAGGGTGTGTGCGCGTGTGTGTTTGTCGACAGTTCCCAGTTGCAAGCCGACCATCGACTCGCAACTAGGGGTGTATGTATTTGTCAAGATTCCCCAGTTGCATGTCCACCATTGAATCGCAAATAGAAGTCTGTGTATTTGTCGAGGGTCACTAGTTGCATGTCGACCATGGACTCGCAACTAAGGGTGTGTGTGTGTTTGTCGTGGCCCCCAGTTGCAAGCCAACCATTAGCTCGTAACTAGGTGTGTGTATGTGTGAGTCTGTCGATGATCCCTAGTTGCAAGCCGACCATCGACTCGCAACTAGGGGTGTGTGTACTTTTCTATAAAAGTTCAACTTTTTCTAAAAGGAGTGCGCATTTTTATAAAATGTTCAGAAGTTTGAAAAGAATGTTCGTATATTCCCAAAAAATAATCTCAATAGCAAAAGATGTTCTCGACAACTGTTTTTCTCGATTAAAAATCAAAAAAATTGAAGAAATGTTGGTGAAGTTCTGAAATTGTTCGATCGGCCGCTTGAGAGAGTTTTACGGTGATTAGAATATAGGAGTGCCCAACAGGTACTGTGGCTAGCTGGAGGCGGTCGACATTTTCTTTACGGAAAGCTACAGGCATTTAACAGTAAGATGTTTTTGTGTTGAATCTGTGCGGCTGCTCTTCCTTTTTGGAGTTTTCCAGCGAAGCATTGTCGACCGGTGTGGAATCGTGTGGCCGGCCCAGCCGGGGCTCCTTGCGAGGCACGCGGCCCGCAACACGGGGCAGCTCCCAAAATAAACAAACAAACAAGGCCCAGCCTATGGAGCGATAAAGAAAATGACGAGCCCGAAGGGAGGAAGCCCATGGGTGACAAAAAATCGACGAGAGGATAAATGGATCGATCGAGAGCCATAAATAATAGGATGATGTCATCTTAGATGTGACATAATTATGTCACATCTAGATGTGTCCTAAATAGACCTTAATTCGATCGTCCACACGTCCTTTTTCATCATACGGGGGGCTGGTGTGTGGGCGTTTAACAATTCACCCACACACCAGTTTTCACGCACGCAGAGGGGGCTGGTGTGTGGACGTTTATCACTTCACACACACGCCCGTCTCCTCGCCCACACCCAAAGCTGGCAGTTGCCATGTGTTTCTGCAGGGTACATAGCAACTGCCCTAGCTTTGTTTGTAAGCAGATGGCAATTCTTTTTTACCCGAGTTGCCATGTGTTTTTGCATGGTACATGTCAACTGCCCTAGCGTGCACGTAAGTAGATGGCAACTCTTTCTCTTTACATATCAACTACCCTAGCGTGCTTGTGAGCACACGGCAACTCTCTCTTTTACCCGAACATGTTTTTTGCCATGCCTTTTTGTAGTGCTACACGGCAACTACCTAGTGTTAGTGGGTGGCAACTCCTAAAATTTTGAAATCATGGCAACTGCAGTAGACCAAACCATACATGGCAACTGCAGTTGAGCAACCATGACAACTATAGTTGTCCGACATGGCAACCGAAGTTCAGCGACATGGCAACTATAGTTAAACGAACATGGACGAGGGTCTGGACCATGGCAATTGCGGGACACGCGGTGACTGTCACGCGGGGCGTGCGGGACCACAAGGTATGAGGCCTGACATACACGCGTGTGGGAGTTATCTATTTCGCCCACACGCACGCGTGTGAGGGGGATCGGGAGAGGAAAAAAGAGGTGTGTGGGCATTACTTGTTTTACCCACACGTAGGTGTGTGTGCTGTTTCTCTTATACACCACACAAAAATGTGTGTGCAGATCCCCTAACATCAACACATATGACACTTGTCGGCGTCCATCTTTAAAAATACTGTATATTTGCTACTCTATTTGTTTCATTTCTATTGCTCTCAATCATCTGTTTAAAACGAGGAAGATTAAAAGAAAATTCAACAATGCATGTAAAAAAATCACTGTAGTTCTTGCTCTTGCTTTAAAGGGTTTATCTTAATTCTTTTTATTTTCCATTATGAAAGTTTAGATTTTTTTTATTAGTATTTTTTAGTGCCGCCGGATCCCTGGGTCGTGCAGTTATGGTCCAACACTATCGTTTGTGGAGCACTTTTGTTGATCTAAACCAGAAATTGTACAACAGGATTTCCAAATTGCCCAATTAAAATATTAAAATCTCAAAAATTCATTTGGCTTGCATACCAAATGTGTAAGTTTAATAGTACAACACTACTAGAGGAGTGAAAAAAACCACCGAATATAAAAGGTGAGTTGTTTTCACGTCATGTCACGCAACACACTGTCATATTTTGTGAATCGGTTCGGAGTAGTGTTAGAGCATCCACAACCAGGATTAGGTAATTTCGATCCCCAGACATCCACGAAGGTGCCCGGTCAGTGATCGGTCGCGTCCGTTTTAAGCCTCTATATGTGCATGCATGCAACAATATCCTCTATACCCTTCTCAAATTGTTCGACCAAATGCATGTGATTGTTGGGATGGAGAGAGAAAGAGAAAAGAAAGAATAAAAAGTGAAAAAGTGGTTCGGGGTGGGCCGCATCCTACGTGAAGGGCCATTCAGACAAGCCCGAACATCCCGGTCATATGGAGATAAAAGTGACGGGCGGGAGTCAGGTTGAGTGGCTGTTTTCTTCTTTCTTATGTCCGGTCCGGGCAGTGACTGGACTGTTTGATTGAACGTCCGAGGGATCTGATTGTAGATGCTCTTATTTAAAAAAAAGAATTTTTTGCATGGCACTGCACTGCCTAGCTCTGAGTATACGTGTCACTACTTGAGCTTGAGCTTGTTATGGACACATTTTGTACTTTTAGAGAATTCTTCCTCCAGGTGTCGTTTTGTACTTTCAGAGAATTCTTCCACCATGTGTCAGCTGCATTTCTTTACTCTCCCACGCAGCCCCTCTTTGTAGAGAATATACAAAGAACAGAGGCTCCATAGAGCATACATAACAAAACACACACCTACCGAGTTCCTCCGTGCCGAGCTGCTTCTCCAGCAACCACATTCAGCGACTACATGCACAACCGCTCGGAGGGCACCAAAACCGCATCCTATAAGAACTAGCACCGAATGAGGGGCGAAAAGATTTTTGGAAGCGTCTCGGTGTGACTTCTTGCTCAAGTTCAAACCACATCTTTGATGTCCGTTCGTCTGCTTCGTAGAGGACGATCACCTTGACTACACACTATGGCCGAAGACGCTGCTGCATTTGAGTTTCTTGTGCCCTCTAATGTCTTGACCCTCTCTATTTTGGTGCATTTGATAGGGATGGCAATTTCGCCTATGGGTATGGGTATCCGCGGATATCCTACCCAAAAATAGTGGGCATGGGCAAGACTTGGCAAGATTTTGTATCCATGGGTAATGGGTATCCATACCCGCAAAATATATGGGTAGGGCATGGGTATGAGATTGCGCCTATGGGTAACCCAATGGATACCCAGAAAATATTAATAAATGAAAATAACTCCTATGATATGTGGGGTCTACATCCAACTCCTATTGCCCAAATCTTAATTCTTTATTCCCTAAACCAACCATAGCTAATAGGCTCCCAACAACCAGCTCACACTCCTCCTATGTCCTATGTGACTCCTCAAAATGATGAAATCTTGACTCATCACCAACACACTCTTTTCTAACTCTCGAACTAGCAAACCCCAGTTCCCATCGTCACCTTCCACTATGCCGGCTTCCACCAACCATTTCTCGTAATCCCTTGCCGGCTGGAATTGGCCACACACCAGAGGGCGTCTTGTCGGTACTAGATTGATTGCCCATCATCACTTGAATTTTACACTCATGTATGTACTTCTGTAAAATTTAAATTCTATATATGTTGTATTCATTGGATACCCATTGGGTATAGGATACCCGATGAGCATGGGCATGGGTGTCAATTTGTGTCCATGGGTATTGAAATGGGTGGGTATAGAAAGTTTCTATGGGTATGGGTTTGGCTAAGAGGAGGTTGTACCCACCCATACCCTACCCATTGCCATCCCTAGCATTTCATGATTTGATCCACATGCGTACGTGCTAGCATGTGATTTATCATGTCAGTGTCCGTATGACAATGCTAATCGAAATTGAGCTCAAATAAAAACTGCCTAATTTCATGACAGAGCCGCTGAAGAGCAACATCATACGCGCACATATAGAAAACTCTAGATTCACCCTCAAGAAACTCTAGATTTGTTGAGGCGCATGCATCATCGATCCAGCTGCATGTGGTAATAAACTGCATGGACGTACGAACACATCGTATATTGCACCCGTGCATGGGTTTGTGTTGCTACCGTGGACTTTGCATCCTCCTAGTTAATCGCGCGTTGGGTCGTTCCGATGAATTTTAAAATTCGCTTCGAGCGGCGGAGCAGGGGTGCGCGGTCGGAGGTTGTATTAGGCTGGTCATAGTGGGAAGTATCAGCATCATGCATATGATACTAGTGTATGATACTACATCCATAATGCATAGTAACATAGATTAGTATCATAGATGGTCACATTTATTACCATGCATGACACATAGTAGCATAACATTTATTATGTTACGGTATCTACCTATGTTACTATAATCATCTCTTTCTTCTTTAATTGACTGCCACATAAGCATGTTTGTGAGTCCCAAGTGCATGTTACTACTTATGTTACCCCCACTATGGCCAGCCTTAGTCTGGCACAGTGAGAGTATCATCACTAGTAACATCACACTTTTCAAGATAATTTTACTTATGTGGCACATATTTAATGATGAGAAAGGTGATGGTGGTATAACTTAACTAGTTAGCGTAACATCACACATATCAAAACAATATGAGTCTATAGACTAATAAATGAATTATAACATGACAACACATATGTTACTACTCCCTCCGTCCGGGTTTATTAGGCCTCTTAGCATCACAAGCATGTCCCTTTTTATAAGGCCTCGCTTTGGAAAGGTGCATGCATGCAACCATTTCATTGGTTGCATTGAAAGTCATTGTTGTTGATGTCATGGCTGAAAAATTAATACACTTCATGTGTGCTTTTTCATTGGTTGCATGCATGCGAGAGAGTGCATTGGGAGTGGAATGGAAGAATTAATGTGAGCAAATTACTATATGTCTTGATATAAGAGAAGTTGTCTTTAGGCCTAATAAACCTGGACGGAGGAAGTACTCCCTCCTTTCCGGTTTATAAGGCTTATCTCATTTTCTTCATTTTTCCGATTTATAGGGCTCATCTCCATCTTCTTTTAAGATTTCAAGGAGCATTAATCTTTGCATGCAAGAATTAAAGAGGAACTCACCAATGCATGTAATTCTACTACTCATCTAGTGGCCAAGCATACATACTGTAATCAATCTCAATTAATGCATCAATTTAATTTGGATAGTTTTGTAAAGTACGCGATACATTCCTCCACTCACCATATGCCTTGGTTGATGATATTTCAGATTTGAGCCCTGTAAGCTGGAAAGGAGGGAGTACCCGTTATGGAGGTAGTAATATAGCCTGGTAAAATGTGATGTTACTAGTTTAAGTTACTCCCCATTGTGACTAGTCTTAGGGCCGACGTGCTGAAAAACAGGCGAAGTGTGAGCATGAACAGAGGTAGCCGTTGGGTCTAGACCAACAGTTCAGAAAATCACCCCGGCTTGACGGGTTGTCAGTTTACCGACTTTATTCAGAGATCGCAAAGAAACACGTACAAAGGTGGTGCGCGTATGGCCGCAACCGCAACCACGTCCACAGCAGCGAGGCAAGGGTCACGGTAAAAGCTAAAGCACCACATCAACCGAATCTACCATCTACCACTGAAGTGCATGGCGGAGGTGGCGCCGGCGGAGTGCATGGCGGAGGTGGCGCTGGCGGCCGCGGCCGCGGAGGCTTGGCCTTCGCGGGCTTGTTGGGCTTCGGCGGAGGGGGAGCCTTCATCGGCACCCTCTGCCCCAGCGACCCCACTCCCCTCGCCGCAGCTATGCGGCCACCATGGGCTTCCTCCGCCGTCAATGCCGCCGCGCTTCGTACCTTGGCTACGCCGCTCGTGCCAACGGTGTAGCGCGATGAGCCGAGGGACATTGCGCAGGAGCACAAGAGGAGGGCCGCCATGAGCAGTGAAGTGAGCATCTTCTTCTTGCAGTACATGACGAGTGTGCAGTTACTCACTGAGCTACTAGTACTACTGCTACTATGCTAGTTGTGTCTAAGTGTCGATCATCGTCGATTTCTATATACTCCCTCCGTTTTTAAATATAAGTTTTTGTAGAAATTTTACTATTGGCCAGATACGGATGTATCTAGATGCATTTTAGAGTATAAATTCACTCATTTTGCTCTGTATATGGTTCATAATAAAATCTTGTTAAAGACTTATATTTAGGAACGGAGGGAGTATGTGTATGGTTAGCTCCACCCGATTTATCTGGAACCAAAAAATAATTCACTGTGCCGACATGTTGCTACTGAACTGGTCGGCATAAGGTATCTTGACAGACACAACCGGTGGCCATCGATGCGTGGCTGCAGCATCAATGCACGCTGGTATTTGTGCTGGCCTCTGAACTATCTTCACCACTTGGACACTTGGTCTGTTGATCGGGCTGTACCAATCTATTTAGCATTCACTGACTCCATTTTCCTGGTTATTGCAAATTCGTGATGAAATAATTTTTGCAAGTTTACCAAAGCATGAAAATTTTCTCGAATACGCATAGCATACGTGTCATTCTATATAAGGGGGAAAATACAAAAAAAGCCCTCCACAGGTACGGTTACGGCTTACATCTTACATGTTACACCATAACCATACTTCACTCCACGCCATCCTAGTGGCCTAACCCATACAACCGACTACTCGCTCATGCTCCACATACTTAGTCTACCAAAGAAGCTATGTACACTATCCTTCATGAGTCCTGCATTCCACCAAGCTCTTCCATCCCGCTTCACCTGCCGCATGACCATGGCTATGCTTGGAGTGACGCCATCGAAGACCATAGCGTTCGGTGCTTCCACAGTTGCCAAAGACCAAGCAGGATGATGGCCCTGGACGTCCTGATGCCAAGGCCTTGCTTGTCTCTACCTTGGCACCAGGCGGAGAGCACCTCCGTCCCGCTAGGAACCCATGTCGGCTCCTGCAGGGCATGACAAATGTGCGTTCAAACTTCTCTCGAGAAAACACACGTTAGCAGAATAAGGTTAATGGTTTCTTCCTTCTGGTTGCAGAATGGGCAAGAGTCCTGGTGCGGTAGCCCCCTCCTTGCAAGCCTGTCAGACGTCCTACACCTGTTATGAAGGGCCAACCATGAGAACTTCCGGCATTGCAAAGGTGCCCTAGATTTCCACGAGAAGTCTACCGTGGGAGCGACCTCTCGGTCTGCAAACTTGGCCGTGTACGCCGATCTTACTGAGAACACGCCGCCTCTCTCCCAGGACCATGTGGCCACATCCGGGATGCCCTCCCGTAGCTCAACGTCATTGATCCTGGTCCACAATCGAAGATACTCTCTGATAGTTTCGATCTGTAGGTCCGGCCCAATATCTCTTGCCCATGTGTTGCCCACAATGGCATCGGCCAACGTCCGAGCATGTCTCAGCCTAGGCGGCATAGCACCGTAGACCGCCGGGGCCAACTCCTGGATGCAGTATCCATCGAACCACCGATCCTCCCAGAAGAGTGTTTTGCATCCATTGCCCAATTGCATCCGAGTCGCTGTCTTGTATAGTTGCATGGATTCCTTTGGCACCGAGATCCTGAACTCATGCCAACACCTGTCCTCCCCTGCTCGTTTCAACCATGGCCACCGCGCCTGCATGGCGATATTCATCCACCTCAGGTCCGGCACTCCAAGGCCACCATGCCATTTGGGCGCGCACACCGCCGCCCAAGCCACAGAGCAGTTGCCACCCCTTGCTTCCTTCTTCCCGCACCACAGAAAAGCACATATGATCTTGTTGATGGCGTTGATAGTTTTCGCGGGCAATTCCATGGCCATCATTGCGTGTACAGGCATTGCGCCGAGGACCGAAAGCACGGGGAGGAGGCGTCCACTTTTGGGCAATGTTGATGTCCGCCAGATCGGCAGGCATGCTTCGAGCCGATCCACCAGATACTGCAGTTGCGAGGCCGGCTGTTTCCGCAATGATAGTGGCAAACCAAGGTACTTGCACGGAAAACCACCCACCAAGCAGCCAAGAATATCTCCTACCTCCTGAATCTGTTGTTGCGAGCAGCGAATGGGGTTGACAGCGCTCTTCCTTATGTTCGCTTGCAAACCCGATGCCATCCCAAAAACCTGGAGTATTGTTCAGCAACCCACTACATCTGCGACATGCGGTTTTAGAAAGATTAGCATTATAAGAAAACAATAGACTTTATTAAATTCAAAATAAGGTTTGCACCAAGGGAAAAGAACAAGAATAGAACACAAAAAACTAAAAAAAAATTGAATTCAAAATTTGGCAGGGGCCGCGCGAACGCTTGCCCCCTCTATCACAAATTAACGCACACACCATGTGCAATGTGAGCCGTTAACCTAGGCCATAAGCTTTATTGATCGCCCATAGACCCCATCCAGGTAAGTATGTTTCAAAGTCGTCCTACCCTCCAATTATATACTTGTCTTCCTCGTGCGGATCTTCATAATCTTCCCGTGTGGTACTAAACAAAATGCAATTACCTTGGGGCTTGGGTTTGGGTGGCCTGATTAATCTCGAACCGATCATACCAGGGCCGGGCCCATAGGTGTACAGAATGCGCGGCCCGCACAGGGCCCATAAATTCTGGGGGCCCTAAATTTTTACATAGGCCTAAAAAATTGTATAGCGGTTCCTGGCGTTGGGCCACGATTGGCGCTGGAAAGCTATCGCCTCCACATGAGTAGAGGCATCGATCGTCCGCAGGCCGTTGCTCGATCGGAAACGGGATCGTCAGATCTATCGCGAAAGCCACTCGCGTCCCTACAGCCTACAGGAATCCTGCCGCCGGCGACGGCCGACATGGCGAGTTGGCGAAAGTTCCTCTCCTCTCGTCAAAACAAAATCAATCTCATCCAGACTCCAGAGCGCTGGTGCAGTTCCTCTTGCTATGCAAATTCAGTTTATGTGCTACGGGAATCTTGTTGATGACGTACGAGTAGCTCAGTGATTCAATATTGTTGAGTGTTGTCCGAAATTCATTCCTCTTGCTAAGCAAATTCAGTTTATGTGCTCTGAAGAATATTTTATTTCAAACTTGCCAGGTTCTGCGCATAGGCATATCAGCTCTTTCATTCTGCAATTAAGGATGTGAGCCATTGATCTAGGCTACGTGCACTAGTGCAGAACCGGGCTATAACATCGGTTCGGTAACCGGCACTAAAGTGTGGGGACTAAAGGTTCCCCCCTTTTAGTACCGGTTCCGCACGAACCGGTGCTAAAGGGCAACCACGTGGCACGAGTCAGCTCCGGAGGCAGGGAGCCCTTTAGTACCGGTTGGTGACACCAACCGGTATTAAAAGGTTGGGGGGTTTTGGATTTATGATTTCTTTTTTATTTAATTTTGTGGTTTTCATTTAATTCTTTTTTGTTTGCTGCTATTCTACGATACGACATATTGTACACGTTATGCATATATATATATAAATAGAATTTCAAATAGAACCGATCATATATATATGACTCCACTTTTGTACTCCCAAGAGTACATACTCCCACCTCTTTGGATATACCTAATCCCAAGAAGCAAACAGCCACGCAAGAAAAAACAGAATTGATGCATGGAACGACCGCACACATGCATGCGTCTCGTTGATCCTAAAATTAAGGGATTCAATACCATACGCCTAATCCATCCACATGCATACACTGTTTAGCAAAAATAGAATCCATACATTTTTTATGTCTCTGCAAGAAAAAAGGGATATACTATTGTTTTTATTGAGTATATACTACTTTTATCCAATTGAGTGTGTACTGCATTTTTTATCGAGTATATTCTTTTTTTTGCGGGTACCATATATACTGCTTGGTTTCATAAATACTGTGTCTTTTTTTCAGTTAGAAAGAGGTATGTACTGATTTTATTGAGTATATACGACTTTTATCCTAATGAGTTCGTACTGCCTTTTATATGAGTATATACATATTTTTTTGTGGGTAGAGTATGTACATCATTACATGCTTGGTTTCATAATATGCATATACTGGGACTGTTGATGAGTATGTATGCCTGTGATCAAAAGAAGTATGTACTGGTTTTATTGAGTATATACTACTTATATCCAAATGAGTGTGTACTACCTTTTTTATGAGTATATAGAACTTTATTTTGAGGGTAGAGTATATACTGCTTGGTTTCGTAATAGGCATATAATAGGTTTTTTTTTTCCTTCGGAAGGACCTTGTACTACTAGTACTTCATCACCAAAAACTGAAAGAAGTATATACTGCCCGGCAACTTTGTCCTTGTGTGTTAATCTAATGGGTATATACTGCTTGGTTTCATAATAGGCATATTTACTTAGCAAACAGAGGATTGTTGATTAGTAGTATATACAGTACTATGTACTTTGGCAAGCAAGGAGAATGCACAATGGAATTTATCTGATATACTTCAAAAAGAAGTATCCATATTTTTTTAACCGAGTAAGGGGCATCACAGTACATGTAAACAAAAATCACTCTGCTTCTTCAGAGATTTATCAAGTGGCACCATGGTTAACAGGTTACGTGATCCATTGATACATGATGTATAGAAATTTGCATCTTAATAGAAACATGTACACCGACTAAGCAAACTGGACTATGCAACACTTTTACATCTTCAAAAAGGCTTAAATGCACCAAAACTGAAGAGAAAAAGGGCATCTCTTCCAGCAAGCTTCAGATAACATCACATGTACTTTTGGAGGTCGAATATAATGGAGGTGCTCCTATGGAAAACAGTTACAACATAAGTTAGACTTGATTCAGAAACAATACTGAATTGGGTACTATGAGAAAAGAAACAGAAAAAAGAGCTTCAGAAATTGTTTACACCAGAAACTATAAGTAACCTGATCTACGTAATTTGTTAAGATGTTTAACATTAACATTTTAATTAGGTAGATTGGGTGACACAGGGTGCTTCTCATCTGGTTCTACAATTAATTTGGCCGGTGGCCGTGACAGTTAAACAGAGAACTGAACAATATACTGACAAACATACTCAGTTACTCACTTTACCAGAATTTGCACTAGCGGGATGATGAGTCGGTCTCATATCCTCGCTAAAGTTGAGATGAATATACCCATTATTTGGCATCGCTAATACATCGGCCACTCCATTATAAGAAAAATTACAAAAAATACTGCACGCAACCAAGTCGTACCAGATCTATGATGTTTCTGCATAGTTGCCTCAAAGAAAGATTTAGAAGAAGAGCGGCTAAAATCAATGCCGCTCTAGGAGAGGAATTGTTGCTGCGAGGAATTTTGTATGATGATAGCGAGGAAAATCGATCAGGTACCTGACAAGTGATCGGTGGACTCCAAAGCTGCCTGCGGTTGGAGAACTCGGAGACTTGGAATAGACTTCTCCATCGACCAGTAAGATTGTTTTCACGGATGTCACTCTGTTGTTGGCGACGCGGAAGGCAGTGGTCGCCGATTCCAGCCACCTAGAAACCGTCAGAGAATGAGAGTTGAGTGCCTCTGTACAAGATCTGATTTCGAACAGGAGAGTAGCACGCCCGAAACAAACCTGGTCAGTCAGGCCACAGTTGGCTGGAGAGAAGATGAGCTGTTGCCAATGGAGGCTGCTGCCGAGCGAGCTCCTTTCCCTTGGAGGCCGATGTAGTCCTCCATCCGTGCGAGCCGTCGCCGCCGCAACATAATGCCAATGAGACGGGAGTAGAGATGTATAAGCCCAACGCATATAGAAACACCTGAAAAATCGGAGCAATGGCCTGTGTTTGTTGGTGGAGTTTTTTTCACTTATTATTTCTTTAACTAAAAGCTAAATGATTTTCAACGGTAGAATTCTATTGCGCCAACGACCACCACCTGGGTAGGAGTACGTACTCCTAAGAGTACCAACCCATTTTCCTATATATATATATATATATATATCCTATATATATATATATATATGTAAAATGTGTGGGGCACCTAGGTGCCTGGGCACCTTGATCAAGAATGGTAAGATTTTTCTTTTCCATGCACATTAATCGAATCACTTTCCAAATTTTCTATGCATGCACTAGACCTTCACAACAATTGATTTCTTGTCAAAAACGTCACACGCCATTTGCTTATTATCAATTGATTCATTTCCAAAAGAAGATGCATGTCATATCATCCATGTGCATACCCACGTCCCCGCAAAAAATATAGCCATGCATGTGACATATTCAAGTCCCCGTGAAAACATGTATATATTTAGATACATGCTAAATTTGAGAGTACCAATATATTTGTAAGTGCATATTCAAGTCGCCCTAAAGAATGCAATTACGAAAAAATGCATACCTCGACGTGAAATTTATGTGTACATACCCATAAATTTACATACCCTCATGTGAAGTTTATGTATCCATATTCAGAAATGTACATACCCTGATGTAAAATAAGTGCACATCCCCATAAGTGTACATACCCCCATAAATGTACAAAACTGTACATACCCATAAGTGTATATACCCCTATAAACATATATACCCCGACGTGAATTTTGTGTGTACATCTCTAGCGAAGATGTATTTGAGGTATAATACTCAAAAAATATAATAACATAATTATACTACTATCTTTGTGAAAATAAAAATATTTATGCCATGAATTATGATATTATGAGAAATTAATTTAAATGTACACTTATTTTACGTCAGGGATAGCTATATTTATAATATACGCACTATAATACCTTGCCTTGTATTCTTTATTTTGCCTTGTATTCTTAGCCGGAATACAATACGCATAAACATATACTGCACCCATCCTTTTTTTGCTATTAAAAATAAAAAAAATCATGCATGTAGTAAGAATTTGTCCTATGTATTATATACCTAACACAAAAAAATTATATACATATAATAATACATCTATGACAGAAACTTAGAAATGATATATCCATGTACGATAAGCGAAATGATATACCTAAGAAATATATGCCCCAAACATAACATACCCCAGGATGATAATTAATGTACGATAATAAGCAATATATTTTAAGTGCCTATTCAAGCCCTCGCAAAAAAATGTATATACAAAAAATGCATACCCTGACATGAAATTTATGTGTACATATCCACACATGTACATACCCTGACGTGAAATTTATATGTAGATACCCAGACTTGAAATTTATGTGTACGTACCCTAATTTGAAATTTATGTGTATGTAGTACACACCCATAACGGTACATACCTTAACTTAAAACTTATGTGTATGTATTCATAAATATAAATACCCGACGTGAAATTGATGTGTACATACTCATAAATATACTTACCCTGATTTGAAATTTATATACACATACATATAAATGTACATAGCCCAATATAAAATTTATACGTACATACCCTGATGTGATTTTTTTTCACTACATACTCATAAAAATATACATACCCCATGTTAAATTTATGTATACAGACACCGGTATATATTTATGTGTATATACTCTGATGCGAAATACATGTGTATATACCTGAACGTAAAATTTGGAAGATCTAATCCATTTATGACTATCCATTAATTTAAACATAAATGATTGTCATGCATGCATGCACGCTTACCATACTTATTAATTACTGCCATATATAATCACATTAATGAATTACCATATCAACACAAACGTCATACATCAACTCACCATCTAACGGCTACGAGGTAAGGTGCCTAGGCACCTAGGTGTCCCAAACTGCCGTCCTAATTGGTGCATTCGGAGCCAGTGGCATTAGCCTAATTGGTGCCTTCGGAGCACGATGACAATTGAAAGTGGTTCATGGGGGCGGTAGCGGGTAATAGTATTCTCCGTTCGTATCTATGACCTGGTCGAGCAAAAATCCCGCTATTTCCTCTTGAATTGCTTGTATGCGCTCCGTTGGTAGTAGCTTGTCCGCACCTCTCTGAACTGTTAAAAAGGAGATCAATATGCATGTGTATTAGTTGTGTGACTAGATATCGATAATGGTGTAAAAATTGTGAATAATGTTCTAACAAACGTACCCAGTCTTGTCTTTGAGATCTGCTCCTTTCGGACGCCATCATGCGAATGTTCTCGCAAATGTAGTATCCACACAGATTATTCCCCGACGCCTTCTTTAGAGCCTTTACGAGAATATAATTTGATCAGATAATAATTAATCAAGCATGATAATTAAAGAGATGGCAGCTAGCTAGCTAGTACTACTTAATTACTTACCTTGGGTCGATACCATTTCAGGTTTTGTTTCCATTGGCCTGAAGTGACGTTGATGAACTTTGCCCAAGCCCTGCCCGCCGACAAAGAAAATAAATAAAGGGGTTATTAAATAGTTGTTATCAGGAAATGACGAACTAATTAAATAGACCGAGATATAGTTAATAATGATTGAAATTACCTGTTTACGATGGTGTAGTCACTTTGTTTCTTAAGTAGTGAGTCCAGTACTTCAACTGTTCCTTCATCAACTTTAATGATTAACAAGATCCAGTGAAAACTGCATGCACACACGTTTGCATGTCTTAATTAAGCGGGCATATATATGTAAGCAAAAACATGTAGCTAGCTAGTAAGAAAAATAGAATTTGTAGTACAAGACAGTGTGACTCACAAAAAGTTGTAAGGAAGTAGTATATCTTCATTGTATTTGAGGCGCTTGAAGAACTCTAGCATGCTTTCCTCTACACTTGCTCGATAATATGTATCTAATTTCCATGTGTATTCATTAATGGTATTTGGGTCAATGAACCCAATGCCATAGCGTGCACCTTTTTTCATTTCATACATCTTCATCCTGCATAATACCACAGAAAAGAATATAGTGAGGATAATTACAGGTAATGATTGATCAAAATGATCACTACAGCTAGCTTGAGACTTAAATTACAGAAAGAAATCACTTACAGACAATAGCAACTGACGATAGATTTGCCGAGTGCGTCTTGATTGTATAACAGAAATAGTTCTGAATACTCAACAGACACAGCTTTCTCATGGAAGTAATGATCCTTCTTAACATTCACCATGAGGGACTCTCGATTGGAAATCTTGCTAATGTTCATGTACCATTGATGCAATTCATACATTCTCGTTGGGAGCTTCTTGACCTCGTCTGGCTCGAGTAAAGGTTGGCCCCGGACATATTTCTGTTTTATTTCCTCCTCTCTAAGCGGAGACATGGGCTCGATATCGAGAAGTTGTCCAATAGTGATCATGAGCCTTTTAGCCTGCTCAATATGCTCCTCGGTTATTATCACATCGCCCAGCCCGGGAACGTTAACGGTTTGCCCACAATAATATTGGGCGTGCGTACTCTCATGTGTTGTTGGCACAACAAGCGGGGGAATTGATTGCGCCGCCTGTTCTCCCAGCTGGGGAACAGTTTTACCGCTCCTTTTGCCAGTTGATTTGCTCGAGCTCGAGCTCGCCTCATTCTGTAGACGTGCTCGATTTAACTTCCTGAGGTGGCGCTCATAGTCTGTGTCAACAGGCTTGGGAGCTGGTGCTCTAGCCATACGAATGAAGTGGTCAATCTTTTCCTCAGGCACTTTCGCCCTTGGCGGCGGTGGCGGTTTCGGTGCAAAATTGGCTTCCACATGGGCCTTCACTATGGATGCGTTTTCCTCCTCGGACATGTCGTAAGGCCTCTGCGGAAGAGCCGCGAGGCTTGGACCATATTGAAATCGCTTGCCTCCGCCTGTACCTCCCGTACTACCTCGACTTGTACCGCTGCGCACCATAGCTGCGGCGACTCTCTTCCGTGATTGCTGAGGCGGCAGAGACGGCTGACGTGGCTGAGTTGGAGGAGGAGGAGTGGCCTGAAGCTATGCCGGACTTGGAGGAGGAGTGGCCTGAAGTTGTGCCGGACTTGGAGGAGGAGTGGTCTGACGCTGTGTCGGACTTGGATGAGGAGTGGCCTGACGCTTTGCCGGACTTGGAGGAGGAGGAGGAGTGGCCTGAAGCGTTGCTGGACTTGGAGGAGCGGGAGTCTACTGACTCGGTGGCGGACTTCGACGAGGAGTCGGCTGATGCGGTGTCAGTGGCCTTCGAAAGATGATGCAATCCTTTCTCCATAGGATGATACGATGTTTGGCCTCTCCCAGTGTGTGCTCCTCGTCACCTCTAGGAATGTCAAGCTCTAGCCCTGAATATTGGTCCACCACCTCATCAACTAAGACATGAGCATAGCCCGCTAGAATCGGGTTGCAATGGAAGGTTTCCTCGGGGGGATTTGTAAAAGCAACGGCGTCCACCACCTTCATGGATATGTTCTTTATTTTGAAGTGTAGCTCGCAGTTAGTGTTCTCCATGATGTCATCCACGGGGTAGCTATCCAACAATGCGTCGCCCGGGGCGGAACCCATGCTGCTTCTCGGCATGGATGGGACGGTGCTATCCAATGCTGGATCATCCGCTAGCTGCTACCGCTGTTGAGACCCCTTTTGCTGGCTAAGTGAGTCGATCTGCTCCTGCTGCCGCTGGAATTTTACTGCCAAGTCCGCGTGCGCTGATTCTAGGCCTTGAAGGCGTTCATAGTCCCGCTTCCTTTGCTCCTCCTCCATCTTCCTATTCTTCCCCTCCGCAATCTTCCTTCTCGCACGTTTTTCGTAGTCGGCGTTCCAGTCCGAAAACCCCTCATACCACGGAATAACGCCCTTGCCTCGTGTTCTTCCTGGGTGTTCAGGATTTCCCAGGGCACGCGTAAGCTCATCGTTCTCTCTGTTGGGCTCGAACACCCGCGATCGAGCCTCTTCTATTGCAACAAGTATCTTATCTTCTGCTCCGTTCAGACATGCCTTCTTCGAAACTAAGTCTGTCTTCGGGTCCAACTCCCCCCCATGCGCATAGAACCAAGTCCTGCACCTGGGGGGCCAGCTCAATGTAACTAGAGTGACACCTGCATCCTCCATCTCTTTCTCAGACTTATCCCACTTAGGCATTGCCACCGCGTAGCCACCTGGCCCCAGCTTATGGAACTTATCCCTATTTGCGGCATTGGCCTTGTTTATTCTCGACCGTTCCTTAGATAATTCCGATTCCTTGAATTTCACGAAATCGTCCCACTGAGCACTTTGCTTCTCTATTGTTCCCTTGAATACTGGAGTATTCTTTCCCCCCTTCACGTACTGGGCCCATACACGTTTCTTGTGGTTGTTGAATGCAACCGCCATCTTCCTAAGAGCAGCGTCCTTGACTTTCTCCACATCTGCATCTGTGAAATGATCTGGTAGGGTGAAATGTTCCATGAGAGTTTCCCAAAGCAGAACTTTTTGTCTGTCGTTGACAAAAGTAAGATCTGGACGTGGCTTTGCTGGCTCTCTCCATTCTTGAAGGGAGATCGGGAGTTGGTCCTTCACAAGAACTCCGCACTGACGAATGAACTTGTCCGCAATCTTCTTAGGCGCTAATGGTTCGCCATTAGGTTTGATGACCTCGATATTGTACTTTACGCCCTCCTTCAACTTTTTGTTCGGGCCTCGTACTATCCTGCTGCCTGAAGATTTGCTCAATCCGGATGGCTGAAAGAAGAAAGATCGATTCGTTAATATATCTTCAAGTCATTTAAAACATGTGATGATCACCAGATGCCTGCTTTGTAACGCCCACGATGCGGCTATATCTCCCACGTGTTGGAGCACGACTTAGAGGCATAAACGCATTGTAGACAATGTCGCAAGAGGGGTAATCTTTACACATCCCATGTACTAAATAAGAAAAGAGATACATAGTTGGCTTACAATCGCCACTTCACACAATACATGAATATAGCATTGCAACATCCAGATACAATCAAGGTCCGACTACGTAACCAAAATGAAAGAAGACCACCCCTAATGCTACAGATCCCCGATCGCCCCGACTGGGCTCCACTACTGATCAACTGAAACGAAACAACACAATGAACGAGACCTTCATCTAGCTCCTCCTTGAGCTCGGTTGCGTCACCTGCATGGTTCAACGGCACCTGCAAGCTGGTTTTGGAAGTAATCTGTGAGTCACGGGGACTCAGCAATCTCACACCGTCGCGATCAAGACTATTTAAGCTTATAGGTAGGGAAAAGGTATGTGAGGTGGAGTTGCAGCAAGCACTAGCATATATGGTGTCTAACTTACACTAAAGAGAGCGAGAAGAGAAGGCAAGCACGGCCGTGAACTAGAAGTGATCAAGAAGTGATCCTGAACTACTTACGTTTAAGCATAACTCCAACACCGTGTTCACTTTCCGGACTCCGCCGGAAAGAGACCATCACGGCTACACATGCGGTTGATGCATTTTAATTAAGATAAGTTTCAGGTTTTCTACAACCGGACATTAACAAATTCCCATCTGCCCATAACCGCGGGCATGGCTTTCGAAAGTTCAAATCCCTGCAGGGGTGTCCCAACTTAGCCCATCACAAGCTCTCACGGTCAACGAAGGATATTCTTTCTCCCAGGAAGACCCCACTAGTAGAAAACAGGGCTTTGGTCCAGGCCGGGTCAGCCCATTAGTCTCGGTTCAATCCAGAACCGGGACCAATGGGGGCATTGGTCCCGGTTCGTGAGCCCAGTGGGCCGGCCGGGCCACGTGGGCCATTGGTCCCGGTTCATCTGGACCTTTTGGTCCCGGTTGGTGGGACGAACCAGGACCAATGGGCCTCGCTCCTGGCCCACCACCATTGGTCCCGGTTGGTGGCTTGAACCGGGACCAAAGGCTCCCCTTTAGTCCTGGTTCATGCCACCAACCGGGACCAATGAGGTGCCTATATATACCCCCTCGCGTAAGAGCAGAGCACACTGCTCTGTTTTTTCTGGCCGAGGGGGAGAGGGCTTGGTGGTTCTCTAGCTCACCTCCTATGCACACAAGGTGTTCGATGGAATGCCCAAGCCACACTACTTAAGCTTTCTCCTCTCCAAGCTCGACCTCCAAGCTCCATTTTCCACAATATTTGTCTAGGTTTAGCGGTCCATCACGCCCCGTCCCCGTCTTCACCGCCGTCGATCACCCGCTCCGAGCTCATCGCCGGCACCACCGTGGTGAGCCTCTTGTTCTTATCTTCTTTCTGAAAGGAAAAATATTCTTACTTGTATGTTTACATAGATACTTGTATTATTTTCTTACTTTTATTATTGCATCTTATATAATGCGATGGTTTTGGTATCCGCCCCCGTCGGCCCTCGTCCTGTCTATGATTCGGATGTGGTATATATATATATTATCTTTATAACTATTGGTTCATTTATTGTTTATGAAAATTATGCCGACCAACGTGACATAGATTTTATTTATGTAGGATGTATGTGAATCGGAAATGCCAACCGACCCTATTGTCGAGAGGTTAAATTTAGTTGAAGAAGAAAACAATTTGTTGAAGGAAAAAATAAAAAAAATTGAGGAGGAGAAGATGATATTGGAGTTGCATGTTGCGGATGTCGTCGATGATCACAAGATCAAGATGGATGCAATGCGCTTGAAGATTAGAAAGATTAGAAAATATGCCATTCATACCGAGGCTTGGTATCATTATGTCGTTGGATCAATTGTTACCTTGGTTGCAATTATGATCGCATTTGTTTTTGCATTGAAATGTTTTACATAGTTTCAATGTATGGTTTAATTAATTAGATGCTCTGGAGAGCTATATGTTGTTAGATGAGAACTATGTATGCACTTTGGTTTTAATGTGATGATGAACTTCTATTAATTTGGACACTTAATTATATATAATGCACGCAGATGAACCGGCAATGGATGTACGGTGACAGACACACCTGCGAGTACATTAAGGGCGTGCATGAGTTTCTCGATGCGGCTGAGGCAAACAAGCAGAATGGTTTTATGTGTTGTCCATGCACTGAATGTGGGAATACGAGGTCTTACTCTAACCGGAAAATCCTTCACTCCCACCTGCTTTACAAGGGTTTCATGCCACACTATAATGTTTGGACGAGGCACGGAGAAATAGGGGTTATGATGGAAGACGGCGAAGAAGAAGAGTACGATGACAACTATGTGCCCCCTGAATACGGTGATGCTGCAACGGGGGGAGCTGGTGAAGATCAAGAGGAACCAGGCGAGGTGCCCAATGATGCTGCAACGGGTGAAGCTGCTGAAGATCAAGAGGAACCAGACGATGTGCCCGATGATGATGATCTCCGCCGGGTCATTGTCGATGCAAGGACGCAATGCGAAAGTCAAAAGGAGAAGCTGAAGTTCGATCGCATGTTAGAGGATCACAAAAAAGGGTTGTAGCCCAATTGCGAAGATGGCAACACAAAGCTCGGTACCGTACTGGAATTGCTGCAGTGGAAGGCAGAGAATGCTGTGGCTGACAAAGGATTTGAGAAGCTACTGAAAATATTGAAGAAGAAGCTTCCAAAGGATAACGAATTGCCCAACAGTACATACGCAGCAAAGAAGGTCGTATGCCCTCTAGGATTGGAGGTGGAGAAGATACATGCATGCCCTAATGACTGCATCCTCTACCGCGGTGCATACAAGGATCTGAACGCATGCCCGGTATGCGGTGCATTGTGGTATAAGATCAGACGAGATGACCCTGGTGATGTTGACGGCGAGCCCCCCAGGAAGAGGGTTCCTGCGAAGGTGATGTGGTATGCTCCTATAATACCACGGTTGAAACGTCTGTTCAGAAACGAAGATCATGCCAAGTTGATGCGATGGCACAGTGAGAACCGAAAGAAAGATGGGAAGTTGAGAGCACCCGCCGACGGGTCGCAGTGGAGAAAAATTGAGAGAAAGTACTGGGATGAGTTTGCAAAGGACCCAAGGAATGTATGGTTTGCTTTAAGCGCGGATGGCATTAATCCTTTCGGGGAGCAGAGCAGCAATCACAGCACCTGGCCCGTGACTCTATGTATGTATAACCTTCCTCCTTGGATGTGCATGAAGCGAAAGTTCATTATGATGCCAGTTCTCATCCAAGGCCCTAAGCAACCCGGCAACGACATTGATGTGTACCTAAGGCCATTAGTTGAAGAACTTTTACAGCCATGGAATGGAAACGGTGTACGTACGTAGGATGAGCACAGACAGGAGGAATTTAACCTTAAGGCGTTGCTGTTCGTGACCATCAACGATTGGCCCGCTCTCAGTAACCTTTCAGGACAGACAAACAAAGGATACCACGCATGCACGCACTGTTTAGATGACACTGAAAGTATATACCTGGACAAATGCAGGAAGAATGTGTACCTGGGCCATCGTCGATTTCTTCCGACCAACCATCAATGTCGAAAGAAAGGCAAGCATTTCAAAGGCGAGGCAGATCACCGGAAGTAGCCCGCCATGTGTACCGGTGATCACGTCCTTGCTATGGTCAATGATTTACACGTAATCTTTGGAAAGGGTCCCTGTGGACTAGCTGTTCCGAATGATGCTGAGGGACACGCACCCATGTGGAAGAAGAAATCTATATTTTGGGACCTACCCTACTGGAAAGACCTAGAGGTTCCCTCTTCAATCGACGTGATGCAGTGACGAAGAACCTTTGCGTGAACCTGCTAGGCTTCTTGGGCGTGTATGGGAAGACAAAAGATACACCTGAGGCACGGGAGGACCTGCAACGTTTGCACGAAAAAGACGGCATGCCTCCGAAGCAGTATAAAGGTCCTACCAGCTACGCTCTTACGAAAGAAGAGAAAGAAATCTTCTTTAAATGCCTGCTCAATATGAAGGTCACGACTGGCTTCTCGTCGAATATAAAGGGAATAATAAATATGCTAGAGAAAAAGTTTCAGAACCTAAAGTCTCATGACTGCCACGTGATTATGACGCAACTACTTCCGGTTGCATTGAGGGGGCTTCTACGGGAAAACGTCCGATTAGCCATTGTGAAGCTATGTGCATTCCTCAATGCAATCTCTCAGAAGGTGATCGATCTAGAAATCATACCAAGGCTAAGGAGTGATGTGGCGCAATGCCTTGTCAGTTTCGAGCTGGTGTTCCTACCATCCTTCTTCAATACCATGACGCACGTCCTAGTTCATCTAGTCGACGAGATTGTCATCCTGGGGCCCGTATTTCTACACAATATGTTCCCCTTTGAGAGGTTCAAGGGAGTCCTAAAGAAATATGTCCGTAACCGTGCTAGGCCAGAAGGAAGCATCTCCATGGGCCATCAAACAGAGGATGTTATCGGGTTTTGTGTTGACTTCATTCCTGGCCTTAAGAAGATAGGTCTCCCTAAATCGCGGTATGAGGGGAGACTGACTGGAAAAGGCACTCTTGGAAGTGACTCAATAATATGCAGGGACGGATATTATTGGTCTCAAGCACACTATACAGTTCTACAGAACTCTACCTTGGTGACCCCATATGTCGATGAACACAAGAACAGTCTGCGCTCCAAACACCCGGAGCAGTGCGACGACTGGATTACATGTGAACACATCAGGACTTTCAGCAGTTGGTTGGAAACACGTCTCAGAGGTGACAACACTGTTTGTGATGAGTTTTACTTGTTGTCCAGGGGACCATCTTTGACTGTATTGACTTACAAAGGATACGAGATAAATGGGAATACATTTTACACGATCGCCCAAGATCAAAAGAGCACCAACCAAAACAGCGGTGTCCGCTTTGATGCAGCAACCGAGAGCGGAAAGGACACATATTATGGTTACATAGTGGACATATGGGAACTTGACTACGGACCTGATTTTAAGGTCCCTTTGTTTAAGTGCAAATGGGTCAATCTGTCAGGCGGCGGGGTACAGGTAGACCCACAGTACGGAATGACAACAGTGGATCTGAAAAATCTTGGGTACACTGACGAACCGTTCGTCCTAGCCAATGATGTGGCACAGGTTATCTATGTGAAGGACATGTCTACCAAACCGAGAAAAAGAAAAGATAAGGAAGCGAATACATCATACGATGAGCCAAAGCGCCACATAGTTCTTTCAGGAAAAAGGGACATCCTGGGAGTGGACGGCAAGACAGACATGTCTGAAGATTATGAAAAGTTTCATGAAATTCCTCCCTTCAATGTCAAGGCTGACCCAAGCATCCTGATAAACGATGAAGATTATCCATGGTTACGACGCAATAAGCAAATGACACAAGTGAAGAAAAAGTGAAGACTTTCTCCCGCAACTATTATGATGATACCATGCCAACTTTGTAACACACGAACATGCTACCATTGTCCGTTTTGTACATGCACATGCTATGTGGGTGAAATTATGATACCATGCCAACTTTCAACTTTTTCAGAGTTCATTTGAAATGCTTTAATGTCTTATGTTTCGGCCCTCGTAATACCATTATTCAAATTTTAACTATTCAAATTTGAAAACTAATGGCACTAACAGAAAGTTTATAATTTTTTCTAAAGCTGATGGCACTAACAGAAAGTTTATAATTTTTCTGACCTAAAAGCAAAAAGAATTAAAAAATGCAAAAAACAAAAGAAAATAAATAATGCAAAAAACAAAAAAAACTGGAAAAAGTAAAGTTAATCACAAACTTGTGATTCACACAAATTTCAAAGAATTCAAATTTTAACTATTCAAATTTGAAAACTAATGGCACTAACAGAAAGTTTATAATTTTTCTAAAACTAATGGCACTAACAGAAAGTTTATAATTTTGCTAACCTAAAAGCAAAAATAATTAAAAATTAAAGCAAAAAACAAAAGAAAATAAATAATGCAAAAAACAAATCAAAAAAACAGGAAAAAAACTATTTTTATAGTAAAGTTAATCACAATAAAATAAATAAAGCAACAAAGAAAAGAAAAAAACAAAAAAAGTGTTTTCAAATTTGAAAACTAATGGCACTAACAGAAAGTTTATAATTTTTCTAAAACTAAAAGCAAAAAGAATAAAAAAATAAAGCAAAAAAACAAAAGAAAATAAATAATGCAGAAAACAAAACAAAAAAACTAGAAAAAAATAGCAACAATAAGTATTTTGTTGTAAGTAGAAACAAAATAAAATAAATAAAGCAATAAAGAAAACAAAAAAACAAAAAAAGTGTTTTCAAATTTGAAAACTAATGGCATTAACAAAAAGTTTATAATTTTTCTAAAACTAAAAGCATAAAGAATTAAAAAATAAAGCAAAAAACAAAAGAAAATAAAATAAATAAAGCAACAAAAAAACAAAAAAAATGCCACCTACTGGCCCCCCACGGCCTAAATACGACTAGAAGCCCATCCAAGGGTCAGGATTCAGGCCCGCAGGAGGCCCAGTAGGCCCACAGGCATAGCAGTGACAATTAGGCCCGTAAGCCTGCACTGGAGAGAAGCTCGAGAGGGGTGCGGCAGTGGGGCTTATAAACCACTGCGCACCCCTCTCAACTAGCGAGGTGGGACTAAACTTTCGACGCCGCAGCAGCACAAGGCCTTTGGTCCCGGTTGGTGGCACCAACCGGGACTAAAGGGTGCATTGGTCACGGTTCGTGGCACAAACCGTGACCAATGCCCCCCTTTAGTCCCGGTTGGTGCCACCAACCAGGACCAAAGGCTGCCGCTTCCCGCCCTTTGGGCTGCTGAAAAGAGGCCTTTGGTCCCGGTTGGTGGCACCAACCGGGACTAAAGGGGGGCATTGGTCACGGTTTGTGCCACGAACCGTGACCAATGCTCCGTCTATATAAGCCACACTTGTTAAAATTTTGGTTCAGTTTCTTCGATCCCGCCCCGACGACGTCGCCAGGCTACTCGTGCTCGCCATCGCCGCCCCGAGGTCGCCGTCGCCGTCACCGCCCGCTCCTCGTCGCCGCCGCCGCTCGCTCCTCGAGCCCGCGCCGCCCCCGAGCCCTTTCCGCCCTCGAGCCCGCGCCGCCCCGGAGCTCGCCGTCGTCCCCGAGCCCTCCTCCCCGAGCTCACGCCGCCCCTCGAGCTCGCCGTCGTCCCCAAGCCCGCGCCGTCCCGAGCCCATGCCGCCCCCGATCTCGCCGTCGTCCCCGAGCCCTCCTCCCCGAGCCCGTGCCGCCCTCGCCGCCCTCCTCCCCGAGCCATCCGCCGCCCTCGCCGACGCCCTCGCCCTCGCCGCCCCCGCCATCGCCCTCGCCGGTCAACCTCGCTGCTGTGAGCCGCCGCCACCTGTTTATCATTTTTTTTTCATTTTTTGTTCGTATATATAATGTATATATGTATGTGGCTATATGTATGTATAGATGTTCATATATGTGTATTTTTTTGTTCAGAGCATTTTTTGTTCATATATGTATTTTTTTGTTTATGTGTATTTTTTTTGTTTATAGCATTTTTTTTGTTCTTTTTTTTCATAGCATTATTTCCATGTATATATGTATGTGGCTATGTATGTATAGATGGGGGGGTCGAGAACTAGTTTAGGGGGTCGAGGGTTGAGAACTAGTTTAGGGGGTCAAGGGTCGAGAACGTCGGACATTCATGAGAGAGGCGAGGAAGAAGGGGAAGAAGAGGGAGAAGAAGAGGAGAGGAAGAAGA
Source organism: Triticum urartu (assembly GCF_056163025.1). Classification (NCBI taxonomy): domain Eukaryota; kingdom Viridiplantae; phylum Streptophyta; class Magnoliopsida; order Poales; family Poaceae; genus Triticum; species Triticum urartu. Next base: position 114,178,707 of record NC_141879.1, read on the forward strand.
GGAAGTCTTCTCCTCTATTCTTTCTTCTCTTCTTTTTTCTTCTTCTTCCTATATGTATTAGTTTTTTATTTAGGTTGTTAATTAGTAGATATTAATTTTGTTCAAATATGTATGGATGCATGTGATATGTATGTATGTATGTATCGGGTATGTCATTGTCGATATACCCCCTACCCGATAACTTCGACATGAGGGGGTCGAGAGGGGGTCTAGGGTCGCCGAGGGGTCGAGGGTCGTCGAACATGAGAGGAAGAAGAGGATAAAAAAAGAAGAGGAAGAAGACAAAAAAGAGGAGAAGAAAGAATAGAGGAGTTCTTCTCCTCTATTCTTTCTTCTCCTCTTTTTTTTCTTCTTCTTCCTCTTTTTTTATCGGGAACGAGGGTCGTCGAGGGTCGCCGAGCGGTAGAGGAAACCCTAAATAGCAAGTATCGTCGGTGTGAGATACATGTGGCCGTCGGTGTCGGACAGTACATCCACGTCCCACAAGTGACGCGGGCTTCGACGCCCACGTCACTTGTGGGACGTGGATGTAGTGTCCGACACCGACGGCCACATGTATCTCACACCGACGATACTTGCTATTTAGGGTTTCCTCTACCGTTCGGCGACCCTCGTTTCCGATAAAAAAAAAGGAAGAAGAAGAAAAAAAAGAGGAGAAGAAAGATTTCTTCTTCTTCTTCCTCTTTATTTTATCCGGAACGAGGGTCGTCGAGGGTCAGGGTCGCCGAGCGGTAGAGGAAACCCTAAATAGCAAGTATCGTCGGTGTGAGATACATGTGGCCGTCGGTGTCGGACAGTACATCCACGTCCCACAAGTGACGCGGGCTTCGACACCCATGTCACTTGTGGGACGTGGATGTAGTGTCCGACACCGACGGCCACATGTATCTCACACCCACGATACTTGCTATTCTGGGTTTCCTCTACCGCTCGGTGACCCTCGTTCCCGATAAAGAAAAAGAGGAAGAAGAAGAAAAAAAGAGGAGAAGAAAGAATAGAGGAGTAAGAATAGAGGAGTTCTTACTCCTCTATTCTTTCTTCTCCTCTTTTTTTTCTTCTTCCTATTCTTTTTTTATCCTTGAAGCGTTGTCGAGGCCACGCCAAACCCTAGAGAAGCAGCGTCGAGGCCACTAATTAATATTAGTTCTACGTTTGCCACTAATATATCCATCTGTCATGTTTGAATAATAATTGCCATGTTGTCAATATTTGTAGAAACTATGGACACCGCCCGAGATGAAGTACAAGAAGAGTTGTTGGGGGACATAATCGCACGAGGAAGTGATGCCGTCTGCTCGTTGTTTCTCAACGACACCGATGGTCTGGAAGTAGCTGGCTATGATTATGATGGCTCCAGTGACCTAATGCCGGTGCAAGAAGGAGACCGTGAGGACGGCTCCGGTGACCCAATGCCGGTGCAAGAAGGAGACCGTGATGACGTCTCCGGTGACCGAACCGAGTCCGGCCAGGTATATATATTAGTTAAGCTTCTGCTGACTAGCTAATTGATGCATTCATTGTTTTGGTATGTACACATATTAATTAAGTCTTTGTTCTTTTCTAGCCCTCCGGATCGAGCACAACTTCGGTAAAGAGATGAGGCCCGAAGAAAAAGTTGAGCTTGGATGAAAAGTTTGAGATCATAGCAATCGCGCCCGACGGCCAACTGATTGAACCCCTCCGGACAAAGAGCGCATTTGTTGCTCAGTGCAGGGTTTTGGTTAGGGAAAAGATCCCGATCAGCATCCAGCAATGGTTAAAGCCGGCTACAGAAGACCCTGAGGTGTCTTATGTCAATGATATGCAAAAAAATGATCTTTGGACTGAGCTGAAGTCAAATTTCACCCTACCGCCAGAGGATGATCCAGAGAAGCCAGTTAAAGAGCAATTAATCAAGTCTTTTGCTCTTAAGAGGATGGCAGAACTATTCAGGAGGTGGAAGAAAGAGCTGAATAAGTTTGTCGAAAATAAAGAGACACCAGAATTCAAGGGCAGATATGAGAAGATCAGAGATCACTGGCCCGCATTTGTGGCCCACAAGACATCGGAAAAGAGTAAGAAGATGTCAGTGACAAACAAGCAAAATGCTGCAAAGAAGAAGCATCACCATCGCACGGGGTCAGGTGGCTACCTCGTAGCCCGGCCTAAGTGGGCCAAGACTGAGAATGATCTGGTTGATAAAGGGATCGAACCAGAGACAATTAACTGGCCAGACCGTTGCCGGACTTGGTTCTTTGGGGCTGGCGGAACCTTGGACCCTGTAACAGGGAAGTGCATTTGCACGAACGATCAAATGGACATACCAGTCAGGAAGCTTCAGCAGTATATCGTAGTAGCGCAGCAAGGGACGTTCTTTCCAGACAGAGAGAACGACGAGCTCACAATGGCCCTTGGGAATCCTGAGCACCCTGGACGGACACAAGGCATGCCAGGCTCCATTCCGTGGAAGGCTGGGTTTCCGGACGCAGGCGGTTACAAATCCCAGGAGAGGAGGAAAAAATTGCAGCAGACCCAAATGCAGGCGCTGCAAGCAAGGGTACAAGCGATAGAGGAACGAGAAGCAAATCGCAGCAAACGTACTGCCGAAGCTTCCCCCGAAGCTACCCCGCCATCTCAGCGGAGAAGCAGCGTGGCTTCCACCGACCTGCTTCAGCCGGAGCATGCCTTGATGGCTCCTGCCAGCTATCCCGTGGATGCTATCACGGAGTCTCAAAATTGCCACCTTATGACGCAATGGATGAATTTGAAGGTCAAGGAGGCTCTTGGCTCTGTTTATCCTACTGAACCCGGCGCAACTTTTCACTGCCGGCCGATTCCAGAAGGATATGCTAGGGTGATGGTGGATGAAATAACGGAGGGATTTGAGGACCTCCAGCTTGACCAC